>NW_028227274.1:7305000-7720000 GCF_978045245.1 Mus caroli | reverse complement strand
TAGAATGACAGACAGTTGTGAGCCATTTCATGTTGAGTTCTGGGAAATGAACCTAGGTTCTCTAGAAGGGCAGGAACTGCTCTTGACCATCAAGCTAAGCCACCAGCATTCCATTTTATAGCAACTTTTATATTTGCTACATTTTAACATCAATAGATATTAATGTGTATCTTTTATTTGTTTGTTTTTTTCAAGTCAGATTTTCTCTGTGTGGCCCTCTTTGTCTGGAAACTTGATCTGTTGACCAGGTTGCCCTTAAATTCAGAGATCTGCCTGCCTCTGCCTCCCAAGGGTATGAGCCACCATCATCCAAGATGTCTGTCATTTTTAATGGAAAATACATTTCTTTAAAAATTAGCCAAAATAGTGTGGACATACAGCTAAGTGGTTAGCATTCTTGCCTAGCATTTGTGAAGTCCTAGAGTTAATCCCAGCACCACACTGGAAACAAACAAACAAACAACAATCTTAGCTCCTGTTCTATTGCTGTGAAGAAACACCATGATCAAGGCGACTTATAAAAGAAAGCACATAATTGGGGCCATTTTAGAGGCTAACAGTTTCAGAGGGTGAGTCCTTGACCATCAGGGTGGGAACATGGCAGCAGGCAGGCAGCAGTATCTCTGAGAGCTTGTATCAGATTCATGGATGGCAGGCGGGACTCGGCCTGGTGTGAAGCCCAGGCAGCTTTACATAGATGTAATATTATTTAAATCATTTAAAATTTAAGTCATGTCTTTCCCCCTCTAACTCCTACTTAGTTTTTACTAGAAGTTCTTCCACATAACTATGGCATTTGATGATTAAATCTGTGAGCTGAACCAGGCATGGTGGTGAACTGCATCTTTCTTCATAGCTACTTGGAAGGCTAAAGTAGGAGGACCACTTGAGGTCAGGAATTCAAGGCCAGCTTGGGCAAAACACTGAGATCTTATCCTCAAAACAGCCACCCAAAACAAAAACCTGTGAACCACGTTGTAAGATAGGATTTTACACTGACTTCACTTACTGCAAGAGTTAATCGTGATTGTCAACTTGATGTGATGGGAAATGACTGAAATTAGTAACACCCAATTCTAAGTGTATCTGTGAGGGCAGTTCTAGAGAAAAGTAACGCAAGGGCCTATTCAGAGTCTCGGTGCTGTTCCAGTCTGTGGACCGAGGACACATAGAAGGGAGAAAGGGAGAAAGTGAATCAGCTTAGACTTCTCTCCCCTCCTTTCATTCTCCTCTTCTCTTCCTCTCCCACTCTCTCCATCCCTCTACCCTTCCTGGACACCATGAGAATCTTTGGCATGGCCCCTTCCATGATAGATTGAAACCCTAAAACTAAGCAATAGAAATCGTTTGTTCTTTGCACGGTTTTGTTTTGTTTTATTTGAATCACACCAAGAATGCATATCCTTTATTAGATATTTTCTTTATTTACATTTCAAATGTTATCTCCTTTCCTGGTTTCCCCTCCCAAAACCCCCTATCCCAATCCCCTCCCCCTCCACCCCCCCCCGCCACTCACCAACCCACCCATTCACACTTCCCTATCCTAGCATGCTCCTATACTGGGGCATCGAGCCTTCTCAGGACCAAGGGCCTCTCCTCCCATTGATGTCCAATAAGGCCATCCTCTGCTACATATGCAGCTGGAGCCATGGGTCCCTCCATGTGTACTCTTTGGTTGATGGTATAGTTCCTGGGAGCTCTGGAACTACTGGTTAATTCATATCATTGTTCCTCCTATGGGGCTACAAACCCCTTCAGCTCCTTCAGTCCTTTATCTAACTACTCCATTGGAGACATTGTACTCCATCCAATGGGTGGCTGAGAGCATCCACCTCTATATTTGTCAGACACTGTCAGAGCCTCTCAGGAGACAGCTAAATATGGCTCCTGTTAGCAAGCAATTTTTGGCATCCTCAATAGTGTCTGGGTTTGGTGACTCTATATGGGATGGATCCCCAGGAAGGGCAGTCTCTGGATGGCCTTTCCTTCAGTGTCCTCTCCACACTTTGTATTTCCTGGCATGGGTATTTTCTTCACTCTTCTAAGAAGGTCTGAAGCACCCACACTTTGGTCTTCCTTCTTCTTGAGCTTCATATGGTCTGTGAATTGTATCATGGGTATCCTGAGCTTCTGGGCTAATATCCACTTATCAGTGAGTGTATACCATGTATGTTCTTTTCTGACTGGGTTACCTCATTCAAGATGATATTTTCTAGTTCCATCCATTTGCCTAAGAATTTCATGAATTCATTGTTTTTGATAACTGAATAGTAAGTACTCCATTGTGTAAATGTACGATATTTTCTGTATCCATTCCTCTATTGAAGGACATCTGGGTTCTTTCCAGCTTCAGGCTATTTTAAATAAGGCTGTTATGAATATAGTGGACCATGTGTCCTTATTACATGTTGGAGCATCATCTGGGTATATGCCCAGGAGTGGTATAGCTGTGTCCTAATGTAGTACTATGTCCAATTTTCTGAGAAACTACCAGACTGATTTCCAGAGTGGATGTACCAGCTTGCAATCCCACAAGCAATGGAGGAATGTTCCTCTTTCTCCACATCCTCTCCAGCATCTGCTGTCACCTGAATTTTTGATCTTATCCATTCTGACTGATGTGAGGTGGAATCTCAGGGTTGTTTTGATTTGCTGATGATTAAGGATGTTAAACATTTTTTCAGGTGCTTCTCGGCCATTCAGTATTTCTCAGTTGAGAATTCTTTGTTTAGCTCTGTACCTCATTTTTAAATAGGGTTATTTAATTTTCTGGAGTCCATCTTCTTGAGTTTTTTATATATATTGGATATTAGTCCCCTATCTGATTTAGGATTGGTAAAGATCCTTTCCCAATCTGTTGGTGGCCTTTTTGTCTTATTGACAGTGTCTTTTGCCTTACAGAAGCTTTGCAATTTTATGAGGTCCCATTTGTCAATTCTTGATCTTACAGCACAAGCCATTGCTGTTCTATTCAGGAATTTTTTCCCCAGTGCCCATATCTTCGAGGCTTTTCCCCACTTTCTCCTCTATAAATTTCAGTGTCTCTGGTTTCACGTGGAGTTCCTTGATCCACGTAGACTTGACCTTAGTACAAGTAGATAAGAATGGATCAATTCGCATTCTTCTACATGATAACCGCCAGTTGTGCTAGCACCATTTGTTGAAAATGCTTTCTTTTTTCCACTGGTTGGTTTTAGCAAGATAGTCATTTTTACTATATTGATCCTGCCAATCCATGAGCATGGGAGATCTTTCAGTCTTCTGAGATCTTCTTTGATTTCTTTCTTCAGAGACTTGAAGTTCTTATCATAGAGATCTTTCACTTCCTTAGTTAGAGTCACACCAAGGTATTTTATATTATTTGAGACTATTGTGAAGGGTGTCATTTCCCTAATTTCTTTCTCAGCCTGTTTATCCTTTGTGTAGAGAAAGGCCATTGATTTGTTTAAATCAATTTTATATCCAGCTACTTCACTGAAAATGGTTATCAGGTTTAGGAGTTCTCTGGTGGAATTTTTAGGATCACTTATATATACTATCATATAATCTGCAAATAGTGATATTTTGACTTCTTCCTTTCCAATTTGTATCCCCTTGACCTCCTTTTGTTTTCTAATTGCTCTGGCTAGGACTTCGAGTACTATATTGAATAGGTAGGGAGAAAGTGGGCAGCCTTGTCTAGTCCCTGATTTTAGTGGGATTGCTTCCAGCTTCTCTCCATTTACTTTGATGCTGGCTACTGGTTTGTTGTATATTGCTTTTATCATGTTTAGGTATGAGCCTTGAATTCCTGACCTTTCCAAGACTTTTATCATTAATGGGTATTGGATTTTGTCAAATGCTTTTTCAGCATCTAACGAGATGATCATGTGGTTTTTGTCTTTGAGTTTGTTTATAGAGTGGATTGCATTGATTGATTTTCGTATATTAAACCATCCCTGCATACCTGGAATGAAGCCTACTTGATTATGATGGATGAATGTTTTGATGTGTTCTTGGGTTGAGTTAGTGAGAATTTTGTTGAGTATTTTTGCATTGATATTCATAAGGGAAATTGGTCTGAAGTTCTCTATCTTTGTTGGGTCCTTATGTGGTTTAGGTATCAGAGTAATTGTGGCTTCGTAGAATGAATTGGGTAGAGTACCTTCTGTTTCTATTTTGTGGAATCTGGCATTAGGTCTTCCTTCAAGGTCTGATTGATAGAATTCTGCACTAAACCCATCTGGTCCTGTGCTTTTTTTGATTGGGAGACTATTAATGACTGCTTCTATTTCTTTAAGGGATATGGGACTGTTTAGGTCATTAATCTAATCCTGATTTAACTTTGGTACCTGGTATCTGTCTAGAAATTTGTCCATTTCATCCAGTTTTTCCAGTTTTGTTGAGTATAGCCTTTTGTAGTAGGATCTGATGGTGTTTTGGATTTCCTCAGGTTCTATTGTTATGTCTCCCTTTTCATTTCTGATTTTGTTAATTAGGATACTGTCCCTGTGCCCTCTGGTGAGTCTGGCTAAGGGTTAATCTATCTTGTTGATTTTCTCAAAGAACCAGCTCCTGGTTTGGTTGATTCTTTGTATAGTTCTTCTTGTTTCTACTTAGTTGATTTCACCCGAGTTTGATTATTTCCTGCCATCTACTCCTCTTGGGTGAATTTGCTTCCTTTTGTTCTAGAGCTTTTAGGTTTGTTGTCAAGCTGCTAGTGTGTGCTCTCTCTAGTTTCTTTTTGGAGGCACTCAGAGCTATGAGTTTTCCTCTTGGAAATGCTTTCATTGTGTTCCATAAGTTTGGGTATGTTGTGGCTTCATTTTCATTAAACTCTAGAAAGTCTTTAATTTCTTTCTTTATTCCTTCCTTGACCAAGGTATCATTGACTAGAGTGTTGTTCAGTTTCCATGTGAATATTGGCTTTCTATAATTTATGTTGTTATTGAAGATCAGCCTTAGCAATGGTGATCTCATAGGATGCATGGGATAATTTGAATATTTTTTGTGTCTGTTGAGGCCTGTTTTGTGACCAATTAGACGGTCGATTTTGAAGAAGGTACCAAGAGGTGCTGAGAAGAAGGTATATCCTTTTGTTTTAGGATAAAATGTTCTGTAGATATCTGTTAAATCCATTTGTTTTATAACTTCTGTTAGTTTCAATGTGTCTCTATTTAGTTTGTGTTTCCAGGATCTCTCCATTGATGAGAGTGGGGTGTTGAAGTCTCCCAGTCTTATTGTGTAAGGTGCAATATGTGCTTTGAGCTTTACTATAGTTTCTTTAATGAATGGGGATGCCCTTGCATTTGGAGCATAGATATTCAGAATTGAGAGTTCATCTTGGTAGATTTTACCTTTGATGAGTATGAAGTGCCTCTCCTTGTTTTTTTTGTTTTTTTGTTTGTTTGTTTGTTTTGTTTTTTCTGGGTTTTTTTGATAACTTTGTGTTGGAAGTGGATTTTATTCGATATTAGAATGGCTACTCCAGCTTGTTTCTTCTGACTGTTTGCTTGGAAAATTGTTTTCCAGCCTTTTACCCTGAGGTAGTGTCTTTCTTTTTCCCTGAGGTGAGTTTCCTGTAAGCAGCAAAAAGTTGGGTCCTGTTTATATAGCCAGTCTTTTAATCTATGTCTTTTTATTTGGGAATTGAGTCCATTGATATTAAGAAATATTAAGGAAAAGTAATTGTTGCTTCATGTTATTTTTGTTGTTAGAGTTGGGATTCTGTTCTTGTGGCTGTCTTCTTTTAAGTTTGTTGAAGGATTACTTTCTTGCTTTTTCCAGGGCATAGTTTCCGTCCTTGTGTTGGTATTTTCCCGTTATTATCCTCTGAAGGGCTGGATTTGTGGAAAGATATTGTATGAATTTGGTTTTGTCATAGAATACTTTGGTTTCTCCATGTATGGTAATTGAGAGTTTTGCTGGGTATAGTAGTGTGGGGTGGCATTTGTGTTTTCTTAGCATCTGTGTATCATCTGTCCAGGATCTTCTGGCTTTCATAGTCTCTGGTGAGAAGTCTGGTGTAATTCTAATAGGTCTGCCTTTATATGTTACTTGACCTTTTCCCCTTACTGCTTTTAATATTCTATCTTTATTTAGTGTATTTGTTCTGATTATTATGTGTCGGGAGGAATTTCTTTTCTGGTCCAGTCTATTTGGAGTTCTGTAGGCTTCTTATATGTTTATGGGCATCTTTCTTTAGCTTAGGGAAGTTTTCTTCTATAATTTTGTTGAAAATATTTACTGGCCCTTTAAGTTGAAAATTTTCATTCTCATCTATACCTATTATCCATAGGTTTGGTCTTCTCATTGTGTCCTAGATTTCCTGGATGTTTTGAGTTAGGATCTTTTCGCATTTTGTATTTTCTTTGATTGTTGTGTCCATGTTCTCTATGGAATCTTTTGCACCTGAGATTCTCTCTTCCATCTCTTGTATTCTGTTGCTGATGCTCGAATCTATGGTTCCTGATTTCTTTCCTAGGGTTTCTATCTCCATGGTTGTCTTTCTTTGGGTTTTCTTCATTGTTTCTTCTTCCATTTTTAGATCTTGGATGGTTTTGTTCAATTCCTTCACCTGTTTGATTGTGTTTTCCTGTAATTCTTTAAGGGATTTTTATATTTCCTCTTTAAGTTCTTCTACCTGTTTAGCAGTGTTTTCCTGTAATTCTTTGAGGGACTTTTGTGCTTCCTCTTTAAGGGCTTCTACCTGTCTAGCAGTGTTCTCCTGGATTTCTTTAAGTGAGTTATTAATGCTCTTCTTGAAATCCCCTACCAGCATCATGAGATAATATTTTAAATCCCAGTCTTGCTTTTCAGGTGTGTTGTTGTATCCAGGACTCTGTGGTGGGCGTACTGGGTTCTGATGATGCCCAGTGGTCTTGTTTTCTGTTACTAAGATTCTTACGTTTGCCTTTCGCCATCTAGTAATCTCTGGTGTTAGATGTTCTAGCTGTCTCTGGTGGAGCTTGTTCTTCCTGTGATTCTTTAGCCTCTGTCAGCAGTCCTAGAAGACCAACTCTTTCCTGTGTCCCAGTGATCAGAACACTCTCTGCAGGCAAGCTCTCCTCTTGCAGGGAAGGTGCACAGAAGTCTGGATCTCAGATCTACCTCCTGATTCCTGGGGTCAGAGCCCTCCCTGGAGGCCCACTCTTCTCTGGCAGGGAAGGTGTCCAGGAGTCTAGGTCTTTGTCTCCTGGCTGAGGATGAAGGTCCGAAGGGATCCTGTCCAAGAAGCTCTGTTGCTTCTGCTGCCCACGTGCTCTCCTGCTTAGACTGGTCTCAATGATCCCAAGATTTTGAGTGTGCTAGGACCTGCCTTTGTCCTTTGACCCTGTTGCTGCTAGCACAAGTCCTTCTGGGTTTTTTGGAACTGATGTTGTGTTCCACTCACCGGTGATCTCAAGGTTACAGATGTGCTAGGGTGCCTGCAGTGTGGAGAGTCCTCTGGGGATCTTGGGGCCCTCCACAGAGATCACACTGAAGATGACGTGGGGGTGGTGCCGACCAGAAGGAATCCCAGCCTCTGGCCTCTGGTCGGGCAGGTGTCCTTTGTTCCTGTTCCTGCTAGCCCAAGACCCTCTACGTTTTTTGGAACTGATGTTGCATTCCACTCACCAGTGATCCCAAGGTCCTGGCTTTGCTAGGGTGCCTGCAGTGTGGAGAGTCCTCTGGGGACCTTGGGACCCTCCACCAAGCTCACACCTCCTGTATTTCTTTAAGGGAGTTATTTATGTCCTCTATCATCATCATGAGATATAATTTTAAATCAGAGTCTTGCTTTTGTAGTGTATTGGGGAATCCAGGGCTCGTTGTGGTGGGAAAACTGGGTTCTGATGATTCCAAGTAGCCTTGGTTTCTGTTGCTTATGTTCTTGCCCTTGCCTTTTGTTATCTAATTATCTCTGGTGTTAGCTCAAGTTGCTGTCTTTGACTGCGGCTTGTCTTTTCCAGGAGGAATTTAGGTATGGAGAGCTCTGGTATAGGGTCAGCTCTGGGGTGCACACAGAAACCAGAAGGATCCTGTCCCCAGCTAATCCTTGTTTCCTCTGTCCTGATGGCTCTGGAAGGGTCCCTCTTGGTCCAGGAATTTGAAGAGAAATGGTGGTCTTACCTGTGTTCGCAGGTGTGTAGGCACTCCTGGAAGACCAGTTCTCTTCTGGCGGTATTTGTGTATGTAGCTTTGTGCCACAGATCAGCTCTGGGTGCAGACAGAAACTGGAAGGCTCCTGTCCCAGGCTGCCCCTTAGTTTCTTTGTCCTGTGGGTTCCGGGTGAGTTCCTCTGAGCAGCAGTGATGGTCCTATCTGCACTCACAGGCCCGTTTGCACTCCTGGGAGGCTAGCTCTCCTGGCGCCACTTGGGTATAGAGCCCTGTGACAGGACCAGCTCTGGGTGCAGACAGAAACCCTACACTGTTTTCTTAGATGTTCTGTCAAAATAATGAAAAATAATCTAATACAGAAATTTGGTACCAGGAGTGGGGTGGTTGCCATGACAGAATCTTTATATATGACTCTTAAGTCTTGGAATTAGTTGCCAGGAGAAATTTGACAGTTTTTCTGTCTGATCTAGAAATCCCTTTAAGATAGTACAGTCTCCACATAAGTGGATGCTCAGCTATTGGATGGATCACAGAGCCCCCAATGGAGGAGCTAGAGAAGGTATCCAAGGAGCTAAAGGGATCTGCAACCCTATAGGTGCAACACCATTATGAACTAACCAGTACCCGGAGCTCTTGACTCTAGCTGCATATGTACCAAAAGATGGCCTAATCGGCCATCGCTGTAAAGAGAGGCCCATTGGACATGCAAGCTTTATATGCCCCAGTACAGGGGAATGCCAGGGCCAAAAAGTGGGAGTGGGGGGGGAGGGTATGGGGGACTTTTGGGATAGCATTGGAAATGTAATTGAGGAAAATACCTAATAAAAATATTTTTTAAAAAAAGATAGTACAGTCTCAGTATCAATTGGTGATTCTGGTGTTACCTCAGATGACTAGAGTCCTGATAGAAATGTGAAGAGCAGCAGCTTGGATGTGAGATTTCAGGTGGAAGCAAGGACTGTATTTTAAATTGTGTTATGTTCTGGTAATTAACTTACCTATATTTTTCTGTGTCTTGAGATTTTAAGGAAGGCAGTCTAATACTCAGGCTATGACATTGCTAGTTGCACATTTTTTAAGAGACTTGGGTAAAATAAAGAAGCAAAGGAGAAAGACTCTGCCTGTCATGAGAGAGGGGAGAGAGAGAGAGAGAGAGAGACAGAGGGAGACAGAGAGAAAGAGAGAGAGAGTTTGTTTGTTTAGAGAAACCAATGGAGAGTTGAGAGTGAAGAAGACATGGTTTCTGAAAAAGACATGGTTTCTGAAGAAGCCAGTGCCATTAAGGATACCATTCACTTTGCACTGAGACTTTCGTGGCATGCTAGGAATTGGCCAGATCCTACTTATGGCAAGCTCTAGGATGTGAAAAAGTCTTTGAAATATTTTCTCTTAACAAGAGAATACTTCTAGAGTTCTTGTTCTACCAGGGCCTAGGAGGTTGTTTCCCTGGGATCTGTTTTACCATGTTCCGCCATTTATGGGCTAATACTACTGTGGTCCATGAATTTTAATTATCATTTGAGATGGTGGCACAGTTGGAGGTGTTCATGTGATGCTGATTTCAGGAACACAAGATTCAAGAATTCTATCTTTAAGGAGGGTTCTATGTGGATTCCAAAGCAGTATTTTTTGGGTGGTGAGGAGCAGACAATGTGTGAGAAGGGGTGGGGGTGGGGGGCGGGGGGGTCTCTGGCGAAAGTCCTTGAGATGGTGACACATGAAGCTGTGAGGTTAAAACCTAAATGTGTAGTGAGACCCCAGAATTTGGAAATGTGAGCAATTTGGAAAGCTGAAGATAGTAAACAAAGCCAAATCAAGAGAGAGGTTGTGTGGCCTGCAAATGCCAAGGCCATAGAGTAAGGCTGGCCAAGTTTGTTTGAGCTCATCATAACATGCTTAGTGCCAAGCAGAAATCACCTAGGAGTCAGTGCTTTTTCTGCTTTTTCTGCTATCCCATTCTTGCTGTGGTCCAGCCCTTCCTTGCAGTTTTCTGTTCCTTTTAGAATGATAGTGTTTACAGTCTATCATTGTATTCCTACCTTTGCATCAGTGTATACATCTTGCTTCATGATTTATAGACTCTAAGCAAAGAATATGTCTTGGACTTTTAACAATGTTGGAAATGTTAAGAGTGTGGGAGACCAGAGAAATGGATGGAGTACATTTTGTATTGAGACAAACGTGAGCTTTGCAGGGCCATAGCTGGAATGTCCTAAATGGAGGTGCATTTGGTTGCAAGGCTGACAAGGAGTGAGCTTGTTCTGGTTAATCATAATTGTCAGCTTGATTGGCTTGAGAAATACCTATAAAAGCTGAATGTAGTGGTGCACATTACAAAGCTAGGATTTAGGAGATTTAGGCAGGAGGATGACTGAGAGCTTGCAACCATCCAGGGATGCATAATAAGCTTGGGCTACACAACAAGATTTTGCCTCAAAAACAAACAAAATAAAGCCCAATAGCTAGAGAGACAATCCAGTGGATACAAGTGCTTGCTGTACATGCATGAGGATCCGAGTTCACATCCTACCACACACATGAAAAGTAAAATGTGGCCATGCACTGTAAGCCCAAACACCTAGATCCGTGTTTGCTGAGAGGCCCTGTCTATCTCAGAGGGCTAAGGCAATGGAGCAGGATAACTCAGTATTCCTCTGGCTTCCTCATCCACACAGGTGCACACACCTTAACACACATACGCCACACACACATGCTACCTGGACCCCAAGATGGGGAAAATAATGGTGTCGAGTATCTGAAGGGAATAACATGCTGCAGACAGAGTCTCTTGAGATCTGTTCATTGAAAACAATCTGTCATTTATAAAGCAATAAAGTACATATTAACGGGGCATAACGTACTTCTCAGAAGCTCAGGCCTCAAGTACACTAAAAAAGTGATGCAGTTGAATGCTAAGTGTAACTGTAGCAAGATCTACTAAGCTACAAAACACAGGGAATGAATAACTAATTTCCTAGAAGAGGTGGGAAATTTAAAAAAAATAATCACATGCTGAGTTGCACATTTAGGGCTGTGACATTGAACCTTCAAGATGTTGTCACAGTATAACAAGAAAGCTGTTACTTGTGGCTAGTTTATGATGGTGGTAATTTTGTATAGTATTTTTGAGTGTTTAAGATGTGTCAGTGATGTCTTTTTTACTTCATAGTTACTTACATGGTTACATAGTTACATTGGGGTACTGGCTGGTTTTTGTGTGTCAACTTGAAAGGAGGAGCATCAGTTGGGGAAGTGCCTCCATGAGATCCAGCTGTGGGGCATTTTCTCAATTAGTGATCAAGGGAGGAGGGACCATTGTGGGTGATGCCTTCCCTGGGCTGGTAATCTTGGGTTCTATAAGAAAGCAAGCTGAGCAAGCCAGGGGAAGCAAGCCAGTAAGTAACATCCCTCCATGGCCTCTGCAGCAGCTCCTGCTTCCTGACCTGCTTCAGTTCCAGTCCTGACATCCTTTGGTGATCAACAGCAATATAGAAAGTGTAAGCTGAATAAACCCTTTCCTCCACAACTTGCTTCTTGGTCATGATGTTTGTTCAGGAAAAGAAACCCTGACTAAGCCGGGCGGTGGTGGCACACGCCTTTAATCCCAGCACTCGGGAGGCAGAGGCAGGTGGATTTCTGAGTTCGGGGCCAGCCAGGTCTACAAAGTGAGTTCCAGGACAGCCAGGGCATAAAGAGAAACCCTGTCTCGAAAAACCAAAAAAAAAAAAAAAAAAAAAAAAAAAAAAAAAAAAACCCTGACTAAGACAATAGGTTACTTCATAGTATTAACCCAATGATTTAGGGACGTGTGGCCATGATCATTTCCATCTTCCAGATGACAGAAGTGAGACATAAGCAAAATAAGACTCAGAGACAGGGGCTCTGACTCTGTATGTATACTGCTTTAGACCATTAGGCTAGTCTTCCCCCTTACTCTTCATAAAGTAGCAGGACTTCCTTTGGAAGCCCAGGAGTCGGGTCTAAAGACCTGTGTGGTAGGTAATCCTAAGAAGCTTAATCGGCTTCGTTGCTATTTGGAAAAAGGAGCACAAGTTGATCATGTTTGTGACTCAGAGCCATGGCAGTGGTAGAAATGTGGAGGGTGGGTTGGATGCCTGGAGGCAGGTTGTAAAGTTGTTACCACAGACTTATGCAGAGTTTAGAGTTTGAAAATACATGTAAGGTGGATAGAGAGAAGAGAATGAAAATGAGGGGTTCATGGGCTGAAAAAAATTACTAGGTTATTTTCTTTATTACCAGAGGGGGGCACATGTGGAGATCAGAAGACTTCTTTCAGGAGTAGTTTCTCTCCCTTCCATAGTGGGTACAGGAGATTGGATGCAAGTTGTCCAAGGCTTGATTAGTGACACTCTGCCCACTCAGCCATCTCATCAGCCCCAGGCAAAAATACTAATTATATGTGGGAAATGAAGAGAAGAGAGCCCCAAACCACATTTTCACTTGAGTGTCTGCCAGATACTGATGTTTGCTGAAACAAGATTTCAGAGACTTTACAAGGTTGTAGGCCAGGCGTGGTGGCTCCCATGAGACCCTGCTACAGCAAAGCACGCTGACTGTAGCTGGGTGTGATGATACACACTTGGAATCATAGCACTCAAAACAAAAATTAAAAAACAAACAAACTGGAAGGTTACTTTGAAAGAACGCAGTAACCTCCGTCTGCAAATCTCCTAGAACAGTTTGAGGACTGATAGTGATGTTATGGATGGAAACTGGTTTTGGTTTTATTTAAAGAATTCACCGACTTCCAAGCCAGAAAATAATAACAAGTAGCTTATTCCTGGGCTTATATAGGGTGGGAGTTAAATCGTGATATATTAGTACCTAGTTCCTCAGCACTGTGTCTATCAAAATGCTTCCCAAAAGCTAGGTTATCAAAGCTGTAGTCTGACAAGGACTATTGTAATAAGTAGCTATGTGATGGAGAGTACGTCAGTTCACCTCTGTTTCTCTATTTGGTAAACAGAGAAAGACAATAATAACAGACACCTGCCACTTCACAGGGATATTTCAAGTTCATATGAAATTATGAATACAAAAAGCTCTTGTAAAATTAAAGCGTTCTCCCACCCAAGGTATAATTGCTACTGTGTAAACTCATTACATCACTAGGGTATTAGAAGTATATATGTAATCATAGTTAACCAGTCTGTGTGTCTTAGTTAGGATTTTGACTACTGTCCTGAAACACCATCACCCTTTGGTTGAAGAGGAAAGGGCTTATTTTGCTTACTCTTCCACTTTGCTGTTCCTCACTGGAGGAAGTCAGGGGAGGAACCTTGAGGCAGGCGCTGATGCAGAGGCAGTGAAGGGGTGCTGCTTACTGACTAAGTCTTCATAGAATAATCAGCCTGCTTGAACCCCGGACCACCAGCACAGCACGGTATCAGCCAGAATGGGCTGGGCCCTCCCTCCCCCACCCCCATCAATCTATAACTATGAAAATGCCCTCAGGCATGCCTACAGCCTGATCTTATGGAGACATTTTCTTAATTGAGGTTCACTCCCTTGGGTCAAGCTGACTTAAAACTCTCCAGCACAATTAACCCCTTGTCAGCTTGACACACAAACACATCAGTGTTAAGCCACCTTTCCTTTCTCATTCATCCCCAAGATTTCACATTGAAAACATAAATAGCTTTAAGAGTCCCACAGACTTTACATATTCAAACACATTAAAAATTAAGTCCCTTTAATAATGCAATCTCTTTAAAAATCCAAAATTTCTTGAGAGTTCAAAATCTCTCTTTTGTGGGTTCCTATTAAAAACATTTTTACCAAAATTAAGTGCATACTTCCTTACTTCAAAAGAGAAGAACCAGGACACAGTCATAATCTGAACAAAGCAAATCCAAAACCAACTGTATAAATAACATCCGGTATATGTATGTGCTCCACTCACAATCTTCTGAGCAACTCCAAAGGCCTGGGGTCATCGCTCCACCCATTGCTGTGTGCACAGCTTGTCTTCTAGGCTCTGACTGGCTCCACTCCACTGCTGCTGCTGTCCTTGGTGGTCATTCCATGGTATTGTCATCTCCAAAATGCTGGGTCCCTTGCAACTGGGCTGCACTTTCACTAATAGCCTCTCCTGGGCTCTCTTCATGGTGCCAAGCCTCAGCTTCTCTGCATGACCCCTTCAATCCTAGACCTTCAACTGCCACTGAGGCTTTATCAATGGCCTCTCGTGGCTTCTCACAGCACTAAGCCTCAACTGCTCTCCATGACCCCTTCATGTCTTCAAAACCAGTGCTGTCAGACCTGACCATGTTTTGGGGAGGATTGAAAATGGAATTTGGAACTTTGTGCAAAAAAAGGCCATTGAGTGGTCAATGCTTGGTGAGTTGTTCTGTGTCTCTTACACTATCGAGTTCAGCTGCCAGTGTGAGGTACGACCTTGGCTGCCTCTGCAGCACAGCTCTGATTTCTCTCAGGGAACAATTCCCAGAAGATTTCACTTTAGTGGTGCTGGTCTCTTCTTAATCATCATTAATTTCCTAACTCCAGCCAACCAGCATCGAGTATCCAAGCAAAGCAAAGGTTTCATTTTAATAGTTCTGGCATTGTGTTAATCACAGTTGATTCTTCAGCCCCAGGTAACCAGAACCACAGAGTCTGAATTCAAAATAACAAATGCCCCAGAGTAGAGACTTTAAGTTTTTCTCTGAATCTTCATTAGCCAGGCCTCCATCTTCTGTACCGCCCTCAGCTCCTATAGAATAACTCAACAAACTCTGAACACTCAATGTTTGGTTGTTTGGTTGGTTGTTTGTTTTGCACAAAGTTCCAAAGTCCTTTCACGGCCCTCCCCAAAACATGGTCATGTCTGTCATGACAAAACTCCACAATATGTTAGTATAACCACTTCTAATAGTTTTGTTTTGTTTTGTTTCGAGACAGGGTTTCTCTGTGTAGCCCTGGTTGTCCTGGAACTCACTTTGTAGACCAGGCTGGCCTCGAACTCAGAAATCCGCCTGCCTCTGTCTCCCGAGTGCTGGGCACTTCTAATATTTTTAAGTAGTTATAAAAGGATATAATTATAACTATTTTTGGAACTCAAGAAAATAGTGGGTTTTTTCCAAAAGTTCCTAATTCTGACTGCAGTTTAGTCGTTCAACATCTTGAGTATTTCTTGAGTAGGATCACAAAACAAGAGGCCTGAATTAATCACTGACTCTGACATCTATAGGCCTTGGTATTCTGTCTGTCACATAGTCATATAGTTTCTGTTCCAGTCTGGAGGAAGTTTTGTGTTTATTTATACTTCTCCTTGTTTCAGAGGGGATTTTAGTGTGGCTGAGGCCAGAGCAAGAAAGACATAGAGAAGGCAGAGAGAGAGAGAGAGAGAGAGAGAGAGAGAGAGAGAGAGAGAGAGAGAGAGAGAGAGAGAGAGAGAGCAAAGAATGAGTCAGCAAAGATCTATCAGGCAAGAACTGTCTCCAACTGAAATTAGCCCAGAGGATTGGCAACTGTGAAGTGGGGTTTAGAGTAAGCAGATTTCATAGGAGAGGGCAAAGTGCAGAAGTAAAGGCTTTGCTGGTAGAGGTCAGAGATACAGTGAGAAGGCACAGGAAGTGCTGTGGCCCGTGCAGAGTTCAGGAGGTAGAAGTTTTCACAATATTGCCTTCCTCTCTTAGTAGTCTTGCAAGGATGAGGGAAAGCCAAAGAACATTGTCTGTGGAAACGAGACCCTGCAACCACCCTGCTGAGACTGCTCACTGTAGGAATCAGACAAACCTGGCCCCAGCTGCTGGAACCTCCTCAGACATTCCTGGGGGGCAGCTGGGAGTCTTTGGAGTAAAGAAGACGTTTTCCTCTGCCTTTGCAGATAGGATTTTAGAGATAGGGATCTAAGAGTTCAAGGTATCCACAAACGCTGTTTTCTTTTTTCTTTTTTTCCCTATGAACCAGGTTCTGAGGTTTTTTGTTTTTGGTTTTTGTTTTTGGTTTTTTGAGACAGAAATCAGACTATTTATTGGTAAGCAGATATAAACATTTTCAACAAACAAACAACGAAACAAAAAACCCTTTGACACAATGTTTAATTCCCCAACATATTTTTTAATTAAAAAAAAAAATCAAGAGCTAAAAGAAGTTTTCTAGAAAGGATTTGGGACATCTTTATGGCCCAAGGGAGAAGAGAAGCTGCACAGAGGCCGGTGTAGCCAGTCCTGGGTGAATTATCAGATGTGTTCCTTCAGGCACTTCCTGGCTCACACCATTCTGCTCAGTCCAGATGCCTCATCAAGTTGCCCTGAAGGCAAGTCTGTGGGAGCATTTTCTTGATTTCTTTTTATTTTTTATTTTTTTATTTTTTACTGAAAGTAGGTTCTTCTCTCATCCCATACATCCCAACCATAGCCTCCCTCCCACCATTTCTTCTACATCCCTACCTCCCCTTCCCTCAGACCTACCCCTACCCCACCTGTCTACTACCCTGTTTTCTATTCAGAAAACAGCAGGTCTCTAAAAATATGACAGCCAGACAGCCAAATAGAACAAAACAAGATACCGCAGACAAGGGGAAAGCCCTCACATGGAGACTAGCCAAGGCAGACACCATCAGAGGAAGAGTTCCAAGAGCAGGCAAAAGAGCCAGAGATACCCACTCTTGTTCTTAGGAGTCCCACAGAAGCACCAAGCTAACAGCCATATTATATACTCAGACCCATGCTGACCCCATGCTTGCCATTTCTTTCTTTCTCTCTCTCTCTCTCTCTCTCTCTCTCTCTCTCTCTCTCTCTCTCTCTCTCTCTCTCTCTCTCTGAGCCCATGCTTAGGTGAGCCTTGCTAGGTGGGACATGTTCTTCTGGTACCCCTATCCCCTCTGCCTCCTACAGTTCCTCCCACCATCTTCTTCAGGGTTCTGTGATCTCTGAGGGGAGGGAACCAGTGGAGACCTCCACTTTAGATTCTTTTTCCATGTAATGTCTGGCTGTGGGTCCCTGCACCCACTTGTGTGCTGCAGAGGAAGCCTCCCTGATGATGGCTGGACACGACCTGATCTAGGAGAATCATTTCATTGATTGTGTTTGCTTGTTTGGTTGTTGTTGTTTTTCAAGACAGGGTTTCTCTGTATAGCCCTGGCTGTCCTGGAACTCACCAGGCTGGCTCATTGATTTTTTTAAGAGAGTCTGTTACTGGCTGGCAATTAAGCCTGAACTCTAAGAAAGATAGCTGAACTTGAGCCCTTCCATGGGTTTTGCTTCAGTTCTTGTGTGAATTTCTGCCCTGGTTTCCCTCAGTGAGGCTGTAATCTGGAAATATAAGCTGAAATAACCCCTTTCTTCCTCAAACAGAAAGAGAAAGAAATACTTAAATGATTAAGGGGATCTTAGAAATAATAATAGCATAGCTCCTGCTTGCTAAATGATCAACATTGGCTGCCGAGCCTGCAAAGATGCTTAGGTGCATCTCTCAGCTAAGGAATCACAGACTTGGGCACAGCAGCAGCCAGATGGCCTTCCATTCCTGTCCCTGCCGTCTCCTCCCACTTCAGCCCTCACTCTGCTTCTGTCCTCAGAAGTCCTTGGCCCTGGCTATATGCCTTTGCATCCTCTGGGACCCTTGAACTCCACCTAACCCCCATGGCAGAGACCCAGATCCTTTGGTGTCTGTGATCTTTTATTTACTTATTTTTAGATTCTTCACTGATTGTCACATGTTCTGCACTCATGCAGTCTAAACCCAGCCATGGAAGAACAGGAGCCTCTTAATCTGCACTGAAAAGATCTGGCTGGCTGAGCTGCTTTGAAGCATGAGCAGTAACTGGTGTGCCTTGTATGTACAGCTATAGGAGCCTTGTATGTACAGCTATAGGAGCCTTGTATGTACAGCTATAGAAGCATGGACTGTTCCCATCTTGACTCATGAATGGAAGGCACACTGGTCACACTGGCCTTGAACCTGATGAAGGCACACTGGTCACACTGGCCTTCAAGCTGATGGGGTTATTTCTTGGGGCTCTGAATTTCATGGCTAGTTTTTTTTTTAAGTTATATACTCTCAGGTAAACTTTGACATTTGGTCATTTTATACATCTATTGGTGGCAAGAAAAACAACTGTATGTTGAAATGCCAATTTTATTCATGGGACATGTTTTTTCTTTTTGAATTCCTTACATGACGAATTCATAGTCCAGCACTAAGATCAGTTTTCTTAAGAACAATATGAACAGTTCAGTAAGAAGGGGACAGAGAAGGGCTATGATTTTAAAAGCAAGTCATACTATAGAGATGGATTGAAGAACACAATTAGTCCCATTATAAAAGTCCTGCCTTGTGGTGGGCAGATCCACATAAGAATTCCAGAATTGCTTTAAATAGAATTATTAAATAATTGCATATAGATCACTTGTCTTAGTCAGGATTTCTATTCCTGGACAAAACATCATGACCAAGAAGAAAGTTGGGGAGGAAAGGTTTTATTCAGCTTACACTTCCACATTGCTGTTCATCACCAAAGAAGTCAGGACTAGAACTCAAGCAGGTCAGGAGGCAGGAGCTGATGTAGAGGCCATGGAGGGATGTTACTTACTGGCTTGCTCAGCTTGCTTTCTTATATAACCCAAGACTACCAGTCCAGAGATGGTATGACCCACAAGGGGCCTTTCCCCCTTGATCACTAATTGAGAAAATGCCTTACAGTTGGATCTCACAGAGGCACTTCCCCAACTGAAGCTCCTTTCTCTGTGATAACTCCAGCCTGTGTCAAGTTGACACACAAAACCAGCCAGTACATCACTGGACCTCCAGTAAGGTGTGCAAAATTAAATATTCTAAGTTCCAAACAAAGTTAAAGTTTAGGTGTCCTGAGTAAGGATTAGAAGTTTAGTAAGTCCCACTCCCAACTCACCACCCTAGCATTCTTCTACACTGTGGCATCAAGCCTTCACAGGACCAAGGACCTCCCCTCCCATCAATGCCAGATAAAGCCCCTTCATCTCCTTCAGTCCTTCCCCTAACTCCTCCATTGAAGTCCCTGTGCTCAGTCCGATGGTTGGCTATGAACATGTGCATCTGTATTGGTCAGGATCTGGCAGAGCCTCTCAGGAGACAGCTATATCAGACTCCTATCAGCAAGCACTTCATGGCATCAACAATAGTGTCTGGGTTTGGTGTCTGCATGTGGGAGGGATCCCCAGGTGGGGTAGTCTCTGGATGGCCTTTCCTTCAGACTCAGTTCTACTCATTCTACCTGTATTTCCTTTAGTCAAGAGCAATTCTGGGTTAAGATTTCGGAGATAGGCCAGGCGTGGTGGTGCATGCCTTTAATCCCAGCACTTGGGAGGCAGAGGCAGGTGGATTTCTGAGTTCCAGGCCAGCCTGGTCTACAAAGTGAGTTCCAGGACAGCCAGGGCTATACAGAGAAACCCTGTCTTGAAAAACAAAAAGCAAAAAACAAAAAAGATTTTGGAGATAGGTGGATGTCCCTATCCCTCAAAGCAGGGAGGGGGTGGGGGGCAAGGCAGGCATGCCTAACCTCTGATATGGTCTCTATGGTCTCAACAGGTTCTCCCTCCCCTTTGTGGGATATTTCAGCTAATGTCATCCCTGTTGGGTCCTATAGGGCTCTTGCTTTCTTGGCATCTGGGACTTTCTGGTTGCTACCCTCAGTTCCCTAGCCCCTATTGCTACACACCTCTGTTCAATTTTCTGACCCACCCCATAGGAGAAACAACAGTATGAACTAACCAGTACCTCCAGAGCTCCCTGGGACTAAACCACCAACCAAAGAAAATACATGGCGGGATTCATGACTCTACCTGCATGTGTAGCAGAGGATAGCCTAGTCAGTCATCAATGGGAGAAGAGGCCCTTGGTCCTGTGAAGGTTCTATGCCCCAGTATAGGGAAATGCCAGGGCCAGGAAGCAGGAGTGGTTGGGTTGGTGAGCATTGGGAGGGGAGAGGGGGAAGAGGATAGGGTGTTTTCAGAGGAGAAACCAGGAAAGGGGATAACATTTGAAATGTAAATAAAATATCCAATAAAATTATTTTGTTTATTAAACATTAAAAATTTTTCCTGACCCACTATAGATCTTCTCCATCGCCTTCCATACCTGATCTGCCCCTCTTTTTCTGCTCCCCCTCCTCTATTCCTCCCAAGTTCCTCCCATTCTCTATTTCCCTTGATTATATTGTTGCCCTTCTAAGTAAGACTGAAGCATCCACTCGTTGGTCTTCCTTCCTCTTGAGCTTCATGTGGTACATGAGTTGTATCATGGGTATTCCATGTTCTTTGCCTAATATCTACTTATCAGTGAGTACATACCATGTGTGTTCTTTTATGACTGGGTTACCTCACTCAGGATGATATTTT
Organism: Mus caroli; assembly: GCF_978045245.1. NCBI lineage: Eukaryota > Metazoa > Chordata > Mammalia > Rodentia > Muridae > Mus > Mus caroli. The sequence continues at coordinate 7,699,578 of NW_028227274.1, read as the reverse complement.
CTAGTTCTATCCATTTGCCTAAGAATTTCATGAATTCATTGTTTTTAATAGCTCAGTATTACTCCATTGTGTAAATGTACCACAACTTTTGTATCCATTTCTCTGTTGAGGGACATCTGGGTTCTTTCCAGCTTCTGGCTATTATAAATATGTCTGCTATGAACATAGTGGAGGATGTGTCCTTATTATATGTTGGAGCATCATCTAGGTATATGCCCAGAAGTGGTATAGCTGGGTCCTCAGGTAATACTATGTCCAGTTTTCTGAGGAACTGTCAGACTGATTTCCAGAGTTGTTGTACCAGCTTGCAATCCCACCAGCAGTGGAGGAGTGTTCATTTTTCTCCACATCCTCACCAACATGTGTTGTCACTGAGTTTTTGATATTAGCCATTCTGACTGGTGTGAGGTGGAATCTCAGGGTTGTTTTAGATTTTTCCTTTGATGAAGATGAAGTGCCCTTCCTTATCTTTTTTGATAACTTTTGGTTGAAAGTCAATTTTGTTCAATATTAGAATAGCTACTTCAGCTTGCTTGTTGGAACCATTTGCTTGGAAAATTGTTTTCCAGCTTTTTACTCTGAGGAAGTGTGTCTGTCTTTGTCACTGAGGCGTGTTTCCTGTATGCAGCAAAATGCTGGGTCCTGTTTACATATCCAGTCTGTTAGTCTATGTCGTTTTATTAGGGAACTGAGTCCATTGATGTTTAAAAGATATTAAGGAATAGTTATTGTTGCTTCCTGTTATTTTTATGTTTGTATAGCTATCTTCTTTTTGGTTTGTTGAAATAAGATTACTTTCTTGCTTTTTCTATGGTGTGGTTTCCCTTCTTGTGTTGGAGTTTACCATCTATTATCCTTTGTAAGACTGGATTTGTGGAGAGATATTGTGTAAATTTGGTTTTGTCATGGAATATCTTAGTTTCTCCATCTATGATAATTGAGAGTTTTGCTGGGTATAGTAGCCTAGGCTGGCATTTGTGTTCTCTTAGAGTCTGTATGAGATCTGCCCAGGATCGTCTAGCTTTCATAATCTCTGTTGAGAAGTCTGGTGTAATTCTGATAGGTCTGCCTTTATACGTTACTTGACCTTTATCCCTTACTCCTTTTAATATTCTTTTTTGTTTAGTGCATTTAGTATTTGATTATTATTTTGAGAGAATTGTTATACCAGCTTGCAATCCCACCAGCAATGGAAGAGTGTTCCTCTTTCTCCACATCCTCTCCAGCATCTGATGTCACCTGAGTTGTTGATCTTAGCCATTCTGACTGGTGTGAGGTGGAATCTCAGGGTTGTTTTGATTTGCATTTCCCTGATGACTAAGGATGTTGAACTTTTTTTTTTTTTTTTAGGTGCTTCTCAGCCATTCAGTATTCATCAGTTGAGAATTCTTTGTTTAGCTATGTACCCCATTTTTTAATAGGGTTATTTGTTCCTCTGGAGTCTAACTTCTTGAGTTCTTTGTATATATTGGATATTAGCCCTCTATCGGATATAGGATTGGTGAAGATCTTTTCCAAATCGATTGGTGGCCTTTTTGTCTTATTGACAGTATCCTTTGTCTTAAAGAAGCTTTGCAATTTTATGAGGTCCCATTTGTCAATTCTTGATCTTACATCATAAGCCATTGGTGTTCTATTCAGGAAATTTTCCCCTGTGCCCATATGTTCAAGGCTCTTCCCCACTTTCTCTTCTATAAGTTTCGGTGTATCTTGTTTTATGTGGAGGTCCTTGATCCACTTGGACTTTAGCTTTGTACAAGGAGATAAGAATGTATCAATTTGCCTTCTACATGCTAACTGCCAGTTGAGTCAGCACCATTTGTTGAAAATGCTGTCTTTTTTCCACAAGCTCCCTTGTCAATGATGAAGTGACCATAGGTGTGTGGATTCATTTCTAAATCTTCAATTCTATTCCATTGATCTACCTGCCTGCCACTGTACCAATATCATGCAGTTTTTATCACAGTTGCTCTGTTGTATAGCTTGAGGTCAGGGATGGTGATTCCCCCAGAATTTCTTTTATTGTTGAGAATAGTTTTTGCTATCCTGGAGGCCATTGATTTGTTTGAATTAATTTTATATCCACCAACTTTGCTGAAGTTGTTCCTCAGGTTTAGGTGTTCTCTGATGGAATTTTTGGGGTCACTTTAGTATCCTATCGTATCATCTGCAAATAGTGATAGTTTGACTTCTTCCTTTCCAATTTGTATCCCTTTGATCTCCTTTTGTTGTCTAATTGCTCAAGTACTATATTGAATAGGTAGGGAGAGAGTGGGCAGCCTTGCCTAGTCCCTGATTTTAGTGGGATTGCTTCAAGTTTCTCTCCATTCAGTTTGATGTTGGCTACTGGTTTGCTGTATATTGCTTTTACTATGTTTAGGTATGGGACTTGAATTCCTGATCTTTCCAAGACTTTTATCATGAAAGTGTGTTGGATTTTGTCAAATGCTTTCTCAGCATCTAAAGAGATGATCATATGGGGTTTTTACTTGAGTTTGTTTATATAGTGGATTACATTGATGGATTTCCATATATTGAACCATCCCTGCATCTCTGGGATGAAGCCTACTTGATCATGATAGATGATCATTTTGATATATTCTTGGATTTGGTTGGCAAGAATTTTGTTGAGTATTTTTACATTGATATTCATAAGGGAAATTGGTCTGAAGTTCTCTTTCTTTGTTGGGTCTTTGTTTGGTTTAGGTATTAGAGCAATTGTGGCTTCATAGAACGAATTGGGTAGAGTACCTTCTGTTTCTTTTTTGTGGAATAGTTTGGAGACTATTGGTATTAGGTCTTTTTTGAAAGTTTGATAGAGCTCTGCACTAAACCCCTTCTGGTCCTGGACTTTTATTGGTTGGGAGAATATTAATGACAGTTTCTATTTCTTTAGAGGATATGCACTGTTTAGATAATTAATCTGATCCTGATTTAACTTTGGTACCTGGTATCTGTCTAGGAAGTTGTCCATTTCATCCAGGTTTTCCAATTTTGTTGAGTAGCAGCTTTTGTAGTAGGATCTGATGATTTGTTTGGATTTTCTCAGTTTCTATTGTTATGTCTCTCTTTTCACTTCTGATTTTGTTAGGATACTGTCTTTGTACACTCTAGTTAATCTGGCTAAGGGTTTCTCTATTTTGTTGATTTTTTCTCAAAGAACCAGCTCCTAGTTTGGTTGATTCTTTGAATAGTTCTTTTTGTTTCCACTTGGTTGATTTCAACCCTGAGTTTGATTATTTCCTGCGATCTACTCCTCTTGGGTGATTTTGTTTGTTTTTTGTTCCAGAGCTTTCAGGTATTCTGTCAGGCTGCTAGTGTATGCTCTCTCCAGTTTGTTTTTGGAGGCACTCAGAGCTATGAGTTTTCCTCTTAGGACTGCTCTCATTGTGTCCCATAAATTTAGGTATGCTGTGGTTTCATTTCCATTAAATTCTAAAAAGTTTTTTATTTCTTTCTTTATTTCTTCCTTGACCAAGTCATCATTAAGTAAAGTGTTGTTCGGTTTCCACATGTATATGGGCTTCCTGTTATTTATGTTGTTATTGAAGATCAGCCTTAGTCTGTGGTGATCTGATAGGGTGCATGGTATTATTTCAGTCTTCTTCTATCTGTTGAGGTCTGTTTTGTGGTCAATTTTGGAGAAGTTACCATGAGGTGCTGAGAAGACATTATAGTCTTATATTTTAGGATAAAATGTTCTATAGATATCTGTTAAATTCATTTTATCATAACTTCTGTTAGCTTCAATATGTGTCTGTTCAGCTTCTGTTTCCATGATCTGTCCACTGATGAGAGTGGGTTGTTGAAGTCTCCCACTATTATTGTGTGCAGTGCAATGTGTGCTTTGAACTTTGCTATAGTTTTTTAATGAATGTGGATGCCCCTGCATTTGGATCATAGATGTTCAGAATTGAGAATTCATCTTAGTAAATTTTACCTTTGATGAGTATGAAGTATCCCTCCTTATCTTTTTTGATAACTTTAGGTTGAAAGTGGATTTTATTCGATATTAGAATGGATATTTCAGCTTATTTCTTGGGACCATTTGCTTGGAAAATTGTTTTCCAGCCTTTTACCCTGAGGTAGTGTCTTTCTTTGTCCCTGAGGTGGGTTTCCTGTATGCAGCAAAATGTTGAGTCCTGTTTATGTAATGAGTCTGTTAATCTATGTCTTTTTATTGAGGAATTGAGTCCATTGATATTAAGTGATATTAAGGAAAAGTCATTGTTGCTTCCTGTTATTTTTGTTGTTAGAGTTGGAATTCTGTTCATGTGGCTATCTTCTTTTAGATTTGTTGAAAGATTACTTTCTTGCTTTTTCTAGGGCGTAGTTTCCCTCCTTGTATTGCAATTTTCCCTTTATTATCTTTTGAAGACCTGGATTTGTGTAAAGATACTGTGTAAATTTGGTTTTGTCACCTTGGTTTCTCCATCTATGGTAATTGAGAGTTTTGCTGGGTATAGTAGCCTGGGCTGGCATTTGTGTTCTCTTAGCATCTGTGTATCATCTGTCCAGGATCTTCTGGCTTTCATAGTGTCTGGGGAGAAGTCAGGCGTAATTCTGATAGGTCTGCCTTTACACATTACTTGACCTTTATCTCTTATTGCTTTTAATATTATTTCTTTGTCTTGTGCATTTGGTGTTTTGATTATTATGTGGTGGGAGGAATTTCTTTTCTGGTCCAGTCTGTTTGGAGTTCTGTAGGCTTCTTGTATGTTCATGGGCATCTTTTTCCTAAAGTCAGGGTAGTTTTCTTCTATAATTTTGTTGAAGATGTTTACTGGCCCTTTAAGTTGGGAATCTTCACTCTTTTCTATGCCTATTATCCTTAGGTTTGTTTTTTTTCATTGAGTCCTGGATTTCCTTGATGTTTTGGTTTAGAATCTTTTTGCATTTTGCATTTTCTTTGATTGTTGTGTCAATGTTTTCTACAGTATCTTCTGCACCTGAGATTCTCTCTTCTATCTCTTGTATTCTGTTGGTGATGCTTGCATCTATGACTCATGACTTCTTTCCTAGGTTTTCTATCTCCAGAGTTGTCTCCCTTTGTGATTTCTTTATTGTTTCTACCTCCATTTTTAGATCCTGGATGGTTTTGTTCAATTCTTTCACCTGTTTGGATATGTTTTCCTATAATTGTTTAAGGGGCTTTTGTCTTTCTGCTTTTTGTTCTCTTGTATTTCTTTAAGGGAGTTATTTATATCCTTCTTAAAGTCCTCCATCATCATCATGAGTAGTGACTTTAGATCCATATCTTGCTTTTTTAGTATGATGATGTATCCAGGACTTGCTATGTTGGGAGAGTTGGGTTCTGATGATGCCAAGTAACCTTGGTTTCTGTTGCTTCTGTTCTTATGCTTGCCTCCCACCACCTGATTATCTCAAGTGTTCCCTGCACTCAATATATCTGATTGGAGCCTGTCCTTTCCGTAATCCCGGTTGAGTCAGAACTCCTCAGAGTCCAGCTTTCTTTCTGATCCTGTGATTCTGGGATCCTGTGATGCTGAGATTCTGGTGTGTCAGCGTCCTTGGCAGTCAAGCTTACACTGAGGCCTTGAGATCCTGGTGTGACCAAGCTCCTGGGATCCTGGGATCCTGGGACCCTGGGTGTGTTAGAGCACCTGGAAGTGGTACCTCCTCTGGGGGCCATGGGGCTGTCCACTTAGTTCAAAACCAAGGTAGACCAGCACAGACTGGAAGGAACCTGACCCACTGGTTGGACAGGGTTCCTGTTTTTAAGTGGCAGATGTGTGTATTAGAAGACATTAACATACTCTTTATAATATGTAAAAATAAAGGTTTTTGTATTTTTGTGATTTTTTTGCTTGTTTTTAAAATTAAGCTTTTCTATTCTGTACAAATCATTTCACTTATATTTTAACAATAATGCCTTTCTTGTCCAGACACCACGGACTTACTGCTGTGCGAACACTGAAGACTTGGAGGCCGTCATCCACCACGTGCACAGCCTGTACCCTGGGGCCCCTTTTCTGGCAGCAGGCGTATCAATGGGAGGGTAAGGTTTTGTTTTTTGTTTTTTGTTTTTTTTTCTTTTTCTAAAATGCCTGAAAGGGGAGCAGTCCTAAGAACTGCCTGCAAGGACTGTAAGCCAGCTCACGACTTAACTATGTATGCTGAGTTCTCACATGCAGCTGAAAGAAGGCAGGAAGGAATCAGGCCAGACAAATTTTAGAATTTTCCTGGGTTCTGTGATGCAAAGGGCACAGCGAGCCCTTCTTGGGGAGCAATCAAATAAACTTGTTACTCTCCATTTCAGGTGCTATGTTTAGCTAAAATTGTTTATGCACTTGCCTTACATTGGGGATTATTTGTAACTTTTTGAAGATTTGTTTTTATTTATGTGTATGTATGTGTGCCTGTGTATGTGTATGTGTATGCCACACCAGGGTGGATAGTGTCTGAGAAGGCCAGAAAGGAGGCACTATATCCCCTGGAGCTAGAGTGACAGGCACGGCAGTTGTGATATGGGAACCAGATTCAGGCCCTAGGGGAAGCAGCAGGAGCTTCCTGGCGGAAGTCTCAAGTGCCCTTTGAGGACTATGAACTACCAATTGCCACACTTACATTTGAACAATGTCTGACATTAATAACTGTTTAACTGCACTGTGCGCATGTGTGTGTGTGTGTGTGTGTTAGGGAGAATGAGCTGAAGGAAATTTTAAGCTATTATCTAATATTTTCTTGTCCTCTAGACCTCTCTTCATCATTGTCCAAGCTTATCTTTTAATTTAATTCATTCATTCATTAATTTTTTTATGCTGTTGGGGATTGAATCAGTGCATGTTAGGCAAACACTTCACTGCTGAGCCACACACTTCTACCCCAAACTATTGTATTTCATTTTTTTAAAGTTTTATCTAATGAAAAATTCTCTTTTGCAAATCTTTGTTTATCCTATCAGCAGAATAAATCATTAAAAAATAGACTTAATACAGATTGGGAAAGGATCTTTACCAATCCTAAATCAGATAGGGGACTAATATCCAATATATATATATATATATAAATAACTCAAGAAGCTGGACTCCAGAAAATCAAATAACCCTATTAAAAAATGGGGTATAGAGCTAAACAAAGAATTCTCAACTGAAGAATACCGAATGGCTGAGAAGCACCTGAAAAAATGTTCAACATCCTTAATCATCAGGGGAAATGCAAATCAAAACAACCCTGGCATTCCACCTCACACTAGTCAGAATGGCTAAGATCAAAAACTCAGGTGACAGCAGATGCTGGTGAGGATGTGGAGAAAGAGGAACACTCCTCTATTGTTGGTGGGATTTCAAGCTTGTTCAACCACTCTGGAAATCAGTTTGGCGGTTCCTCAGAAAATTGGACATAGTACTACCGGAAGACCCAGCAATTCCTCTCCTGGGCATATACCCAGAAGATGTTCCAACTTGTAATAAGGACACATGCTCTACTATGTTCATAGCAGCCTTAATTATAATAGCCAGAAGCTGGAAAGAACCCAGATGTCCTTCAACAGAGGAATGGATTCAGAAAATGTGGTACATTTACATAATGGAGTACTACTCAGGAATTAAAAACAATGAATTCATGAAATTCTTAGGCAAATGAATATATCTGGAGGATATTATCATGAGTGAGGTAACCAAATCACAAAAGAAAACACATGATATGCACTCACTGATAAGCAGTTATTAGCCCAGAAACTTAGAATATTCCAGCATACAATTAGGAAGACCAAAGTGTAGATACTTCACTCCTTCTTAGAATCAGGAAGAAAATACCCATGGAAGGAGTGACAGAGACAAAATTCAGAGCTGAGACAGAAGGAAGGACCATCCAGAGGCTGCCCCACCTGGGGATCCATCCCATATACAACCACCAAACACTATTGCATATGCCAGAAAGATTTTGCTGACAGGACCCTGATATAGCTCTCTCTTGTGAGGCTATGCCAGTGCCTGGAAAATACAGAAGTTGATGCTCACAGTCACCTATTGGCTAGAACACAGGGCCCCTAATGAAGGAGCTAGAGAAAGTACCCAAGGAGCTAAAGGGGTCTGCAACCCTACAGGAGGATCAACAATATGAACTAACCAGTACCCCCCAGAGCTGTGTCTCTAGTTGCATATGTAGGAGAGGATGGCCTAGTCGGCCATCAATGGAGAGGAGAGGCCCTTGGTCTTGGGAAGATCATATGCCCCAGTACAGGGGAATGCCAGGACTAGGAAGTAGGAGTGGGTGGGTTTGGGAGCAGGGCGGGGGGGGGGGGGGGCGGAGGGTATAGGGCGCTTTGGGGATAGCATTTGAAATGTAAATGAAGAAAATATCTAATAAAAAAATCAAAAAATAAAATAAAATAATAGACTTAATATATGTTAATTATATGCTTAATGAATATACATTCCCCTCCCACCAAACCCTGTAAGATTAATGCTACTTATCTATTTTTCATTAGAATGTGTTATTTTCTATACTACTGGTGCTCAGGCACACTAAATATCCATTTGTCTTTATTTCAAAAGCCGATTTGGGGGGTTTGATAGGTGTCTAAACAATTAAGAACACTTGCTGCTGTTATAGAGATTTAGTTCTCAGCACCCAGATGGCAAGTCACAACTATTTATAACTCTGGTTCAAGGGGTTCTAGTGGCCTGTATGTAGATGGTACACAGACAAACATGCAGACAAACACATACATAAAAGTGATTCACCCTTATTCTTTTTTTAGCCGTTTTTAAAGCCAACATTTAAAACAGAAATTTTTTTCTTAACTTTCTATTCTGGATGTAACTGCAATCTCAGTGTTCAGAACATCTTATAAGCATGTGTGCTGGCAATAGAAGTCCCCCATGAACTACATGCAGACTCAGTGATAGGCCCTAGCCAGAGCTTTTTAGGTTCTGATAAAGAGTCTATCTCTTGCATTAGCATGGAAGGTCTGACTTGACCTAGTAAAGGAAGAACTCGGAACAGTGTGGAAACAAGCAGAATCTTCAAGTCGGGCTTCATGGACACAATGTAGCAACTCTTTCCTTTAGCTCACACCATGAGCCTGAAAAGATGAAGTGGGGCTGGACTCCTTCCCTTAATTATATAAATTCATGACTTTTTTTTCAAGGCTCGCTCTTACATAAAGAGGCCCCAATTGTCTATTCAGAAGCCCTTGGAAAAGGCCTATTCATCCAGCCTCGAAACCTCAGGCAGGGTCTGACCATTAGGTTAGCTTTTCCAGCCAGCTGAATATTAATGTCTTGTAAATTATTGGAAGGAATCACCCCTTCCAGTTGCCTAGCACTGTGACACATTCCCAAGTAGGTGCACTTTCTTTTTCTTTTAGAGATGCAACCAACAAAAGCATGGTTGAGCAAGAGTTTTATGCCCGGTGAGCCGTGGACTGGGGTTACCCAGTGCCTTGATGCCTGGAGCCAAGTGTGGGCTTTGAGCCTGAACTGAGTTAAGTCAAGAAACTCAGCTGTTCTAGAACCAGATTCTGTTCTCCCAGTGAGTTGGTAAATACTTTTTAAATAAAAAGAAAATTCCAAACACATAAAATGAAAACTAAAGAGTATCCCTACATACAGTCATTACCCCAGCTTCAGGAATTATCAGCTGGTGGGGTAGCATGTTTCACCTGCATCACCCACTTCTCCAGTTCATTCCATATTACCTAAAGCTCAGTCATCATTTTATTATTATTTCAGATGAGTCAAACATGTGCTTAGAATGTGGGAGGACCTGGGCTCAGTTCCAGGTACCTCAAAATAATAAATCAGTCAGTTGAATCTCGTCTGGGCTTTCTTTGATCACAGATCTACAATAAGTGTAGCATCTGTTCTTCTCACCTCCATGTCTGATGAAGCCTCTGTCCCTGGACAGTAGATTAAGTGGATTCTAGAACAGACAGATGGGATTGGATCTTGCTTTGCCTACACAGTGCATCAGCCTCGGATCACAGTACCGCTTGGAGTGGAGATCACAGAAGGAAGTCTGTCAATGTTTCAGTTGGTAGCTCTAAGTGCAAGCGTTGTCTCTTTCTGTAAAGTTATAACATGTTAACACACCAGAACAAGTGACAGTCCTTTCTGAGCATCACTAACTATCCAGAGCTTGCATTTACTTCCTGAGGATAGAGTGCCTGCACTACCCCTGGTGTATGTTATTTAGTTTTATAGTTTGATATACAGTTGCCAAATAGAATCCATCCTTTGTGTTTAAACATTTAGTCCATGAGTCCTTTCTCTGTCTAGCTGTTTCCCCAGCGTGTGCCCCTCCGGTTGGCGAGAGGATGGGGTCCTTCTCTCAGGGTAAAATAACAACCTTTTGGAGGCAGCACTTTGACATTTGTTCATCCCTAAGTAATAGCTAGGAATTGCCTCTAAAGAGGTGGTTGTGCCTATTCCAGGGTCTTTCTACTTCCTTTCCACATGTTTTGACTTGTGTGTTTTACCAGCCTCTGACAATTGTCTGACTCCAGCCGAAGTGTAAAGTTACCACATGAGAGAGGACACTATGGTGAACTCTTCCCAGGACAGAAAGCATCCTTCAAAGGGCTCAGTGACCATAGCACTGTATGCAAGTCATATGGTCATTCTGAAGGGTCATTTTCAAGTCATGCGTGATGGAGCACATCTGTAATTCTAGCATTCCTGGAGGCCGAGGGAGGGGGGTTACAAGTTTCAAGTCGGCTTGAGCTAAAAAGAGTAAACTGTCTTAAGACAGCAGTCATTATCAGGGCTTACAAGACAGCTCAGGAGGTGGGGTTCTTGCTACCTGCATGATGGCCCAAGTTTTATCCTGGGTTCTACATAGTAGAAAGAACTGACTCCCTCAAATTGTTCTCTGACCTCCACAAACTTGCTATAGACCATACATGCATGTATATACACATACACATACAAAAAATAAATTTAAATTTTTTTCAAAAAATTTTTTTTCAATTATTTTCAAAAGCTAGATGTCTCCTTTTCATAAAAATTCCCTACCTTTATAAGTGATTTGAATTGTAAAAGATAATGCTAGAGTATTTTAGCTATTTCAAAACCTAGCCTGTTAAAGAAACTATGTACAGAAGCTATAATGAGTGGAGGGTTGTGGCGTCATCCTTCATACTTAGGACTGTTGAGCTCTAACTCAGTTCTCATCCCCCTTACTCAAATAGAACTTGGCTAGAATAGAGAAAATTAAATAAGCGGAGCACAGGAACATAGGAAAGCATGTGACTGGGCATAATAATAAACGGAGCACAGGAACATAGGAATCCATGTGACTGGGCATAATAAGGAAGAGAAAACCAGTGACTCTAAGGCTGGTGCTCTGCCACAGCTTGGAAAGTCTAACTGAACGGAGAGTACCTCAGAGTCTCGCTGAGGACGGTGACCTCACAGACCAGTGACCTCCGGAGCTCAGTGCATGACATCATGGGTGACAATGGTGACCACACAGACCAGTGACCTCAGGAGCTCAGTGCATGACATCATGGGTGACAATGGGTACCTCACAGACCAGTGACCTCTGGAGCTCAGTGCGTGACATCATGGGTGAAGACAGTGACCACACAGACCAGTGACCTCCGGAGCTCAGTGCATTAGATCCAGACACAAGAAGTTTGCTAAAGTCTCTATGTGATCCCAGCGTGCAGCCACATTAGAGAACTCCTTGGGGTGGATCTCTTCATGTTCTTATGATTTAACTTACTTCACCATAAGAAGAAGCATGCAGGAATAAATGTAGTCTGCCTCACAGTTTAGCCAAGTGCAGTGTCAGTAAGCATGTAGGTCAGGCATGGGGTGCACATGTATCCTCCCAGGCAGAGGTGGGAGGAAAAAAAGTACTTTAAAATAGAAATTTGAATATGGGCAGGTGGCATGTCTCTGGGTAAAGCTGCCTGCCACCAAGTCTAATGGCCTGAGTTCAAGCCCCTAGAACCACATGGTGGAAGGTGACCGACTCTAGCAAGCTGTCCTCTGACCCCCATTCACACATGATGGCATGTACATATTCTAAGAATATGAACATGAGAAAAACCAAAGGTAATCTTTCTAATGTGCAGGACTTAAAACAGTAGTCATGGGTGATGGTACACGGCCCCAGACTGGGCAGAGGGTCAAGTATTCACTCTATAGTTATCCTATAGAGTGTTCAGAGTCATTCTGGGCTGCCTGCATTGCTTACTTACTGGCTCCTGCCGCGTTCTCATGGAGCGATGCTTAGAAAGGAGGTGTTGTAAGAGATGTAACCAGTCACAGTCTCCTTTCTCCCTATTTTAGAATGCTGCTTCTGAATTACTTGGGTAAAATTGGGTCCAAAACCCCTCTGATGGCTGCTGCAACATTTTCAGTTGGCTGGAACACTTTTGCTTGCTCAGAGTCTCTGGAGAGGCCGCTGAACTGGCTACTCTTTAATTACTACTTAACAACTTGCCTCCAGTCTTCAGTTAAGAAGTAAGTCATCGTTAAAACCTTCTGTTACCAAACATTTTAGATTACATAACCCAGCACTATGGAATTTCAGAATATAGCACTACCTATATATGTATATTTATTTATATAATTTATTTCTGTACCAAAATGTTATAATAATTTTTAATCCCAACCTGAGGTTTCTACCCACCTTTGATATTTAGTTTCTGGATAAAAGACACATGCAACCTTTATATTTACAATAAGCCTTAAACAGCACAAGAGCTGGGCAGATACCTAACCTCTATGCCATCAGAATCTACTTACCTATCAATAACCCTGAGTTATTACTTACAATGTTTTATTTAGGCTGCTCTTAATTCCAATCGGTCAGCCCTCAGGACCATGTTTTTATGGTTCTCCTAACTGATGGCAGAATTTCTTCCTCTTCCACCTTCTCTCCCTAATGGTTTTCCTCTGGCCCCAAGCCCAGGAAACCTAACCCCCACATATGTCTCTTCCCCCCAGCTATTGGCTGTTGGAATCTTTATTTACTAATCAGAAATAACTTGGGGGCAGGGTCACATACATCACTCAGGTCTATGTGCAGACTCCAGGTATTGGGGTTACATTACAATAGACAGCAAGACCAAACCTCAATACCAAAATATTCTCCAAATTATGAATGCCTACCAAAAATTGTAAGTTAAAAATATAGATGAAAGTAATAATGCTGCATTCTATCTATGTCTATGCCCCCACCCAACCCCCTACCCTCCCACCCCTTCACACTGCTTTGAAGGTTGCTATTCTAAACTATTCTGAAAACTATGTTAGCATGGAGTGTGTTTGGTGATATGTTTGGGCTGTTCCCTTAGATTTACGGGTTGTTAATCTTTCCCAAACCTAACTCTTTCTCAGGTAATATGTTAAGAGTGTCCTATGCAGCTGGGCTGATGGCATCCCCCTTTGATCCCAGTACTCAGGAGATAGAGGCAGGCAGATCTCTGAGTTCAAAGCTAGCCTGGTCTAAAAGGTGAACTCCAGGACAGCTTAGGCTACCTAGATAGTCCCTGTGTTGTAGGATTTTTGTTGCTGTGAAGAGATGCCATGACCATAGCAACTCTTACAAGCATTTCATTGGAACTGGCTTATAGTTCAGAGGTTAGTCCATTATCATCATGGTGGGAAGCTTGGTGGCACACAGGCAGACATGGTGCTGGAGGAGGAGTTGAGAGATCTACATCTGAATTGTCATGCATCAGGAAGAGAAACTGTGTACCACACTGGGCATAGCTTGAGCTTCTGGAACCTCAAAGCCCTGGCCCACAGTGACACACTTTCTCTAAGGCCATAGCTCCTAATAGTGCCACTCCCTATGGGCCAAGCTTTCAAACACATGAGTCTATGGGGGCCATTCCTATTCAAACCACCACACCTGACTCAAAAAACGAACATAGAAATGAGTGCCCCAGGTTGAACAATATAGCTCCTAACTCCTTAAGCATGTTCTTTTTTTTTTAAAGATTTATTTATTATTATATGTAAGTACACTGTAGCTGTCTTCAGACGCAACAGAAGAGGGTGTCAGATCTCATTACGGGTGGTTCTGAGCCACCATGTAGTTGCTGGGATTTGAAGTGAGGACCTTCAGAAGAGCAGGCAGTGCTCTTACCCACTGAGCCATCTCGCCAGCCCAAGCATGTTCTTACAAGCATGGTGTGTTTTAGAAATGAGAGACTAGAAGCCGGTGAGATGGCTCAGTAGGTGAAGATACCTGTCACCAAGCCTAATGACCTTTCAATCCCTGTTACCCACAGGTGGAAGGAGATTTTTTGACTGGTGTACACATGTAGACACCAAATAAGTGATGTTTTTTCCATTTTAAGAAAAGTTCTTCAAAATATGAAAGAAATAGAATGTAGTTCATTTGTATAGTCATAGCTCATGGTTCTTATATTTCCACAATAATGTCTTTGCATCCATTTTCCTGGAACTGTGCACGTCCTAAAGTGAACCCAGCATGTCGACACATTCCATACAGGTGGTTCTAGTCTTATTTCCTTAATGACTAATACTATTTGTTTGTTTGTTCAGAGCTGGGGATTGAATCTAGGATCTCATACTTGCTAGGCACACAATCACTGAGCCCCAGCCCAGCCCTACCAAGCCTTTTAAAATGAATTGATAAATATATATATAAGTATTTATATATATTTCATATGTATGTGTGATTTAATGAAATTTATATATATTATATATATATATATATATATATATATATATACGTGTGTGTATGTGTGATTTAATAAAAACTATTATCCTGAACGTTGTTATCTAACACTGGAATTACCTATTGTTTAGTTACAAATATTGAGTATAAATATTGCTAAAATACTAAAGAATCACCATGTCATTATTTATTACAGGAGTGGTTATTAATTATCACTGACATGGTCGTTGAAATAGAAATAATTGCTGGGCGGTGGTGGCACACGCCTTTAATCCCAGCACTCAGGAGGCAGAGGCAGGCGGATTTCTGAGTTCGAGGCCAGCCTGGTGTACAAAGTGAGTTCCAGGACAGCCAGGGCTACACAGAGAAACCCTGTCTCAAAAAAAAAAAAAAAAAAAGAAAGAAAGAAAAGAAATAGAAATAGTTGCAGAAAAAAATGAAGAATCGCTTAGATTAAAGTATTAGTTGAGGGCCTAAGGATGTAGCTCAGTGGTAGGACATGTGGACACTGTGTTCCACGTTCTAGGTCCAATCCTCACCTCCACTGCTAGATGGATATATATATTGATCATGAAAGAAACGTGACCAGGGCCAGGTATAGTGGTGCATGCCTTTCAAGGTCAGCTTAGTCTGCAGAATGAGTTTCAGGACAGCTAGGGCTGTCACAAAAAAATAAATGGAAGGAAGGAAAAAGTGACCAATGTTTAAAATACAAGTTGACAAAAATATTAGTTCTAATTTATATACTAGTATGATGGAGAGGCACTTTCTGGGACGGGAGGTGGCTCAGTGGGGAAAGCACTTGCCATGAAAGCATGCGCATGTAGTTTGCATCCCTAGGACCCACACAGGAAAGCACCCTGGAAAGATGGGAGCTAGGAACAGGTCTAGCCTGGTGTATGCAGTGGTAGACAGTACAGAGATAGCCTGGTGCACACAGTGACTGATAGTAAGAGATCTTGTTTCAAATAATATGGAAAATGGGAACCTAGACCAAAGTTGTCCTCTAACCTGAACAACATGTGTACCACAGCATGCAACACACACACACACACACACACACACTCACAGAGAGAGAGAGAGAGAGAGAGAGAGAGAGAGAGAGAGAGAGAGAGAGAGAGAAGCAGTTTCTTTGGATAACTAATTAAGTCTTTTTGAGCATACTGACATTTTAGCAAGAGTGTATAGATATACTTTGTTATAAGACAACCTATAAGTTATTTCTAGTATTATGAAGCTAGTTTATTCTTTCTTAGTTTAAAAATAATACTTAAGTGGCTAGATGTGGTGATGCACACTTTTAATCCCAGCACTCAGGAGGCAGAGGTAGATGAATCTCTGTGAGTTCAAAACCAACCTGGTCTACAGAGTAAGTCTCAGGATAGTCAGAGCTATATGGAAAGACCTTGTCTTGAAATGCACCCCCAACCCCCCGAAAGCACTTAAAATGCTACTTTGAAAACTAATGTCAATGTACTTACTACTCCTATGTAAACTCAAGATATTTTCATTATATTTTATTAACTTCCTTTGTGTAGGCTGTGTGCCATGTAGGTTGGAGAATAATCTGTGTGAGTAAACTCTTTCTCCCATGAGGATCCAGAACTCAGGTCATCAGGCGTGATTAGGTGTCTTCTCTCACCCACTGAGCCATCTCACTGATACAGCAAATATTATTTTAGTACCAGCTTTGTGCCCTGTGCCAGACTTTATAATCATCCGCTTTTATATATCTCTGGTGTGACTAAGGTAGAGATGATGTTAAGCTTTCGTTGACGTCTGTCTTGTTCCAGGCACCGGCATATGTTTGCGGAGCAGATTGACATGGATCAGGTCATGAAGGTGAGACGGAGCTTTTCCTGATCTGTTCATCTCCTGTTGTGACTCCAAGAGCCCATTCTGTCTGGTTTTGTTTTCCAGGCCAAGTCGATCAGAGAGTTTGATAAGTGGTTCACCGCGGTCATGTTTGGGTACCGCACACTCGATGATTATTACACCGATGCCAGTCCAAACCGCAGGCTGAAGTCAGTGGGAATCCCGGTTCTGTGCCTGAATGCTACGGACGACGTGTTCTCACCCAGCCATGGTGAGTATGCTCCAGCTGTACATTTAGGCATGAGATAACTTTCTTTTTCAAAGACTCACTTGTTGGTTTTATTTCTGTGTTTGTCTGTGTGTGTTGGTGCCCACCGAGGCCAGAAGACGGTGACAGATGCTCTGGAGCTGGCGTTGCAGATCATTGTGAGCCACAGGCATAGGTGCTGGGAACTGAACCAGGATCCTCTGGGAGCAGCTAGTGCTCTTAACTGCCAAGCCATCTCCCTGGCTCCTGGTTTAACTTTTAAAATATTGTTTTGTTTTGTTTTTTTTTAAGAAATATGATTTTTTAGCCGGGCGGTGGTGGCGCACGCCTTTAATCCCAGCACTTGGGAGGCAGAGGCAGGCGGATTTCTGAGTTCGAGGCCAGCCTGGTCTACAAAGTGAGTGCCAGGACAGCCAGGGCTATACAGAGAAACCCTGTCTCGAAAAACCAAAAAAAAAAAAAGAAATATGATTTTTTGTTGTTTGGTTGTTTGTTTGGTTTTATTGAGACAGGGTTTCTCTGTGTAGCCCTGGCTGTTCCAGAACTCACTTTGTAGACCAGGCTGGCCTCAAACTCAGAAATTCGCCTACCTCTGCCTCCCAAGTGCTGGAATTAAAGGCATGCGCCACCACCAACCAGCTCCACTATGAGTTTTTAAGCTGCCTGGAATGATGCTACATGCCTATAATCCCAGCACTTGGGACACTGAGACAAGAAATGGAAAGAGCTTAGGGCCAGCCTTAATTTAGATGAAAAGTAGCGCTGGGTGTGGTAGCGCACACTTTTAGTCCCAGCACTTGGGAGGCAGAGGCAAGCAGATTTCTGAGTTCAAGGCCAGCCTGTTCTACAAAATGAGTTCCGGGACAGCCAGGGCTATACAGAGAAACTCTGTCTCAGAAAACCAAAAAAGAAAAAAAAAGATGAAAAGCAGCCTGGGCTAGCCTGCACTAGCAAGACATTATCTCAAAACATAGAACAGGCAAACAGAAGTTTGGCTTTCCTAATAGGATCTAAGTGTCTCAGGTCATGTGTTCAGTGTCTCAGGTCCTGTCTGTTGTCACAGATTCAGCCCAGTTAGAACTCTGCTATTTTGTATGCTCATGTGTGTATATAACCATTCATTCCTCTCAAATTACGGTCCTTTCAACAGATTATGCTCCAGCGTCTTTGCCTGGGGAGAATCTGTCATTGTTTGCCTCTTCTTCCCAGAGTCCCAAAGTAAATGAGTTTGAAGTTTTCTTCCCTTTAACCTGAAAAAGCATCTAGAAACACAGTGTCCTTAAGTACTTCAATGCTGGAAGCAAATTTGGACTAAACGTTCATCTCTAAAGAAAAACAGGTTTTTTTCCCGTGAATGCTGTAAGAAAGAAAATTATTCCAAAATTAACTTTGTACTGTCTTAACTCAAAAATAGCAGTTGGGCAGGAGAGATGATGGCTCAGTGGTTAAGAGCACGTATTGTTCTTGCAGAGGACTGAAGTTCAGTTCCCAGCACACAGGCAACTTGAAACCACCCCTAACTCTAGATCTACGGCCCCCTTCTGGCCTCCACAGGCACTTCACTCACATGTCATACATAATACCCTGTCCCACACATACATAATTTAAAGCAGTAAAAATCTTAGAAGCCTGCTGACTTTTAAAAAAATTAAGAAAAACAACTGTAAGCACACATGTTCTCTTATTGACAGTAAGAGTCCTTGTAGGCTTGTCCTCTAGGTGTCCTGGATGATGTTTTAAGTGCAGTTATTGCTTTTGTTGTTGTCAACACGAGATGTCATTGTGTAGCTCAGACTTGCCTGGAATTGTGATCCTCTTGCTTTAACCTCCCATGTTCTGGTATAAAAAGTGTGAGCCACCATGTCTAGCTAAACATCTTTTTTTTAATCAGTTTTTTCTTTTCTTTTTTCTTTTTTTTTTTTTTTTTTTGGTTTTTCGAGACAGGGTTTCTCTATGTAGCCCTGGCTGTCCTGGAACTCACTTTGTAGACCACTATGGCCTCAAACTCAGAAATCTGCCTGCCTCTGCCTCCCAAGTATGTGTATGGGGCATTTTGCCTGCATGTGTGTCTGTGCCTAGTACCTCAGAGGCTACATAGGAAATCAGATTTCCTGGACCTGGAGTCACAGATGGTCTTATGCTACCATGTGGGAGCTGGGAAGCAAACGCAGGTCCTCTGGAAGATTAACTCATTCTTGTAACCGCCAACTCCTCTCTCCAGTCCCTCAAAAGATCCTTCAAACCTTTCCTCCAGCTCTCAATTAAAAGCATTTATTTGGTGCTGGGGTGGAGCTTGGTGGTAGGGATCTTGCCCAGCATGTGAGAAGCTCTGAGCTCAGTCACCTTGAAAAAGCAAAGCTACCCAGATCCCAGGCCTAACATAAACATGGTAACAGTTTTAGAAAATCCCAACATACACAGTGTTTTAAATCACCCACTGTTCATTTAAGCAGAGGTGATTGTCAATAGCTGGTACTTTGGGCCTCTGGTTATAGAGGAGAAAATGAAACTGGCTTTAGTATCTACGTGTGGCTGCCTCACATAACTTCACTGGGTAAGATCTGATATTTCTCCATCCATTTTGATACTTTGCTGCCTCTGTTACAAACAAGAGTTTCCCAACATTTAACCTGATTCATTAGGGTAAAGTTTAAATTCATTATTTCCTATTTTTTCCCAGGCCCTTAAGATAGTGTTACCACATAGTGGATAATTGTCTGCAGCCTGAGAAAACAGGCCGCCTACATTGTTCACATGACTGCAGCAAGGCAAAGCCTTTTGTTCTAATGAGACTGTAACAATCAGGGTTAGAAACTGAGAGTTCTGGGGTGAAGACCAGTGGGAGGCTGAGCATTCATGAGGCCCTCAGTTCATCTGTGGGGTGAGAGCATGAGCCTGTGCACCAGCTTACACACACACACACATGCACACGCATGCACACATACACATACACACACGCACACACACAAATGCATGCACGTACACATGCACGCACGCATGCACATACTTTCCCCTCACTGTCTGAACTTTAAAACCTGGGAGAAAAAGAAAATAACTTTAATTCCTGCCCTCAAAAATTCTGCTAGAAGTAGACTTGCTGGAGGACATGCAGACATTGCTGTGTAGAGTGGGTTTATATTTTCACTTCAGTTGTTTGCCAATAATGCCTCATTTTCTATTGAGTGTAAACAGAAAATCAGAAAGATGGGAAAAGATGATCATCCAGACTTAGATGTCTCAGCAACAGATGGGAAACATGAATCACCATTGGTCAGGGTTTTATTTCTTTTTGTTTTTGCTAACTTTATATGTCTGCTTCATATATATATATACATATATATATGCATATATATGTATAGGTATATACATATATATATGCATATATATATATATATGTATACATATATATGTATACATATGTATACATATATATAGGTATATACATATATATAACATTTGGAATTTTAAGTCCTTTGTAAAGATATCAATCATCTTTAGAAATTTAAATTTATGTGAAGTTAATCAAAATTATACAGAGTGGATTTATAACTCTCACAAATGTTAGCTTAGTATTAATTTCTCAAAACAAGAATCAGCCTATATTTTTATTTTATTGTATCTTATCTTCTGTGTGTTTGTACATATGAGTCCACACATGTGCACGGACGTTATGGCACATGTGTGTGAGTCAGAGGTGCTTCTGTCTCTATACCATGTCAGTTATCGGACTCTGCAGAAAAGCACCTTGGCCGCCAAGCCATCTCAACAGCCCAAGAAACAACCTGTATTTTTAGGTTTTATAAAATCTTGGACTGATTCTTTCAAAAATAATGATCTAGCACAATACTATAAATATGAATTACTATAATATAGATATAATATAAATATGAATTACTATAATATAGATGGTTGGTATAAATTAGTCAAACTCATTGCATTTAGCCATACTCATTACAAGTTTTTGTTTAAAGTTTTTACTGATTAGAAGTGATAAAGTATACTTTTCCTAACAAAAAAGTTAATGATCTCTCTCTCTCTCTCTCTCTCTCTCTCTCTCTCTCTCTCCCTTTCTCCCCTCCTCCCCCACTTCATTTCCTTGTGCCTCCTCTTCTCTCCCCCTCCTCCCCTCTCTTTTTACTTCCTCTTGCCTTTACCGCTTGACTTCCTCAAGGTATCCCAATAGAAACTGCTAAACAAAACCCTAACGTGGCTTTGGTCCTTACAGCCTATGGAGGCCATATTGGTTTTCTGGAGGGAATCTGGCCCAGGCAATGCACTTACATGGATCGAGTCTTCAAGCAGTTTGTACAGGCCATGGTGGAGCACGGACATGAACTCTCCAACATGTAGCTTCTTGGCTGCATTAAGCCTGAGCCACTGTTGTTACAGCAGTTCAGTGTGGAGCACAGGTTTTAACAGCTGAGGGTAAAGCTGACAAGCCAGCAGATGGGTGAAGAGGTCCAGCATGACATGCAAAAACTACTTCTTAGGGAAACACAACAACTTTGTAGTAAGAAACTAAAGATAGTTTAGATTGTTACTGTAGTAGATCTTATTTTTCCTATGCCTTACCAAATATGACCTTAAAATTAAGTAGTCCTTATGGAACAGAATTGCACTTAACCAAAACTATTGTGTAAAAAGATTTTAATTCCTCAGGGTTTTAATTTAGGCTAGTATTTTTAATTACTCAGTTTAGGTGACTTAATAATACTTTAATAACTGTTAAGAGATTTTAATGATTTGAATATAAGTTAGAAGACGGGTATTCATGGTAACAAGAAACTGAAAAGGATAAATTATATTGTTCTAAGTGTTTCTTCTGATTTAAAAGGCAAATGCAACAATGTTAGACTGACTTCTGTATTTGCTCTCTTCTCTGATAATATTAAATTAGGGCTGATTTATGTTTTATAATTATTATCATTTACATGCTTATTTTTAAAATAGTATTTGTGAATACATATATCATATTAAAATAAATTCTATCATTTTAAGTTGTTTCTTTGTGAGTTTTTAATCTACAAAAGTAGAGCCGTGTTGGGTATGGTAGCATATAATTTAAATATCAGCACTCAAGAGCCACAGACAGGTGGACTACAGTGGGTTTGAGGCCAGCCTAGATTATAATGAGCTCCAGCCAGCCAGGGCTATACAGTGAAACCTTAAAATAAATATAAATAAATAAATAAATAAAAGGTCCAGAGCATAATATCTAAAAAGTATGCTAATAATAATTTCATGAATGTATTATCAAGAAACCTTTTGCTTCACTATTTTCAAAATAAAGGCTAATATCATACCCTACTTAAGCATACTTTCAAAACTTAGGGATATAGATCAGTTGGTAGGTTGCTTCCCTAGTCTACAGAGAGCCTTAGTTTAAATCCCAAAATACAGAGCACTGATCATTTGCTAAGCATAGCCCTGTAATCCCAGCACTGTGGAGGTTGTTCAAGGTCATCTTGAGCTAAGTCAACAGGGTTAGCTCAGTCACAGGGTGTATACCTATGTCCAACCTGAATTCAACTCCCCAATATCACAGGAAAAAAAATAGTACTTTGGTATTTATTGGCAAGTTATCTTTTATAGAAATTGTACCATTTCTGTGGTCCCAGCAGCAGTGCCTTTGACCACCATTCCGATCCAAACTGTTTTTATTCTGTTTTTTTGAGCCAGAGTTTGTCTGTTTAGCCCTGGTTGGCCTAGAATTGCTATGCAGGTCGGGATGGCCTCCAGTTTACAGAGATCCACCAGTCTCTTCCTCCCAGTGCTGAGATTAATGACGTTCACCACCAAGACTGGTTTCCAAGCTGCTGGAAGCTCAGCACACCTAGTACACAGAGGAACGAGGAGCTGGGGTTATTACAGATAAAGAGGCAGGGTTTATGGTATCAGTTGGACCACGAAACAGGTTCAGCTCTGTGGGGGAGCAGTCTCCAGCATAAATATGGGGCAGGGAGAGCTATGGGGAGCAGTTGTCTGGACATGCTATCAACATTGTCATTTCCCTCTGATCCTAATCCGTGGCTCAGTCCGGGGCAGGAGTAAGGGATTTGGGTGGGCTTTGCCACTTCCCCCCAGGTATGAAGTAGGATCTTTGACACAGCGGTGTCCAAGTCCACAACACACATTCACTCAGAACCTGGCATACTCAGGGCTTCCTCTGTTCCCCACTAGTGTGACTTCCAGACATTACTGGACCATTGCTCACATCAAGTCACAGTGGCTGTGACTACATGAACAAGACCTGAAAAAGGTCACAGCAGTTACAATTCCACGGGAGATAAGGGAGGGACTCGGGAAGTCCCATCACTTTACTATTTTCATTGTATTTTACTTAATATTTGGGGGCAGAGAGAGAGAGAGTGTGTGTGTTTTAAGGTTAGGAGAGCTGAGTCAGTTGTTCTATGTGGGCCACAGGAGACTTGGCTCAGAAAAAGGTTCAGATGTTGCATTTTGATATTTGGGATGTTTAACCTTTATGGTGATATAAAAATACACCTAAAGGATATTAGGATTAAAAAAAAGCAGGATGCAAGACTGGGTGTAAAGAAATAAAAATGCAGCCAGGCGTGGTGGCGCACGCCTTTAATCCCAGCACTCGGGAGGCAGAGGCAGGCGGATTTCTGAGTTTGAGGCCAGCCTGGTCTACAAAGTGAGTTCCAGGACAGCCAGGGCTATACAGAGAAACCCTGTTTCGGGGACAAAAAAAAAAAAAAAAAGAAAAGAAAAAAATAAAAATGCACACAATGAGACTCCACAGGGGATACAGAAAAACTAGGTACAATAATTTGCTCTAGGGAGATAACTTAGGAATAGGAGACAGATGGAGAATACGCCTTTAAAATTCTCTACTATTGCATATATGGCTTCACAGGTACAGGGGCTTGCCACCAAGCCTGATGACCGACCAGAGTGAAATCCCAAGAACCCACTCAGCAGAAGAAAAGAACAGACTGCTGAAAAAGATGTCCTCTGACCTCCACACATGTTCCATGGCTCATACATGCTCACACACATGCACACAAAAGTAAATACATGAGAATTTTTAATATCATTACACTAATTGTCTATTTTTAAAATACAAAGATAAGTTCAAAAAACTGTAAGAAACATAGCAAGCAAAAAAGCCAGGGGTAGAAAACTGTGAGACATCCAAGATGATGATATCCAAATGCTAGTTGATCACCTGTAAAGAAAATTCAAGAAATTTAAACGAACGTGAATACTTTGTAGCATTGCCAAGCAATGTAATGCAGCCAGACTTCTTATTAAGTACAAATTGTTCCGCATATCAAAGTAGCTTGCAGTGTCTTGTCAGATGTGGTGATTTATGGCTACAATGCCAGCAACTGGGAGGCTACAACAGAAGGGTAGCCATGATTTCCAGGCTCACACACATGCACATACTCGCATGCCCACACACACACACACACACACACCAGTACCTTTGTCTGGGTGCTATAGGGCACACACCTGGAATCCCAAACAGGAAACATCTCCACACGGAACAAGCAGCTCTTCCATTTCAGTTTCAGCTCTATCACAGCACTGTAATGTCATTAGCATGGGCAGAAAAACTCTGGGTGGGCTGGAGAGATGGCTCAGCGGTTAAGAGCACTGACTGCTCCTCCAGAGGTCCTGAGTTCAATTCCCAGCAACCACATGGTGGCTCACAACCGTTTGTAATAGTACCCGGTGCCCTCTTCAACAGTGTATTCACATACATTAAGTAAATAAATAAATAAATAATAAATCTTTTCAAAAAAAAAAGAAAAGAAAAGAAAAACTCTGGGTTTCGAATGAGATAAACAACAAAGCTGAACCAACATAATGGCTCAGCAGGTTAAGGCTATCAGGTCTAACAACCTAAATTCAATCCAAAAGATATAAAGCCGCTGGGCAGTGGTGGCGCACACCTTTAATTCCAGCACTTGGGAGGCAGAGGCAGGCAGATTTCTGAGTTCGAGGCCAGCCCCTGGTCTACAGAGTGAGTTCCAGGACAGCCAGGAACCCTGTCTCGAAAAGAAAACCAAAAAAAAAAAAGCCAGTGACATGGTGCCTGGCAAATTTTAGCAATTAGCAGTACTTATTAAGGTAGATAATCAGGATATGTTATAATTCTACCCAGTTCTCCTAAACTAGACATTAGTGTTATGAACTCCCTTAGGTGGAATTCTATGCAGATAATCTACCCATTTTTTTTTTTTTTTTTGGTTTTTCGAGACAGGGTTTCTCTTTATAGCCCTGGCTGTCCTGGCACTCACTTTGTAGACCAGGCTGGCCTCGAACTCAGAAATCCGCCTGCCTCTGCCTCCCAAGTGCTGGGATTAAAGGCGTGCGCCACCACGCCCGGCCCTACCCATTCTTAAGAATAAGAATCCACCAGAATATAGTGGCATATGCTCGTAAGTCCACAACTGGGAGGTTTGAAAAGGAGAAACTTGAATTTGAGACCAGCCTGGAGTACATAGTGAGACCTCACCTCCAAAAAACAAAAGCCCCTATAGAAATGGCTCAAAAGTTAAGTATAAATCATTAAAAATAAAAAAAAAATTAAAACCTGAGTCCACACCTGAGACAATCCCCAGGCTGGAGCCATGCTCTCCCCCACCCCTGCCCCACTGCCACATGTGGCAGGTGGGAGAGTTGTTCCTGAGGTCCTGAGAGCTGCAAAGCTATCCCTGCCTCTCACCAGTTGCAATACTCAGGAGAGTGGGCCCTGCACCTTGCCTAGACAGCACAGGAGAGCTGGCCTTGGTGATGTGGGCCAGGGTGAGCGACCCCAAGGTCATGAGAGTGGGAGAGCTGGCCCTGCCCCTTGCCTGCCAGCTGCACCATTGGGCAAGCTAACTGGGGCAGCTTTGGAAAGCTCATCCTGGTGGTGTGGGTGCAAGAGAGCTGGCAGGCCTACCTGCTCAGCTACCACCCTGGCCTAGACTCAGGTCTTTGAGTTGAATCACCCCAAGATCTATCCAGTCAATGAATTGCTGGAGCTACTGAAGGGGTGGGTCCTACAGATGCATGATACAGGGCAAGGACAGGGTATCTGAGAGGAGTCCTGGTAAGGATCCAGTATTGATAGGGTAGCAGAAGCCAGAGGCTTCTAACCAGACTAATGACTCTTGTAATGAACATTTGCAAGTAAAGATGTGTGGACAAAAGGGTGCACACACTGTGACACACTGCAGCTTCCACAGGGTTTCTTTTTCTTTTGTGGGGGAGGTTGCAAGGGTGAAAGGGCAGATACAAAGAAACAGGGAAATTAGTTAGATTGGGGCATATGATGTAAAATTCACAATCAATAAGGAGTTAAATAAAAATTTAAAACCCACAGAACAAACCACAAGAAAAAACAGCTGATAGTGTCTATCTTTGGGATACAGTATTACACCCTATTAGTATGACAGTGGGTAAATTTTGGTACATTCACAGTATACAGCCCCATTCTTTCCAAAGATATTTCTGACATGCTATTTAATAAAAACAGGTTGATTCATGTATCTAGGATTCCATTAGTGCGAAGCAAAAGTAACAAATATGACAACTGTTTTGTCCTGGTTTCTACATCTCAAGCAATTAACACATTTCCTGAACAGTGCAAAAATTTAGTAAAAATTAGCTGGAGAGAGGGCTCAGTGTTAAGAGCACATGTTGCTCTCGCAGAGGACCTGGGTTCTCTTCTCAGCACACACAGCAGCTCATCCATCTGTAACCCTAGTTCCAGGGGATCCAAATCTCTCTTCTGACCTCTTTGAGAGCAAGGAACACATGTGGTACAGACACATACATGCAGACAAAGTATACACATAAAATTAATTTTTAAGTGTTTAAAAAATACTGAGATGTTCAGCAGATGAAGGCACTTGCTGTCAAGTCTGATGACCATAGTTATTTTAATCTCTCAGACCCACAAGGTGGAAAGAGAGAACAACCACCCCTCAAGCCTCCGGTGGACACACTACATTCATAAACACGTGTGCATGCAAACAAATAATAAATGCAATAGATTTCTTTTAAATAATGGAATTCCAGAAACTTTATAAGAAGGAAATGATTATTGCCTGTGACAATTTTCACAAGTAATAATTCCTTCTTTCTTCCCTTCCTCCCTTTGTCCTTCCTTCCCTTCTCATCCTATAGCCCAGCCCAGGCTCACTTGAACTTGTTATGTAACTGAGGCTGGCCCTAAGCTGGCCGCCATCCAGATCCAGCCTTCCAAGTGTTGGGATTACAGCCATAAACCACTAAACCTGCCTGGAAATTTCTTTTCTTTCCGTTTTTCTTCCAACCTTCCTTCCTTCCTTCCTTTCATTTCTTTCTTTCCTTTCTTTTTCCTTTCTTTCTTTTTCTTTTTTTTTTTTTTTTTCAAGACAAGGTTTCTCTGTGTAATCCTGGCTGTTCTGGAACTTGCTCTGTAGAGCAGGCTGGCCTTGAACTCAGAGAGCCCCCTGCCTCTGCCTCTAGAGTGCAGTGATTTAAGGTGTGTGCCTATTACAGTCCTGCTAGAAGAAATTTATTTATTTATTTTATGTATATGAGTACACTGACTTCATGCACACCAGAAGAGGGCATTGGATCCCATTACAGATGATTATAAACCACCATGTGGTTGCTGGGATTTGAACTCATGACTTCTGGAAGAGCAGGCTGTGCTCTTAACTGCAGAGTCATCTCTAGCCCCATAGAAGTTTCTTTATATCTGCTTTTACTGGGAGATTGAAAGTATAGTAAAGTCAAGAAATGTGACTCTGGCCCGGGCGTGGTGGCACACGACTTTAATCCCAGCACTTGGGAGGCAGAGGCAGGTGGATTTCTGAGTTCGAGGCCAGTCTGGTCTACAGAGTGAGTTCCAGGACAGCCAGAGCTATACAGAGAAACCCTGTCTCAAAAAACCAAAAAAAAAAAGAAAGAAAAAAAAGAAATGTGACTTTGTTCTTCATTTTATCCTCTAAACCCAACACAGAGTCTGAGTGTAGCCTCTTCATAGGCCTTTGTTACTTATAAATACTGTGTTTGATACTTTATAATGCTTGCTTGACTGAATATCAGACACTTAAGTAAAACCAAAGGGCAGAATTTATATGTAAGCCAGAATGAGGAGAGCACAGATTACTTCAGCCTCTCCATGATTCAGAGCATCTTTTGAAGCAGTCTGTTTCCCCTGCAGACTTCAGACTCCAAGTGATAATTAAAAAAAAAAAAAAAATCACAGTTACTCTGAGCCTAATATAGCACTTGTCACAAGGTAAGCTCTCAACTTCCTCGAGCTTAATTTGGAATAGAAGGAGACAATATGTGAGGTCAGGTGATAAAGGACTCCTAGGAAATGGCTTTAGACATTTTAGAGAGAGCTAGTCTCTCTAAAAGATGGCATTTTGTCCCCACTTTTTGTAAGACCAGGTAAAAATACAAAATAAACACTAATACTCATTTTCCTACATTATAATATCCTCCTTTACTAATACAGTAAAAGTTACCATATGTAATTTATTTTAATGCTTTGATTTCTAAATAAATAAATGGTTTTTTTTTCTGGGGGTATTCTGATTTTTTTAAATCTTGTTTTTATTTTTCTTTATTTTTTTTCTTTTTTGAGACAAGGTTTTTCTGTGTAGCCTTGGGTGACCTGGAAAGCTGGCCTCAAACTCAGAAATACTCCTCCTGCCTCTCCCTGCCCGCCCCCCAAGTGCAGGGATTAAAGGTGTGTGCCATCTGTTTTTCTTAAATGAGTAATAAACTTGGGAATTAATCAACTGCCATTTAACCTAGCCCCAGTACCAAACCTTAGAGACATTTTTTTTTTCTGATTCTGTTTTTAAACCACCCAAACATAGGGATACTCGGGAGGCAGAGTCAGGTGGATTTCTGAGTTCAAGGCCAGACTGGTCTACAGAGTGAGTTCCAGGATAGCCAGGGCTACACAGAAAAACCCTGTCTCAAAAAACAAAAACAAAAAAATACTTTTATGCCTTGCGAAATACAGAGATAAGAAATAATTCTGTAATAATGAAAATAATTAAAATTATTTACTTTTCTAGCCAGACATGACACATGCCTTTAATCCCAGCACTCAGGAGGCAGAGGCAGGTGGATCTCTGTGAATTCTAGGTCATGCTGGTCTTTATAGTAAATTCCAGACAGCTAGAGCTATGTAGAGAAACCATGCTCCAAAAAGATTTACCTCTAAACTGGGTGGGTGGCACACGCCTTTAATCCCAGCACTTGGGAGGCAGAGGCAGGAGGATTTTTGAGTTCGAGGCCAGCCTGGTCTACAAAGTGAGTTCCAGGACAGCCAGGGCTACACAGAGAAACCCTGTCTCGAACCCCCCCCCCAAAAAAAAAAACAAAAACAAAAACAAAACAAAAACAAAAAACAAAAAGATTTACCTCTTTGCAAAGTGTGTGTGTGTGTCCCAAATAAACTCAGCACCAGGAGTAGGGTATTGCTGTGAAAGATCTGAAAGTGCTGTTTTTCAGAGAAATGTGGACAACCTTGAAAGAGGACTTTGGACTAAGATATATAAAATTATTTTAAATTATTTACTTCTCTGTAAAGTATATCTATGTGTGCCTAGTGTGCACATATATTGTTATTATTGTTAATGTTTTGGTTTGATTTTTGAAGCACAGTCTCACGTATCCCAGGCTGGCTTCCAACTTGATATGTAGCTGAGAATGGCATGACGTTGAACTCCTGTTGCTTCAACCATTATCTCCAAAAGGCTAAGATTACAATCATGCATACTACACCTAACGCTGAATATAGAGGGTAGCCCCTTCCATGAGCTAAACACTGCTATTGGTATCTATAAATGTTAAATATCTCATTTGTGGTGGCTTGAATAGTTGGTCCCTAGTTGATGGAACTGTTTGAGAAGGATTAAGAGGCGTGGCCTTGTTGATGCTGTCATGTCACAGGGTACAGGCTTTCAAAAGGCCAGCCATTTCCAGTGTTGTTCACTCTCCACTTTGTGGTTGTGTCTCAAGATGTGAGTTCTCAGCTACTGTTCTAGTACTATGCCTGCCTCCTGATGCCCTGCTCACCTTCAAGTTTTAGTAGTACCTAATTAAATACTCAAGCTGATCCTGGAGGTGGCAGCGATCCTCACTACCCATCCCAATGTTCTGGATTCCCAAATGAAAGACACACACACACACACACACACACACACACACAGAGAGAGAGAGAGAGAGAGAGAGAGAGAGAGAGCCTTTATATTTTGGTATGCCTTAAGTTGCTCAATGGCTGGGCCACTTCCCAAACTCCATGTGGCTAGTCAACCTCCCTCCAATATTCCTGAGCTATTACTTACTAAAATCTGTATCCCATCTTTACTGCCCTGGACCCAGATGTGCAGCCCTCTTGGGTTCTCTCTTTGCTTCTACATGGTAGCTCTGCTCTCTGTCTCACACTTTCTCATCTCCCCTATTTGTGGCATGGCAGATCTCTTTCTTCCTTCCTTTTCCCTCTCTCCCTAACCTGGGAATCTTTTTTTTTTTTTTAAGATTTATTTATTTATTTTATGTAAGTACACTGTAGCTGTCCTCAGACACTCCAGAAAAAGGCACCAGATCTCGTTACGGATGGTTGTGAGCCACCATGTGGTTGCTGGGATTTAAACTCAGGACCTTCAGAAGAGCAGTCAGTGCTCTTAACCACTGAGTGATCTCTCCAGCCCCTAGACTGGGAATCTTAAAAGTCTCTCCTCTGTCTGTTCTGCTCAGACATTGGCTGCCAGAAACTTTTTTTTACCAATCATAACCAAATGGGGGCAGGATCCCATAGTGTCTTATGTGTGGATCTGCAGATTCTTGCACAAACAATTTTGGGGACCCAAATTAACATAAGCAGCATCAGGCCAAGCTCACTATATCAAGTCATGAACTTACCCTCTCAAATTGTGAGCCTTAAATAAACTCTTACTTCTATAAGTAGCCTTGGCCATGGCTTCCTCAGAGCAACAGCACAGTAGCTAGGAAGACGGTCCCAAGCACTGAGTATTGCTGGGGGCGGCCAGACTGTGTTGCCTTTCACATGAATGTGGAAGACTGGACTAGGAAAGTGCTTGAACACTGCAAGAGGCTTGGCAGCTCATCCTAGCAGGAGCTTGGAAGAAACCAGTGCTGAGAGAAATGTGGACTATGTAGGCCCAGCTCAGAAGGTTTCAGAAGGGAACAGTGATAGCAACAGGCTAGAAATCAGTCTTGCAATATATGGGCAAAGAAT
Source organism: Mus caroli (assembly GCF_978045245.1). NCBI lineage: Eukaryota > Metazoa > Chordata > Mammalia > Rodentia > Muridae > Mus > Mus caroli. The sequence goes on along the minus strand of NW_028227274.1, from coordinate 7,668,634 downwards.
GTGGCCACTTTCTTCCTTTGCCCTAAGAATTGGCCTGAGGCTAAATTTAAAATAATGAACTAATTTCTTCAGATGAGAAGATTTTAAGGTGGCCTAAGGGGGCTGGAGAGATCACTCAGTGGATAAGAGCACTCGACTGCTCTTCTGAAGGTCCAGAGTTCAAATCCCAGCAACCACATGGTGGCTCACAACCACCTGTAATGAGATCTGGTGTCCTCTTCTGGAATGTCTGAAGACAGCTACAGTGTACTTATATATAATAAGTAAATAAATAAATACAGACATACATACATAAAAGATGGCCTAATATTGATTCTACCACATAGTTTCCAGGATTCACTTGTATTCAGCTATATAGTGAAAAAGTACAGGGGGGGTAGTGAAAAAGTGCAGGGGGGGGGTAAAACTCAATACAATCTTTACAGTTTGAGGAGAAAAGGAGCATCAGGCGATTTCGTGTTGGAGTCAGGCTTTCGCTGAAAGTGATGAAAGATTAAAGAAGCACCTGATCCTTTGGGTGGTGGCGTACACCTTTAATCTCAGCACGTGGGAGGTAGAGGCGGGCACATCTCTGAGTTAGAGGCCAGCCTGGTCTACACAGTGAACTTCTGGACAGCCAGGGCTACAGAGAAACCCTGTCTTGAAAAACTAAACAAAAAACAAACAACAAAAAAGGACCGGAAAAAAAAAAAGGGGGGGGGCTGGTGAGATGGCTCAGCGGTTAAGAGCACCCGACTGTTCTTCCCAAGGTCAGGAGTTCAAATCCCAGCAACCACATGGTGGCTCACAACCATCCATAACGAGATCTGACTCCCTCTTCTGGCGTGTCTGAGGACAGCTACAGTGTACTTACATATAATAAATAAATAAATCTTTAAAAAAAAAAAAAAAGGACCGGATCCAAAATACAATGAAGGGAAGGATGCCTTTATGTCAAGACACCCTCAACTAAGCTTTCAACTCATGAAAAGGGGTAGATGTAACTTATGTCTCCTCCCGTGAAGGAATTTTATCAACACAAACAAAATTATTAGAGATGATATTGCTGGAGCAAGAATACTTACAATTTCTGTGGTGAAGTTTTCAAGCACAGCTTTAAAAATGTTCCACAGAGAGTCTTAAGCTTACGTCTTATCAAACAGATGCATCTACAGATCAAACATGTAAGCCAGGCGAGCTTCCCACTTGCAGCAATCTTACTCCCTCAGCCTCTTGTGCTGGAATTGCAGCTATGTGTTGCCACTTGAATTTTGGGATAAATTGACTACTTTCTATAGTTGTCTTAGTTTGGGTTTCTATTGCTTCAGTGAAACACCATGATTAAAAAAAAAAACAAGTTGGAGAGGAAAGGGTTAATTTAGCTTACACTTCCATGTTGCTGTTCATTCATGAAGGAAGATGACAGGAACTCAGACGGAAGGATCCTGGAGGCAAGAGCTGATGTAGAAGCCATGGAAGGTGGTGCTTACTGGCTCGCTTCCCCTGGCTTGCTCAGCCTGCTTTCTAATGGAACCCAGGACAACTGACTCAGAAGCCCCCATCAGCTGTGGGCTGAGCCCTTCCCCACTGATCATTGAGAAAATGTCTCATTGGATCTCATGGAGGTATTTCCTCAACTGAGTGTCCTCCCTCTCAGATGAATCTAGTTTGTGTCAACTTGTCACACAAAGTCAGCCAGTACAGCAGTTTCTGTTATTTTTCTTCTTGGTACGATTTGCATTGGACCAGGGGCTTGTATATGCCTGGCAAATGCTTTACCACTAAGCTACACAGCCATCACTTAGAAAGTTCAGTTGAACATTTTTGCTTCAGAGACAGGGTCTTGTGCTTTGCTCAGAGTAGCCTTTCAATATACTTCCACTTCCCTGGGTGCTAGAATTATAGGCAGATGGCAGCCATATCCAGTTATTTAGCTATAATCCTATAAAAATATGTTAACTAAGGTGAATGTTAATTATTCACAGTCTCAGTAAGTAATCTGCTTGCTAAAATTTGTAACCCCAAAATAAATACTTTCAGTCACACGGGTATGCACAGAGCAGTGAACTCTGTCAGCTGACTTGCACCTTCATAGCTGAGGCCTACAAAGTGCTACTTTGTGTAATGTCTACTTAGAGACACTTCTTTTGCACTTTGGTTTGTAACCCAGTGGCCACTAAGTAAGGATAGTTCTGTCCTGTGTCCTTTAGCTCAAGGCCACGATGTGCCTTTTAGATAATGGTAGACATTTTGTGTTGGCAGGAGTAAAATGCTATTAGCCATAATGCAGTGTTAGTAAATCGACAGTATAAAAGTGTCCTTTGCTGGTCATGTTATGTGGGTCCATGTTCTGGCCCATCGCTGGACATGGCCTCTTGGGGAGGTGCAACTCAGGGAATTTGACTGCATTTATCCCAGCAATGAGGCAGGACTTGATTTTTGAGATTTAGGTAGATATGTACAAAATGAAGCAAAACTACAGGCTTCTTTGAGGGATAGGGCAAGAAACTCGAGTTAAAAATCCAATCCAGGGCTGGTGAGATAGCTCAGTTGGTAAGAGCACCTGACTGCTCTTCCGAAGGTCCAGAGTTCAAATCCCAGCAACCACATGGTGGCTCACAACCATCCATAACGAGATCTGACTCCCTCTTCTGGAGTGTCTGAAGACAGCTACAGTGTACTTACATAAAATAAATAAATAAATCTTAAAAAAAAATCCAATCCATTTTCTGTTATGCTGCAGAGCTTAAGCCAATTAAAAATTTCTCTTCATAGCTGGGCGTTGTGGCACACGCCTTTAATCCCAGCACTAGGGAGGCAGAAGCAAGTGGATTTCTGAGTTCGAGGCCAGCCTGGTGTACAAAGTGAGTTCCAGGACAGCCAGTGCTATACAGAGAAACCCTGTCTTGAACCCCCCAACCCCCCCAAAAGTTTTTTCTCTTCACACATTTTAAATGTTTTTACAGCTGGGTGTGGTAGTTCACACCTTAAAGTCCAGGACTTGGGATACTGAGGCAGGAGGGTCTCTGAGCTCCAGCCTGGTCTACAAAGCGAGTTCCAGGACAGCTAGGCTACACAGAGAAATCTTGTCTCAAACAAAACCAACAACAAAACAAAAACAATAAAATGATAACCTCTAGTAAAATAAGCTCACCAAGTACCCACTGTAGTGTGTTCCTATTAAACTATCTGTAGAGTATGCCAACTTCCCAGACACTAAAACATTTTGGTTTTGTTTCTCTGTGCAGCCCTTGTTGTCCTGAAACTTGCTCTGTTGAAATGCTGGTCTCAAACTCAAGAGTTTAAAGTTTAAAGGCATGGATCACCATGGCTGACACTAAAATTTTCAAGAGAAAATGCATTAAAAAAAAAAAATCTTAGCCAGGCAGTGGTGGCACATGCCTTTAATCCCAGCACTTGGGAGGCAGAGGCAGGTGGATTTCTGAGTTCGAGGCCAGCCTGGTCTACAGAGTGAGTTCCAGGACAGCCAGGGCTACACAGAGAAACCCTGTCTCAAAAAACAAAACAAACAAACAAAACATCTTGACAGGGCTGGAGAGATGGCTCAGTGGTTAAGAGCATTGACTGCTTTTCCAGAGGTCCTGTGGTTCCAGAGGTTGAGTTCAATTCCCAGCAACCACATGGTGGCTCACAACCATCTTCAACGGGATCTGATGTCCTCTTCTGGCTTGTCTGAAGACAGCAACACTATACTCATACATAAAATAAATCTTTAGAATCCCAGTTTCTACTCTGTAAGAGACACTGAAGCCATCAGTCTGCTCACTCCAGGATAGGAAAGCTGGGCGTGGCTGCTTATTTCTGTAACTCAGCATTGAAGCCATCAGTCTGCTCACTCCAGGATAGGAAAGCTGGGCGTGGCTGCTTATTTCTATAGCTCAGCGTGCAGGTGAGGGAAGTTAGTTTGTCCAGAGGCAGCCTGAGCTATACAGCAATGGTCAGTGCCAAAAAGAAAGCAAAAAGACGGGAGGAAATGTGCATGGGTTTTTTTATATTGTTGGTTGAATTTTAAGTTGACCTTTGTACTGGCTCCTAGAACCAGTTGCAGATATCAAGATCTGTGGATCTTTACATACAACCTGTCCACATTCTCTCATACTTTTGGTGCGGAGTACTGAATCTTTGTATTAAGCTCATTTAGCGCTGAGCTACAAACATAGTCTGCTCATCATGCATAATGCAATGCATATTTCAATATGAGACAAGGTCTCATGTAAACTAGCCGGGCTTTGAACTTTCCACGTAGTAGATGGCTTTGGACTCCCATCTCTGCCTCTTTGAGTGCTGGGAACAGACTTGTGCCATCACACAACATTTTAAAAACCTGTGTAGGGGTGGGGGTGGGGGTCTTGAAGCATCAGATCCCTTCAAACTAGATTTCCAGACAGCTTGAGTCACCCAATGACAGTGCTGGGTCCCCAAAGTGGATCTTCTACAGGAATACCAAAAATGACCCTAATTGTTCAGCAATCTCTCTAGACCAACTTTTTTGACTTTCAGTTGAATTCCCCAATGTGGAGTCCATGGGACATGGGGTAGGGGAACATAACAGCACACAATTTACTACTTTAAAAGAATTCCCATCTCAATGGTACATCCTAAAATGTACTTCAGGAAGTTGAGACAGATTAGTTAATCCATCAATCTGGACACAATCCTAGCTCGGAAAACAAGCTGGAGAGAGGTTTACTAGTTAGGAACACTTGTCCTTGAAGAAGACTGGGGTTTGGTTCCCAGAACCCATATGCACAACTCACGCATTTCAGATCTGACACTCTCTTTTGACCACTAACACCAGGCACACATATGGCACATACCTTTCAACGAAACACATAAATCTAAAACAAGAGTATCTATATATTAAATCATTCTCTCATTTTGTTGGATCAGTTTTGATAAACCATCTGACCATAGTCAGATGTATAATTTTAATCCCCTATAAACAGTAAAATAAGCATGTTGTGTAAATAAGTACTTGAATTTGTTTAATTAGCTGTTAAGAATTTGTTTAATTACTGTTAAGACCATTTTGACAGGGTTCAAATTGATGGTAAGGGCTAGGATTACCCAACAAACTTGTCTCTCACATGATCTTCTCAATCTTGATATTTGTATGACATTTTCAGTGGCTACTTTGTTTCAGAGAGGAGAGAGGCAAAAGCCCTTGTGCATATTCATGCCGTGCCTGTGAAGGTCAGAGAGCTTCCCAGGAATGAGTCACCTCCACCTTTCTACTGGCTTCTGGGAATGACACTTAGGTCACCAGGCTTGCACAGCCTTTACCCACTGTTTTCCTGCTGTGGATGGACGCCACGACCAAGGCAACTTTTTTTTGTTGTTTTTTTTCGAGACAGGGTTTCTCTGTGTAGCCCTGGCTGTCCTGGAACTCACTCTGTAGACCAGGCTGGCCTTGAACTCAGAAATCTGCCTGCCTCTGCCTCCCGAGTGCCTGGCTCAAGGCAACTCTTATAAGGACATTTCATTGGGGAGCTGGCTTACAGGTTCAGAGGGTCAGTGCATGATCAAGGTGGAAACATGGCAGCATCCAGGCAGGCATGGTGAAGGAGCTGAGATTTCTACATCTTCATTTGAATGCTGCTGGGAGAAAACTGGCTTCCAGGCAGCTAGGATGAGAGTCTGCCCATGCCCACAGTGACATACCTATTCCATCAAGGCCACACCTTCTAATACTGCCACTCCTTTGACATCACAACAATATATAAACATCACTAAACCATCTCACTAGTCCTTAAACACTGTAAAGATTATTTTGTGTGCATGTTTGTATGTATACGTGCACAAGCATGCACATGCTACACAAATGTTGTCAGGGAGTTCAGAGCACAACTTGTAGACACTGCTCTCACCTTCTAGCAAGTGGATTCCAAGGATCAAACTCATGTTGTCAGGCTGTGGCAAGCACCCATTACACACTGAGATACACTGAAATATCTCACTAGCCCAGACCCTACTTAAAAATGTGCATGGGTGGCTTCAATACAGTCGTATCTATACCAGTGTACGCAATGCTCAGAGGCCAGGATGTTGGATCCCCTGGAACTGAAGTTACAGACAGCTGTGAAAAGCCATGTGGATAGGAATGAACTCCATCCTCTGGAAGAACCTGTACTGCTGAGCCATCTCTCCAGCCCCAGCCCCGCCTCTAAATACTAATGATCCTTGCAGAACTTTTCTATGTGTGCATAGTAGGTGAAGACTCAATCCTGGGTGTTACTTAGGCACTACATTAAGAATCTTGTCTTCCCCAGAAATGAACCCACACACCTACGGTCACTTGATCTTCGACAAGGGAGCTAAAACCATCCAGTGGAAGAAAGACAGCATTTTCAACAAATGGTGCTGGCACAACTGGTTGTTATCATGTAGAAGAATGTGAATCGATCCATTCCTATCTCCTTGTACTAAGGTCAAGTCTAAGTGGATCAAGGAACTTCACATAAAACCAGAGACACTGAAACTTATAGAGGAGAAGGTGGGGAAAAGCCTTGAAGATATGGGCACAGGGGAAAAATTCTTGAATAGAACAGCAATGGCTTGTGCTGTAAGATCGAGAATTGACAAGTGGGACCTCATGAAACTGCAAAGCTTCTGCAAGGCAAAAGACACCATCAATAAGACAAAAAAAACCACCAACAGATTGGGAAAAGATCTTTACCTACCCTAAATCAGATAAGGGACTAATATCCAATATATATAAAGAACTCAAGAAGGTGGACTCCAGAAAATCAAATAACCCCATTAAAAAATGGGGCTCAGAACTGAACAAAGAATTCTCACCTGAGGAATACCGAATGGCAGAGAAGCACCTGAACAAATGTTCAACATCCTTAATCATCAGGGAAATGCAAATCAAAACAACCCTGAGATTCCACCTCACACCAGTCAGAATGGCTAAGATCAAAAATTCAGGTGACAGCAGATGCTGGCGAGGATGTGGAGAAAGAGGAACACTCCTCCATTGTTGGTGGGATTGCAAGCTTGTACAACCACTCTGGAAATCAGTCTGGCGGTTCCTCAGAAAATTGGACATAGTACTGCCGGAGGATCCAGCAATACCTCTCCTGGGCATATATCCAGAAGATGTCCCAACCGGTAAGAAGGACACATGCTCCACTATGTTCATAGCAGCCTTATTTATAATAGCCAGAAGCTGGAAAGAACCCAGATGCCCCTCAACAGAGGAATGGATACAGAAATTATGGTACATTTACACAATGGAGTACTACTCAGCTATTAAAAAGAATGAATTTATGAAATTCCTAGTCAAATGGATGGACCTGGAGGGCATCATCTTGAGTGAGGTAACACAATCACAAAGGAACTCACACAATATGTATTCACTGATAAGTGGATATTAGCCCAAAACTTAGGATACCCAAGATATAAGATACAATTTGCTAAACGCATGAAACTCAAGAAGAATGAAGACCAAAGTGTGGACACTATGCCCCTTCTTAGAATTGGGAACAAAACACCCATGGAAGGAGTTACAGAGACAAAGTTTGGAGCTGTGATGAAAGGATGGACCATCTAGAGACTGCCATATCCAGGGATCCATCCCATAATCAGCTTCCAAACGCTGACACCATTGCATATACTAGCAAGATTTTGCTGAAAGGACCCAGATATAGCTGTCTCTTGTGAGACTATGCCGGGGCCTAGCAAACACAGAAGTGGATGCTCACAGTCAGCTATTGGATGGATCACAGGGCTCCCAATGGAGAAGCTAGAGAAAGTACCCAAGGAGTTAAAGATATCTGCAACCCTATAGGGGGAACAACAATATGAACTAACCAGTATCCCGGAGCTCTTGTCTCTAGCTGCATAAGTATCGAAAGATGGCCTAGTCGGCCATCACTGGAAAGAGAGGCCCATTGGACTTGCAAACTTTAAAAGCCCCAATACAGGAGAATGCCAGGGCCAAAAGAATGGGAATGGGTGGGTAGGGAAGTGGGGGGGGGGTATGGGGGACTTTTGGGATAGCATTGGAAATGTAATTGAGGAAAATACGTAATAAAAAATATTAAAAATTAAAAAAAAAAAAAAAGAATCTTGTCTTCTAAAATTCATATTAGGTTAGACCAGGTGGAGAGCCTCAGTGATCCACTTGTCTCTAAACCCCAACTGCGGGTTTGAAACTATGTAGATCAGGCTGGCCTTGAACTCATAGAAATCTGCCTGCCTCCTCCAATGCTGGTACTAAAGGTGTACACCATCGCACCTGACTCACACTTGGCTTTTTTGAATTCTTGAGACGGAGTTCGGATCCTTGTTTATCCTTAACCAAGTACGTTTTACAAATATAACCATCTTCTAGCTCCCAGAAATTTTAATTTAAAAAACAAAATCCATATGCCTATCAAAAATAAAAAATATAGATTAAGGCTAGATTTTCAAAATGGCTTCCCCTAACATATAATTGGTAATAAGCACTATAAAAATGAATATACTGAGGTATATCTTCCTCTAAATTTAACCACCTAAAATAACTTTCTAAAATGAGTGTGGTAACTCAAACTTGTAATCCCAGTTAATGAGAGATGGATGCCTGAGTGGCTGGAGTTCAAGATCAGTTCTGGTTACACAGAAAATTCAAGGACAGATGACTCCACAGACAAGACCACTCAGTAGCAAAGGTCCTAACATTCAATTCCCAGCAATCACAGGGCAGCTCACAACCACCTATAAGGGATCTAATGCCCTCTTCTGCTGTGTAGACAGAGTACTCATACATAAATAGCTCTCTGGGCACCTGTACTCACATGTACACATGCACCCAGACATATGCACATGCACAAGTAAAAATAATAAATTATTTTTAATAAGGGAACCAACAAAACCCTAAAAATTCTTATTACCTGTAATAATTATTTTGCTTATCAAAACAGGTTTTTCTTTTTTACTATGTCTCCTTATAAGGCCTGGCATGGGGTGCATACCTTTAACTCCATCACCTGGGCAGCACAAACAGGCAGATCCTTGTGACTTAAGAGATGAGCCCAGTCTACACAGTGAGTTTCAGGACAGCCAAGGTTATATTTTGTTGATAACTTCCTCTTCAAAAAACACATTAACAAAATCAAAGTTTGTTTTTTAGGAACACAGGGTTTCTCTGTATAGCCCTGGCTTGTCCTGGAACTGACTCTGTAGACCAGGCTGTGCTCAAACTTAAGAGATCAAGTCCCTCTTGCCTCCTGAGTGCTTGGGAGTAAAGACATGCACCACCACTGCCAGGCAAAATCATTTATTTTTTGCTTTTACCACTAAAGCTCCATGGAGTGAGTTTTAGATCTCATCCCAAAAGAACTTTATTGAAATGCCAAGAATTTATTTCATCTCAAAAGAGGCCCAAATAATGGACTCAAAGAAATCAAACCCATGTTCAGTACATAAGTATTTCATGCGTCCAACTCCCCGAACTGAACACACTATGTGAATATAGTAGATACTCACTACAACTTTAATTTGACAATCAACAGACAACTCTGTCCCTACACTTACGTTTATTAAAAACTGACAAACAAACAAAACCTGTACAAAAGATATCCCCAAATTCCTTATCAATTTGAAACAGTAATCTTGAGAGACATTATCGTCTAGGACCCCCTCTTCCTCTGCCACGACCACGTCCTCTTCCTCTACCCCGGCCTCGGCCTCTTCCTGCAACTAGGGAAAGGAAAAACAAAGCAGGTGAACAACTCTTCAACAATACAGTACCCGCCACCACACAGCTTATCCTGAGCATTTTCCCACCTACACCTCTTCAATTAGCAGCTAACTAGAGTAAAAAAGCTCTAAGTCAGCTTCTCTCAAATATGAGCACCACCACCATCATGTAAAAAGCAGGGAGACAAATTTACACCCTATGTCAGATTTCTGCTTATTTAATAGGAGCCAAGCACGTTAACCCTAATGGGAGCTTGAAAACTTGTTTGGCTTCTAATCACGTTAGCCTTGAACACACAGCGTATCTCTAGCTGGTCATCATGAGGACAAAAGAAGGAAAGGTAAGAAAGCAGAGCGCCTGCTTGATGCAGTCAGACTGAGGTGTAGGTAACACCCCACCCATGGTCACAATCAGACCCAGGACATCATGCTGTGATTTGCCACTGAGTGAAGATATCCCCCACACCCTGGTAACGTCATACATTTTTTAGCCCTGGCTTCCTGGCTTTATAGACCAGGCTGGCTTCAAACTTACAGAAATCCACCTGTCTCTGTCTCTCAAGTGCTGGGATTAAAGGTGTGCATGTAGTAAAGGAAAAATAGCTTTCTAAAGAAACTAGAAATCTCGACTCCATGGAAGAAAAGAGCAGTAGAGAGGACTGGAGGGACTCTTCTCCACAGCAGCGCCAGGAACTCTAGGTAGCACATGTACTAAGACAAATGTTCTCAGCAACAAAAACACCCTTGTTCACAAATGTATTTTGAACAGCGAGTTAAGATTTAAATACACTATACACAAAACACCTTCACACGTACCAGCTTCTCTTTTCTTAGATTTCACCTTAGGTTCAACATCCACAAGTAGTGTATCTAGAGGTAAGCTGTCTGGTAGAATAAAATACCGAATGTTATTGCCCCGAATACTCAATGTTTCCAACTGTACAGGTTCTCTGTTCTTCAGGGTCATTTTCACAGCTTTAAGGTGTGTGTTCATGCTGACATCTACACCTAAAGGGGAATGAGGAGGGAAGCAGAACAATTACCAGCATGATAAAGAAGGCAATCAATCTATCACACCAACAGTTGAAATCATACTGTAAAGAATTTTTTTCCACTATGTTATAGGTCAAGTTCCTGTGACAATATATGCACAACGGGGAAAATGTCAAAATAAATCAGCAACAAAACCTCTGTACAAAGCTGAGTGCACTTACAGAATTGAATACACTGGTGGTGTGGTTAAGTGACTCCTGTAATCTCAGCATTCAAGAGGCTGAGGCACAAGGAATGCATGTGTTCAAGGAAAGCTCAGACAACAGAGAAAGAGCCTATTTGCTAGACAAAGGAAATGAACATAGCACGCTATGAAGGAGCCATGAGTCTACTACCTTCAGAATTGAATTCTTGTCCCAGGATTAGATAGTGTTTGTGATAAAATCTCCCATTATCCCCATAACTTCTTAACCAACATTCTATCACGCCATAGGCCTTTATTCTTAAAGACCTATGGTATTTTTCTCTATTATTAGGAACTCTTTCCCCCACTTTCTTTCTTTTTTTTTTTTTTTTTTGGTTTTTTTTCGAGACAGGGTTTCTCTGTATAGCCCTAGCTGTCCTGGAACTCACTTTGTAGACCAGGCTGGCCTCGAACTCAGAAATCCACCTGCCTCTGCCTCCCAAGTGCTGGGATTAAAGGCGTGCGCCACCACCCCAAGCTGACCTCAGACTCTCAAGTGCTTGCTCTACAGGTACTCACCGGCACACCCAGATTAACACGTCTATTTATTTACTTAAAATGATTTTTAGGGGCTAGAGACATAGCTCAAGGTAAGTGTGCAGGGCTCTTACAGAGAACCAAGTTTGGTTCCCAGTACTCACATCTGGAGGGCCATAACTAATTGCCTGTAACTCGAGCTCCAGAGAGACCCAGTACCTCTGGCCTCCAAAGGCACCTGCACTCACATACATACAGAGTTAAAAACAGAATCTTACCAAAATTAATTTGTATGAGCATGGTTAAATGGGAAGGCAGGTACGCCATGGTGCATGTCTAGAGATCAGGCAACTCTTAAAAATCAGCTCTCTCTTTCCTCTATGTAGATCCTGAGGCATGAACTCAGTTGTCAGGCTTGGCATCAGATGCCTTTACCGACAGGGGTGAGCTGGCACACCCTCACACCTTGTTTTCTCGGACAGAATGTCTCAGAGAACTGGAATTACAGGACCAGGAAGTACCCATCTTTTGGGGGACCTGAACTCAGGTTCTCAAGCTTGCACAGTAAGCACTTTGCCAACTAGGTCCTTTGTCTGGGTCCTTATGTCTTTCTAAATGTGAAGGTTTTTTTTTTTTTTTTTTTTTTTTTGTGGTGCCATGGACTGAATCCAGGACCTCAAGCATGCTTATAACCCAGCCTTTAACTGAGCTTGTCTGTGTATTTGTTTTTGTTCTGTTAGGCTGTCACTATGCAGCCCAGAATTGCCCCAAACTAAGGATTCTGCCCTAGCCTTCTAAGTGTTGGCATTACAAGCATGAGCCACCATGCCAGGCTAACCTCACTGTTTTTCTCTCCAAAAATTCACTATTACAAATCCTTTCTTTGTTAGGCAGGGGTGGAACATGCCTTTAATTCTAGCAGAGGCAGGCCAATCTTAGTGAGTTCAAGGCCAGCCTGTTCCACAGACCAAGTTCCAGGACAGTCAGCTATACTGAAAAAATCTGTCTCAAAACAAAACAAAAACCCCACAAAACCCAACAACAAATGCTTTCATCTTCTTCTCCAAAGAAGGAAGTTCTCTTCGTTCCTAGACAGCCTTACTACATCCCCTCTCCTCCATATGCTCATATATATGTGTGTGTGTACATTCATATGAGATACAGACACTTGTGTTGGGTTTTGTTTTGTTTTTGGATAACAATTTTCATCATTGGATTTTGACAGGGGTGTGGGGGGTGGGGTGGGCAGCAAACATGCCACTCTGGGGTTTGGGAACATAGCTCAGCTGGTAGACTACTTCCTTAGCATACATGAAGTGCTGGCTTCAATCCCCATTGCTATATAAAGAGGTGTGGTGGTGCACATCTGTAATACCAACAGCCAGGAGCTAGCGGCACAAAACCAGAAGAAGGCCATCTTCAAATATACACAGTGAGTTTGAAGCCAGGATACATAAATCTGGGATACGTAAATCCTGCATCTAAAAAAGGACGATGAGGAGATCTTTCCCAATGCTTGTCTACAGGGAACAGACCAAATCCCTACTCAAGGAACTTTAACAAGGGCAGCAACAGTACATCCTTAGATATGGAATTTGGCATAACTTCTAGAAAAGCCACAAAATGTCATCCCATTTTCTCCTGGCTTACTAAAACACTGGACCTACCTATTAAAAACTTACACATCTACAAGGTCAGTATTTTAGAGAATAGGAACACATGTCAAGATACTATTTTTCAGCCGGGCAGTGGTGGCACACACCTTTAATCCCAGCACTTGGGAGGCAGAGGCAGGTGGATTTCTGAGTTCGAGGCCAGCCTGGTCTACAGAGTGAGTTCCAGGACAGCCAGGGCTACACAAAGAAACCCTGTGTTGAAAAAAAACAAAAAGAAAAAAAAAAAAAAAAAACAACTGTTTTTTCCCCTTTGATAACCACTTTAAAAAAAAAAAAAGTCTTAGGAGACAAACAGGAGAGGATAATGAAGGATGAACAATGGTAAAAACGTGTGCACAATACCATAGTAAAAGATCATATATAATTAACATAGGCCGATAACCTACAGTCAAATGTGAAACACAAATGTAATAACAGTGCAGGTCTCAGATGGGTTTGGAAGAAGTAACATTCTATGCAGAGGACCACACACAAGCAAAGGTATACAAGGTAAGAAAACACCTGGCAATTTGGTTTGGCTGTAGTGCAAGAATGTAAGATGAGTGGGGCTGCAGAGATGGCTCAGCAGGTAAAAGCACTAGTTGCTCTCCCAAAAGACCCGGGTCCAATTCCCAGCACCCACTTGGCAGCTCACAACTCCAATGTAACTCCAGTTCCAGGGATGTGACACTTTACACACAGACAATACCCTCACACAGGCAGACATGCAGGCAAAACATGAGTGTACATAAAATAAAATTGTTCAATAAGATGAGGCTTAAATAAGGTCCATTCAGTATTTCAGACAAAGAGAATGAGGACCTGCACTACAACAGTGCTCATTAAACAACCAAAAGGAGAAAACAACAACAAAATCTCTCCAGTGGGTGGAACATGGGAAAGAAAAACCTTAAACAAAAACATTACAGAAACAGTCCAACCTTCTTACCTGTGATTGTTCCATGGACTTGTGTCCCATTCTTCAATTCAATGGTTACAGTTTCATGACTCAATTTCATCAAAAATCTATAGAGACAAAAATAAAGTCCCGATTTTTTACCCTAACATTAGAAGTCTTTTTGTGAAGTCGGTGGAGTAAAATGGTAGAGATCAAAAATCTCTAAAATGCTACTACAACAGTTCAAGGGGATCTGGCTAGCTAACTCAGCAGTTAGGAGCACTCTTCTCTCTTGTAGTCCCAGAACTCATATGAAAGGTCACACCATCTGTTATCTTTGCTCTAGAGGCTCTGGAGACCTATTCTGACCTTCATAGGCACCAGACAAATGTGTGATGTACATACATACATGCAGATAAAACACTCACACATAAAATAAATATATCTTAAAAACAATTCATCATCATAATAATATACACAGTGCTTAACTTTTTCTGAACTAAACTCGTAAACTCATAAAGAATAAAGTAATAGACTGTCATCTGGCATCTGACTGTCAACGACAGGCATCCTTTTTGGCTTCACTAGACCACACTGGATGAAAAATTGTCCAGCCTGCAGAGCACTCGAATGTTTACTTGTCAAGATAATGCCATCTGCAAAGCTCACCCCCGAGTCTGTAAAGTTGTGCTGAGCCATAATCACAGCTGTCCTGGGCATCCAACTAGAAAATACTAGGAAAAACTATTACAAAACAGCCCTAAATGAAGATATGGGAAGATCCTAGAGTAGCATTAGGTGTGGTGGTGCGTCTTTTAATTCCAGTACTTGCGAGACTGGCAGATGGGTCTCTGTGAACTGGAGGCCAGCCTGTTCTACATAGTGATGGTGACACTATCTCAAGAAAAGACACTAGACTAATTTTCAGCCACAAAAAGGGTATAATTCTACCTGATAGTATAAGATTACATGGTAGAAATAAAGAACCCCTCTTTTCTCTTTCTGCTTTCTTGGTGAATTGGGCTATTATTCTAACCCATAAGCATAAATATAAGATTCTACTTTACACAAAGTAAGCTATTCTTCAATGGCTCTATAATACTTGGAGCTTATTTAGCAGTTTACATTGGAGATTAATTCCCTAAAAATAAACATCCCAAGAGCTAGATAGTAGTCCACTCTATGAAAATGACAGTTATCCCACTGTGAATGATGTTTTCAACATCATTTCTGCCTTAACAACCCATTTATGCAAGCCCTCACCAGTAACAATTAACAATCTCCCAATTTTCTATCTATACAAAAAAAAAGATGGGGGAGGGGTGCTGTTAAAAGACATAGCAAGATGGTATCCACTTGCTGCCAAACCTGGGGATCCCAAATGATGACAGAACTGACTCCTTCTAAGGTCCTTTGGTCTTTTTTGTGTACACACACTGTGATAATATCAGCCCTCCCCCATAAATAAATATATTTTTTTGAGACAGGATTTCTGTGTGTAGCCATGAATGCCCTGGAACTCACTCTATAGACCAGGATGGGCTTGAATTTACAGAAATTATTCTGCTTCTGCTTCCTAATGGGGTGTGACACCCTTCACCCTGTTAATAAGTATAATCTCAAAAACAAAACTAAAGCATGGTAGCAAAACTAAAGCATGGTAGCAAAACTAAAGCATGGTAGCGCACCCATGTATTTATTTAATACAGCTCTACGGAGGCAGAGGCAGGAGGATCTCTGTGAATTCAAGGCCAGCGTGTGGTCCACACAGTGAGCACCAGGCCAACACTCTCACTCACACTCTCTCTCTCTCTCACACACACACACACACACACACACAAACACACTCTCTCTCTCTCTCTCTCTCTCTTTCTCTCTCTCAGAGTCTCTCTCACTCACTCACCTCAAAACCAATCATCACCACCAACAAAATCAGCTATTTAATTAAAAATACCGAGCAGCACCATCAAGATGCCTCAGCAGGTAAAAGTACTATACTGCCTGAGGACCTGAGTTTTAATCCCCGAGACTCTGGAGGAAGGCAAAAACAAAGTCCCCAAATTGTCTTATAACATACCTGTGCACCAGTTATGTGCACTAACACACACAAATAGCAATTTATTTTCTAAAGAGCAAAGCTAAGAAAAATGTATGTATGCTTATAATCCTAGCATTTGGGAAGTTCTTGGGAGTTTGAAAACAGTCTGGCTGAATGAAATATTTCAATGGGGAGGGGGAGTTGGGGGGAGGGAAAGGAGAAGAGAAGAGGAAAAGAAAAAAACAAATGAAAGAAAAAAGAGGGGACACTAGAGATGGTTGAGAGAGAGAACAGGCTGCTTATTCCAGAGGCCCTGCATGGCAGCTCACAACTCTCTGTGGCTCTTGATCGAGGGGATCCAACACTTTCTTCTGGTCTCCATAGATACCAGACAAACATGTTGTGTATAGAAAAAACCATCATATATATATAATCTTTATAAAAATAAAAACAGAAAAGAGTATAACAGGGTCTCAGAGCTTAGTAGGTCTTAAGACCTAACCAATTTCATGATGGAAGTTACCATTCAGGCTGTACAGACAGTTCCACCTACCAAAACTAAACAAAGCCCTAGTCCATCAAGGTTTAGTTATAGGAAAGTCTCTAAATGCATTAATCTTGCTTTTTGGTGTCTGTATTTCTGCTTCTGATTAACTCTTCTTGCGAACTGACATACGTCAACCTAGGACATGGTTTTGTGCTTAACAGGCTTATCCTAAGAAAGGTTCAGTGCTACTTGAGGACTCTAAACCCTGCAAGGCTAATAGGCTTTCTATTGGCTTAAACCCATGTCCAAGCAGTACTTTCTGGTGAATATTCCACAACAGGAAAAAGGAGGAGAAAAAAGCAAGTAGCAGCCATTTGCCTGAGCCTTCATATGGTTCGTGCATATAGAAAGTCTGTATTTCTTGAATTGCTTATACATTATTCATACACTCTTTTATTTTCTATGAGTCCATCACTGATTTGACTACAAACTCCAAGTGCATTCCACCACACACCTGGCTTTTTCTTTTATTTTTTTATTTCTGTATTTTTTATTTTCTGTGTATGAGTGTCTTGTCTGTTTGCATGTATGTGTACATGTGCATGTCCCTGGTGCCAATAGATGCCAGAAGAGGGCATTGGACAGCTGAAAATTGCTATGTAGGTCCTAAGAATTGAACTCAGACCCTCTGGAAGAGCAGCCAGTGCTCTCAACCTAAGCATCTCTCCATTTTATTCTACTACAACCCTTTTGGAGCTCAGGTTTTAAGGTGATGTTTCCCAGACCAAGACTGTAAAAAACATTCTCTTCTGTTACTTTATTAATATTCAGGAATGTAACCCACCGGGAATTCTACATTATCACTCATGCTTTATTTTAGCCAAATGGCAATGGAATGATAATCTACAATATCATCTAATAACACTTCATATTCAGATTTTCCAGTCTATCTTATTTTTCTACAATATCCATTGTACACTAGTATAACATTCACTACAGTAAACCACACAAGTGATATTACCTATCCCATTCTCCCATGAGAAAGTAAGCAGCACGACTTTTCTATAGCAACACACACCAAGTACAGGCTGAATGTTTCAGCAACCTTAAACTACTACATTACAAACAGTACTTTGCCAGGCACAGTGGCAAAGACTTAATTCCAGCACTCAGAAAAGAGGAGGTGGGGAGAACAGGGTCCTTTTGTGAAGAAAATATTCTGCTAAAGAATTCCCTTATGAGCCAGGCAGTGGTGGCGCACGCCTTTAATCCCAGCACTTGGGAGGCAGAGGCAGGTGGATTTCTAAGTTCGAGGCCAGCCTGGTCTACAAAGTGAGTTCCAGGACAGTCAGGGCTACACAGAGAAACTGTCTTGAAAAACAAAACAAAACAAAAACTTCCCTTATGATATCTAGAGATGCTGGTTGGTGGCAGTGTATGCCTCTAATCCCAGCACTCAGGAAGAAGAGGCAGGATGATTCTCAATCTAATGCCAGCTGAGATACAGTGATTTCAAGTCAGGTAGCACAACTTGGTGAGACCCTGTCTCAATATAAAAGTAAAGAGAGGCCAAGGAACACATAAATTCAAATTATTTTCCAGAGAGTCCTTCATTTTGTGAATTCTCTTCTTACTTTTGTTTTCTGTGTAGCCCTGGCTGTCCTAGAACTCCCTCTCTACAGAGTGCTGGCCTTGAAAGCAGAGAAAGTGTGGGGATTAAAGGCATGAGCCACCATCACCTAGCTGTGAATTCTTTTCTTAATGAGACTGGCACATCAAACAGTAAAGTGTATGGGGTCCTTTTAGTATCCAAAATTTTCCTATTTGAATAGAAAAATCAGAGAGAACTGGATAGTGAGAAGTATCTCCATTTAGAAAAATTAAGAAACCTGGCAACTTACCAGACGCCAGGAGGATTAAGAGAAAAGTAGCTAAGCACACTTCCTAAGTTTGGGCAAGGTGGCAACGGGATAAATACAGGCAATACAGTCCAATACATTAACTAATGCACAAATAAGAAAGCCCACACCAAAAGTGCAAAACCAGTCAACCATTTTCACAGGGCAAAAAACATTTTCCCTGGGGGCTGGCGAGATGGCTCAGCAGGGTAAGAGCACTGACTGCTCTTCCAAAGGTCCTGAGTTCAAATCCCAGCAATCACATAGTGGCTCACAAAACCAGTAATGAGATCTGATGCCCTCCAAAGTCAACTACAGTGTACTTATTTATAATAATAAATCAACCTTTGGGCCAGAGCCAGCAGAGGACCTAAAATTCAATTCCCAACAACCATATGAAGGCTCCCAACCATCTGTACAGCTACAGTGTACTCACATACATAAAATAAATAAATCTTAAAAAATAAAAAAAACCATTCTCCTGTAATTAGAAATCTCTATACTTTGCGCTACACAAAATGGGGTCCAAGACAAATCACAGCAGCAGGAGAGTGAGCACCTGCCTAGGATGCTGGCAAAGTTATAATAGAACCTTTAAATGAGATTAAACATAAAAGTTACTGCAAATACATTATAGTTTACATCAGGGAGTAAGTAAAGAAACGGCAAGCATTCTACCTAGGTTACAGTCCAAATACAAATGAACTGGGGCTGAACTCAGGGTTAAGTGACTATTAGAAGCTCTCTGCGTGCCATCCCCAGAACAGGGGAAAAATTTTTTTTAACCTTAAATGCCTTCTCCCTCAAATTCCTCCTGAATTGAATTTTTTTTTAATTTCAAGCAGACTACAAGTCACCGTTAAAAAAACTTCAAAAATGTTTTAAAAGAAATCTTGTGAATTGTGTATAACTACTTCAGAAGGTGTTCAATGCCATTCTGGTCAACTACAACAGTCTTGACTCAACAAGAAGCTAAATATTTCTAGTTATTTGCTTGGATATTATATAACCTGCCTCAGGCTTGACCCAGGCTTGTTCATTTGAATCAAACCAACATGCCTCTAGTTAGGCTCCACTTCCGATATTATCTATGCAGGCGAAAATAATTTATTACCTTCTGCCCCATCCTAGGACATTTTGTCTTTCCTGAGTTAGAAGCCTACACTAACCACTTACATACTTCGTACAACTGGTCAAATTTAAAGAGATCTTAGTCTAAAACGTCTTGCAAATCGGCGTCGTCATTTGCAGAGAAAACCATGCTAGGTCTACTAAGTCCTCCTCGGTGCAAATGGTCCGATTCGCCACGAAAACGGGCCACTGCTCCGTTTAAGCTGCCGGATTCTGGGTGGGCAGAGGCGGCTCGGCCCCTCCACTCCTGGAAGACCGGCGGGGTCTGCGCGCTGGCCCCTCGCCCCGGCTCTGGGCGGCCGGCAGGGCGCGGCGGGGCCCGGGGGCCTGAGGCCGTTACAGGCCGCGCGCACGCGGCTTTCCCGCCTCCCTGGGAGCACAGCGGCCCGGCCTCCCAAGCCGACCCCAAATCCTCCACCGGTCTCCCTCGCCCGGCGGGGGTACCCTCCTCACCTCACGAGCTTCATCCTAGCGACGCAATTCTCCCTTCTGGCCCGACTGTTCACGGAATTCAGGCTCCAGAGACCCACGGGCTGGGGTTATGAATGGCCGGAAAAGCGCGCGGAGGCCTGCGGACGCGCGACGAGAACGAGGAAGCTGCGCTGCCTTCCGGCCACGGGGATAGCGACAGCGGCCCCTAGCGACGGGAGGAGTGCTTTGCACCTTCGGAGGGCGGGAGGGCTGGTGGACGACATCTTCTGCAGGATTCCTTAGACCAGTCACGAAGTTATTAAAACTACTTGTGAATGCCTGGAACTTTCACATGTTAAAGGAAGAAAAGTTCTGAAAGAAGCCCACTAAGATTCGAGTTTAATACTTGGGATTCACATGTTGGAAGCAGGGAACTCGGTCTTGCAAGATGTCCTTACTTGGCTTGACATTAAGCTAAGCCAATCAAATCTTTGGACAGAATGGTTTTCCTTTGGGGATGCAGGGCACCTTCCTAAAACTAGGAAAACCATTCTCAGGATAGAGTTTTAAATAAATCTCTCATTTTATATATAGCAAGTCCTTCGACTTAAAAAAATGTATGTGGCTATTTCAGTTAAAGTTAAAACAAAAACTTCAACACCTTATTTGCAATAACCACACTGTTAAACGTAGTTACTCAACATATACATTTGTATCTAATTACAAACATAGTGCAAATAATTTCCACTATCAAGAAATTTGGGGGCTGGTGAGATGGCTCAGTGGGTAAGAGCACCCGACTGCTCTTCCAAAGGTCCAGAGTTAGAATCCCAGCAACCACATGGTGGCTCACAACCATCCATAACGAGATCTGACTCCCTCTTCTGGAGTGTCTGAAGACAACTACAGTGTACTTACATATAATAAATAAATAAATCTTAAAAAAAGAAAAGAAAAAAAAGAAATTTGGATGATATTAGTTTATTATCATTTGATTCTATAATTTATTATTTATGGCTCTACAGAGAATATCGTGTCTAAAAGCAAGGAAATACAACTGCTTGCTGCACTCTCCAAAACTACTTTCATGGAACATGATTTTGTCACAAAACACCCCTGTCCCCATGTATGGGAACTGGTCCCAAGGATCAATGAGACCAAAGAAAGAGGCAGGCAAGTCCAGAATTGCAGTGTGCAGCTTGTGGGTGACTTATAACAGAAGAATGGGCATGGACATCAAGAAAAGCAAGAGGTCCTTGTAATGTGGGTTATAGGGGAAACGTTATTTCACAGCTAGGCATGGTGGTCCAAGTTTGGGGCCAGCATGTACCACAAACTCTATCTCGAACCTTCCCTTCCTCCTAAAAAGAGAATTCAGCCAAGTAAGATTATACCTTGTCTATTTCAAGCTAATCAGAGCCAGGGACATTCTTAGTCCAAGGTCTGGGCAGAAAGCTTCACAGAACTCTCGAATGACTTTGTCTATTTTATGCTGGAAAGCCAACCAGGGTGACTCAGGGGTAATTTTAACACTTTCCACTCAAAATAATTTTAGTAATGGCAAGATAAATCTACAGTTCTCCCTCCATTAAAATGTATGCTTTATAAGGATACATTGTGCATATCATTTGGTGCAATAATGCCAATACTGATCACCTGGTGTTCTTTACCCACAAATCCCCTTTCCACTTGGGACCATCTTCCTTCTGAACCATCTCCTCTCCCCTCACTACTGTAGAAATGTCTAACATCTCAGAGTTCATCAAGCTCACCCTTTTCTTCAGATGTTTGTACATGGAATGTTATAAATCTAGCTAAAACCTATTCACTCTCTCTCAGCTATGTGGGGCAAGCAGTGGTGACATGGGTTTTCAATCCCAGTATTCCAGAGACAGAGGCAAGTGGATTTCTGAGTTCAAGGCCAGCCTGCTCTACAGAGTGAGTTGCAGGACAGCTAGGGATACACAGAGAAACCCTGTCTCAAAAAACCAACAAACATAAAGAAAGAAAGAGGGAAGGAAGGAAGGAAGGAAGGACAGACCAAGAAAGAAAGAAAGAAAGAAAGAAAGAAAGAAAGAAAGAAAGAAAGAAAGAAAGAAAGAGACAGAGAGAGAGAGAGAGAGAGAGAGAGAGAGAGAGAGAAAGAAAGGCTACTGTTACTTGGGTGAACTGATGCACGCCTTTAATCCCAACATTTAAGGGGCAGAAGCAGGGTTATCAAATAGAGAAACCCTGTCTCCCCCCCCCCCCGCAAAGAAAAATGAAAAAGAGAAAAGCCATTGTCCGTAGATTAATATTAAATTCATTTCTTTGGTCTTCTTTTTTTTTTTTTTGTAGGTTGCAAGGGTAAGGATGGGCAGTAACAAGAATACTGCTGCAGCCTTGAACTTGTGAAAAACAATTTCTTTCTTTCTTTCTTTCTTTCTTTCTTTCTTTCTTTCTTTCTTTCTTTTTTTTTTTTCTCTTGAGACAGGATTTCTCTGTATAACCCTGGCTGTCCTGGAACTCACTCTGTAGACCAGGCTGGCCTCGAACTCAGAAATCCACCTGCCTCTGCTTCCCAAGTGCTGGGATTAAAGGCATGCGCTACCATGCCCGGCACAGAAAAACAATGTCTTACTGTATTGCAGTATGAGAGTATGAGTATGTGCTCTGAAGTGAAGACTGCAACAAGGGTAAAACAAAGTAAATGCTGTTTTCTGCTACCCATGGGGTCAAGCCTGGAAGTGGGATTGTTCTGTCCTCTGTGAGTTGGCAGAGGTTTATGTGCTGTGGCAATTATATTGGTCACCAAAAAAGAATAAGGAAATGAGAATGTGATGAGTGGGGGCAATGTGCCCATTTAAAGAACTTGTCATGATAAGCAAGTACAGAAAACTACACCCTGAGCCAGAGATATAGCTCAATTGGTAGTGTCTGCCTAGCATGCAAAAGCTGTGTTCAGACTCCAGCACAGCATAAACTGGATGTGGCCGTGTATGTCTGTAATCTCCGCACTCAGGAGAACGAGCAGGAAGAGCAGAAATGGAAGTCATCTTCAGCTACATAGTGAGTTCCAGAGCAGCCTCAACTCCATGAAACTCCACCTCAACAATCAAAAACAAACAAGTTTGCGGTCATCAAGGAAAACAAAATGGGTAAAAAGTCCAGAAGATAGAGTCACAGTTCTCAGTTTAGCCAGAGACCATAAGTGTGGGCCACAGCCTTTGTTTCAAGCATGGGGAGATAGCAAAGTGGAACCAATCAGAACTTTCTCCCAGGACTTTCATTCTACTGAAATTAGTTTGCACTGAGATTAGTAACCTCTGTCAAGTTGTCAGAAGAGCCTACTTGAGAATGAATGCAGGTGAAAGAAGAGGGTGTAGAGTAAAAGGTCCGAGCACACTTCTAAGCCCTGGAGCCCCATCAATCCCTGAGCTCAGAATCCCACCAGTCCCCGAGCTTGCCCTAAGATCAGGACTTGAAATCCCACTAATCCCCACCCTGGAAATCTCCACTCTGGAAGTCTGCACCCGAGACACCTTATAAGCCTGTCTGCTGCTCAGGGCTCTGCTGCTTCTCTCCCAAACAGAGGCAGCCACCCTCCTGTGCTCATCTCAATAAGTCTCTTTTTGAGGTTTCTTGTGTAGTGTGTGATGTGTTTATAAAAAGATAAAGAGAGAGGTGATATGTTCTATGGAGGCGTAGTCAGGTATGGTGGAAGGGGGTGCCTAGGCAGGCCCATGCTGAAGGATCCCTTCCCCATGAGGGTCCAACTACACGACAGAATAGTATAGAACAGAGTTTATTCAGGGCATGGGGAGGGGAGTTAAGAGGGTAATAGAGGCAAAGAAAGGCAGAGAGAGAAAGAGAAAGGGAGGGAATAGGAGAAGAGAGGTAGAGGCCAGCCATTAGCACATGGAGAGAGATGGGGAGGGAATGGGAGCAGGAAGGGAAGAGCAAGAGAGGAACAAAAGAGAAAGGAGGGGGCAAGCAGTCCTTTTATAGTGAGTCAGGTACACCTGGCTGTTGCCAGGTAACTGTGGGGCAGAGCTTAGACAAAATGCTAACAGTGTAACTTTGTGGTATTTCTTGGCTCCCAACTGCATACTTTCCCCTCAGAATTATAATGCTCACATAGTGTCGTATTGACATAATTCGAGTCTTAGGTTTCAGGATGGTCTGAGGTCATCTGCTCCCCAACAGTTCCCAGCTATAATAGGAAAAGAAGACTTTTAAAATGTCACTTATAGTAGTTTCAGGTGAGTTTCAATCATTGCAAACTGATAAGAGCTGGCTAATTTTTTATTTGGATTATCAAACATTACCCATCCCCTCTTTGGCATTGGATTCCATTACAGATGGTTGTGAGCCACCATGTGGATACTGAGAATTGAACCCAGCACATCTGGAAGAGTAGTCAGTGCTCTTAACCTCTGAGCCATCTCTCCAGCCCCTTTCTCTCTTTTAAGAAAAAAAAAAAAACAAAAAACACTACAATTTTTTTTTTTTTTTCGAGACAGGGTTTCTCTGTATAGCCCTGGCTATCCTGGAACTCACTTTGTAGACCAGGCAGGCCTCGAACTCAGAAATCCACCTGCCTCTGCCTCCCGAGTGCTGGGATTACAGGCGTGCGCCACCACTCCCGGCTAACTACAATTTTATTTGAGTATGTGATGGGGAAAGTTAGATTATAAAACTTTTCCCAGGGAGATACCACACATTCATCTTCATCTACTCACCTCAGATTGGGAACCCTTGAAAACTCAAGTATTGATATCTCCTAAATCCAATTTCGTAAGCCCGTGAGTCTACATACAGGAATGTGGGTGAAGTGTTACTTACATGAGCCAAGAATGACACAAAGACAAAACCCTCTCCAGCATGGGTGAAAACTCGCAAATCTAGGAACCTGGAATGCACTGCACAGCATGTAGGCAGCTCCCCAGGTTGGAGAGCGTCTTTTCCAGTGGCCGCAGTTGGACTAAACCTGCTGTAGTTTGAAAGAAAATGGCCCCCATAAGTCAATAAGGAGTGGCATTTATTAGAGGTGTGGCCTTGTAGAAGTAAGTGTGTCACTGTGGAGGCAGGCTTTGAGGTCTCTTACACTCAAGCTACACTCAGCTTGTGTCTCCTGCTGCTTGTGGATCAAGATATAGAACTGTCAGCTTTTTTTCCAGCATCATGTCTGCTTGCATGCCACACCATGCTTCTTGTCGTGACAATAATGAACTAAGCCTCTCAAACTGTAAGCCAGCCCACTAAAATGTTTTCCTTTATAAGAGAAGCCGTGGTCATGTATTCACAGCAATACAACTCTAACTAAGATAAAAACCTCTTCCAGGAAGTTCATCTGGTTTGTATCTTCCAAGTAGCTGGTTCATCAGTCTTAAGAGTCCTCTTTTGCAGCTGAGCTTATCTGAGAGTCCTTTTTGCAGCTTGGCTCTGCCCTTCTGAGACACATGCTCAGCTTTTATTGCCTATTCTGGCAGGGAGAGGGCCTAGTGAATCTAGTCAGTTTCAGGGACTTCCTGAAGTTATTTTGAATTGTTTACTTTCTTGCTTAAGGAACTTCCTACAGGATGGAATTTTTTTTTTTTAACTTTTCATTTTATTATTTTTTTCTTTTTTTGGTTTTTCAAGACAGGGTTTCTCTGTATATCCCTGTCTGTCCTGGAACTCACTTTATAGACCAGGCTGGGATCAAAGGCGTGCGCCACCACGCCCCGCCCCAGGATGGAATGTTTTAATCTAGAAGGAAACTGTTACACCACAGAGAATGCTAGGGCACATGTATGGAAAATAGAACAAATTGTTGGAGTGGTTTTCTTTCTACCTTGTGGATTATAGGGATCAATTCACATGTCTGACTTGGTAGCAAGCTCCTGCATTTATCTGCTGAGCCATCTTTCTGGCCTATTGGTGGTGGTGTTTTGTTTGGTTTCAAACCATTAACATTTTTATTATTATTGTGTATACATGTATGTGTGTGGCATATGTGCCATAGAGTACATATAGAAGTCAGAAAACAATTTTGTGGAGTCAGTTCACTATTTTCATTTTAATGTGAGTTCTGGAGATGAAATTCAGGCTGACGGACTTGTGCAGCACCAGCCTTTATCAATGGAGCTGTACTGCCCACCCCTCTGTTTTGAGAGCAGGTTCTGCTATGTAGCGCTGGTGGACCAACCTTGCCTTGATCCTCTTGCCTCCTGAAGGCTGAGATGATAAGCTCTGTTACACCTGTTACATCTGATGAGCATCACCTGATGAGGCATCCCCCACATCCCTTGTAAGGTGGTACCCTCTGTGGTACCCTCTGTCAGTGGTACTTCAAGATGCCCCCTCCCGCCCCACTCCAGCGACACACAGACCAATGCAAAAGCAAGAGGTTTATTTTCCAGCTCATCAGGGTTACTCAAGGCGAGTCACTAAGAAGGTGGCCCCGAATGGCTATTACAAGCAGTTTTTACACTTTTTAGGGGCTCAGGTTACATCAGCAAGGTTACAGTTCAAACTTACTGGCTAAGCATATTGACCTTTAAATCTATTGGTTAGCAAGCATGACGTGCATTTGAACTCTACCTGAGACTTTCCAGAGGGTCAGGTAACCAGTCAGTACATTCTGACTGGGTGGAGAATGGAACTTGGCCTAGCCTTGGCCCCAGGTGGGAGGGGTAAACTGTAAGGAGGGTGTGGAATTGGAAAACCCCTTAGGGTCTCTCATCCTGAGATTGGGGAACCAAATATAAGTCTCAAGGAGGCTAGGTGAAGGGACTCTGGCCAGATTGAGCATGGCAAATGTGATTCTGCCCCATTCCCTCTGTCTTGCTAAAAACCTTTAGATTATATTCCTGAAGCTAGCTATCCCCTAATTTGGCCGCTTCCTTCTCCTGAGGCTGACAACTAAGGTCCAGCTACTAAAGCACTGAAGTCCAGCAACCAAAAGCCCCCTTTGTCTCACCTAGTTAACATGTCCAATTAAAATTAAACACCTCATCCTAACACAGGGTTCCCCCTTTTAACCTTAATAAACCACCATTTGCCTGTGGGCCAAGTCTGTCTCTTTACTATGCAGAGGCAGTCTTTTGTCCCACTCTGGGACAAATATCCTTGGCCACCCTTGTGCCTTTCCCTTTCTCCCTTCTCCTCTATCCCCTGTATTTGTGTCTTATTTCTCGTCATCTGTCTCTCTGGGACAAATCTACTCTGAGCTGAGAACTTGGTCCTGCGGGGTCCTGAGGCACCCTGATGGGTAGGCGCTGTGCCACTGAGCTTGATGCCTTTACTGGGTAGGCACTGTATCACTGAGCCTGATGCCTTTACTGGGTAGGTGCTGTGCCCCTGAGCTGCAGCCCTTGCTCTCCTTTCCTTCTCTCCCTAAAGTCCTTCTGGACCACAGATATTTAAGAGAACATTTTCTTTCTTCTTAATATCATATCCCTGACCTAAGACTTGTTTTTCTAAGCCGAGCAGTGGTGGTGCACGCCTTTAATCCCAGCACTTGGGAGGCAGAGGCAGGCGGATTTCTGATTTGAGGCCAGCCTGGTCTACAGAGTGAGTTCCAGGACAGCCAGGGCTACACAGAGAAAACTTGTCTTGAAAAACAAAACAAAACAAAAAAAGTACTTGTTTTTCTTTCATTTGTGGTTTCTAATCTTGCATCAGTTCAATATTTCTTCTCATTGACCAGTATCTGCAAAACCTGATCTCTCTCTCTCTCTCTCTCTCTGTTTCTCTGTCTGTCTCTCTCTCTGTCTCTCTGTCTCTCTCTCTCTTCCCTTGTTTCTTCGAGACAGGGTTTCTCTGTGTAGCCCTGGCTGTCCTGGAACTCACTCTGTAGACCAGGCTGGCCTCGAACTCAGAAATCCACCTGCCATTGCCTCCCAAGTGCTGGGATTAAAGGCGTGTGGCACCACTGCCAGGCAAACCTGAACTCTTTATTCTGTTTTGGAAGAGATTAAAAACTCCGTCAAGGATCATCATAAGTTTTGTTCCAAAGCAACTTGACAGATGACTTTGGAAAAAAAATAGTGGCAAAAAGCAAAACAAAATTTGTCATATATGATATTATAGAATAGCTGAGATTTAGTTAAATTACAAAGACCTTTATTATTGAATCAGATGTGTGAAATGCTCTTCAAAATATGAACAATAACGCTAGGAAAAGATGCCCCCCCCCATGTTGTACAGTGCAATCTTCTAAGCAAAAAACTAGTCACCATCTTTAGCAGATGAGCTGTACCTAAGTGCAAGAGTATTTCACCCTCCACTGTGCTTGTTGACTGTAGATCTCCCTCTGTAAAAGGAGGGGCTAGGGCTCTCATCAGAACTCAGTAGCTCCTCCCAGCCACAGTATGCAATTCAGCCCTGATTGTAAGTGGTTGCATGGGGGGAAGAGGGTGTCTATGGAAGCACTAGAGTATACAGGCAAGGAAGGGTAACTGAAGTGGGCTCCAACTGTGAGGGTTTGGGAACGCCAGCATCCACGTCAGGCCAGGTCTTTAAAATGCAGCTACTGTGAGTGACCTCTCATTCATGCTCTGTATCTAATCTCAAGAAACCTGATTGGTTTTCCAGGATGAACTGGTGGAATCATCCTCTGGTTTGCTGTTGGGAACCTTATGAAGAGGTAGACCAAAACATTTTTCCATTGCACATTTAAGTAAATGTATGTATGTATGTATGTATGTATGTATGTATGTTAGCATTTTGTCTAGGTTCTGGCCCACAGTTACCTGGCAATAGCCAGGTGTGCCTGACTCACTATAAAAGGGGAAAAGGGGCTGCTCGCGCTCTCTCTCTCTCTCTCTCTCTCTCTCTCTCTCTCTCTCTCTCTCTCTCTCTCGTTCCTGCTCCCCTTCTCTCCCCATTCCTTTCCCCTTCTCTCTCCACATGCTCATAGCTGGACTCCTCTCCTCTCCTCTCCTCTCCTCTCCTCTCCTCTCCTCTCCTCTCCTCTCCTCTCCTCTTCCCTTCCCTTCCCTTATCCCCACCCCCACCCCTGCCTTTCTCCCTCAATTCAACTCCCCTGGCTGTTCCCTTGTTTGAGGGTGGGGGGAGGGATGCCTCAGCATGGGCCTGCAGAGGCACCTCCTCCCCCCATACCTTACTGCACATCCATCAACCATATTCCTTCTCTCGTTATCTTTTAATAAAACACAACTCTGTGTGTGTGTGTATACACACACACACACATATATATATGTATATACACACACACACACACACACATATATATATGTATATACACACACACATATATATATGTATATACACACACACACACATATATATACACACACACACACACATATATATGTATATACACACACACACACACATAGATATATATGTATACACACACACATATATATATATATATGTATACACACACACACACACATATATATATATGTATACACACACACACACATATATATATATATATGTATACACACACACACATATATATATGTATATGAACATCTACAATAAACAGATTATTATTTTTTTTTTTTAGGTTTTTCGAGACAGGGTTTCTCTGTATAGCCCTGGCTGTCCTGGCACTCACTTTGTAGACCAGGCTGGCCTCGAACTCAGAAATCCGCCTGCCTCTGCCTCCCGAGTGCTGGGATTAAAGGCGTGCGCCACCACGCCCGGCTAATAAACAGATTATTAGTTACACTTTAAATTAAGTTTTTTTTTGTTTTTTTGTTTTTTTGTTTTTTTTTTTTTTTGAGACAGGGTTTCTCTGTGTAGCCCGGGCTGCCCTGGAACTCACTCTGTAGGCCAGGTTGGCCTTGAACTCAGAAATTCGCCTGCCTCTCCCTCTCAAATGCTGGGATTAAAGGCGTGCGCCACCACGCCTGGCTTAAATTAATTTTTAAGGAGCAGTGACAAGTTCTCCCTCTGTAGCCCAGGCTAGCCTAGAACTCATAATCTTTCTGTTTCCACCTACTCTATTCTAGAATTATAGTCCTATGCTATCTACATTGTTAATCTCAAATATTTGAGGAGAAATACAACCAACAGAAAGCATCATGACCAAATTAATTAAAGCAAGCTTTTAAAATTCATGTACATGGGCTGCCTATCCCTAAGGGGGAGTTTAAGAAGTCAGCATTGAATGAATATGAGGAAGACAAGTTTTTTATAGATCAGGGGTAGGTAGTTTCCGAATTGTGTGTGTGTGTGTGTGGGGGAGCGAGGTGGGGGGTTGGCAGGCAAAATAAACCAGGTACCAGGAGCATGTAAGCATAACAAGTTAGACGTTAGACATAAGAACCTCCTGAAACAAAGACTTGAGTGCAAGGTGGGCATAGCGACAATAGTCGTAAGAACCTATGAAACAACGGTAGGCTTGCAAGATGCTTATGAACAACTTTGTAAAATAAGGATATGGTTGCCTTTCCCTGGCACAGGCAGTACTGAACCATTCGCATAGCGCAATCCTTGAGAAACAGGTTTAATCAATCATAAAGAGGAGTGAGTCTAGCTTGTCTTTACTATAAGATGGTTCTTTGGCTGTTCAAGTCTAACATGGAAGTCGGCTGGTTAACCAATATAAGTCCCGGCTTCAAACAGCTTCTTTACCAACAATAAGCACATATGATTTCAAATGGTGTGACAGGGATTTTTATGCTCGTATGTAAAGCTAACAGAGCATACTGGCATACAGAGAATACTGGCCTTACTTAGGTCTACTTTGTAAGAATATGTACGTGTGTGTCCAAAACTAGTGAAGATAAACTGAATCATCCAACTAAGAAAACATCACTAGTTATCCACTAATCATAAAGCGAAGAGAAACTTTAGTTGGGCCATTTCCTATATGCCATTAAAGCATAAATCTGGAGCCTGGGTATGGAGGCTCAGAACTTGGGAAGTGGAGGCAGGAGGATGAAAGACAAAGTCATTCTAAGCTACATAGAAATTGAAAAGGCAGCCTAGGTTACGTCAAACTCAGAAAAATGAAAACTACTTTTGGCTCTTTCTTTGGATGTTTCTAAATGCCAGTCCGAATATCACCTTCACTAAACTTAGTGGAACCCCACAGTTTTGTTTAGGTTCTTAGCTCTCAGGTACAAAGCGTTGGTTAAAAAGGGCGAATCCTTGTGTGCTCTAGTGTAGTTTGAAGTAAAAGAGAATGGATATTGGATCCTGCCCCTTTTCTTTATATTGGCCCCTATTAAAGATCAAAGGATAAGAATCTTGGAAGAGATCCCACAGAAAGTGCTGGAACCTGGAGCAAATCATCAACATTTGGGGCCTGAGTGAGTTTATTTTAAAGGGGTTTTACAAATTTGTTACAATCTTCATTTAGCCGGGCAGTGGCGGTGCATGCCTTTAATCCCAGCACTTGGGAGGCAGAGGCAGGCGGATTTCTGAGTTCGAGGCCAGCCTGGTCTACAGAGTGAGTTCCAGGACAGCCAGGGCTCTTCAGAGAAACCCTGTCTCGAAAAAAAAAAAAAAAAAAAAAAAAAAAAACAGTTTTCATTTATGTTTGTGCGGGTGCATATGCAATGGCTGGCATGTTTAAGTCAGAGGACAATCTGCAGAAGTTAGTTCTCTTTCTTCTTCCATCTCGGGGCTCACAGGGGTCAACTCAGTTGTATTATTTGGCCGCAGGCAGGTTCACCTTTTGAGCCATCTTACTGGCCCCAAAGTGGGTGTGTGGCCGGAGATGACCGCGTGGACAAGCCGCCACCAACAGGGGGCGCTGCCCCGTCCCTGTCAGGCGTCCACCCGCGGAGGCGCGCACGCGAGGCCTCCCAACGCGCCTGCGCTGAGTGTGGACGCCAGCTTGCCTTCCACCCGACGCCCAGCTGTCGCGGCCGGAGTGGAAACTGCGTGACACGCGGAGAGCGTGGCGGCCATTTTCGTCTGCTGGGCGCGTCAGCTGAGCGGCTTGGGGTCCGAAGACAAGCGCCGCGCAAGCGCACCCACGGCGGCCTCAGGTAACTCCCATCTGACGGGAGAGGCGTCGCCACCGCCGGAAGTTTGGTGTTTGTGCCGCGGGGCGGCGTCGGCCGCCGCAGAAGCAGCTGAGCGTCTCCGGGTACCCGGATGTGAGGCGACCTGCGGGCTGCAGGAGAACCCCCGGCCGCGCAGCAGGAAGGTACGTGAGCAGCCCCCGCGGTCCCGCGGCTTCGCCACCTTCTCCCAGCCCCCGCGGAGAACGGACGGCTGTCCTTGCGTCCCGTCCTCAGGGTCGCGCTGCCGCACACCTCTTCCTCGTGTGTCCCGGCTCCTCTCACCCCCGGGAACCAGCTGGGCGGCTCACACACGCCGGCGCCCGAGGTGGGCGGCTGCTCGCCACCTGCCGCCGCCGGCCGCCTGTCACGGCTCGTGAGGAGCTGGGTGCCTCGGACGGCTGGAGGTGGCGCGCGGCCATGGCGACTGCGGACCGCCTGCGCTCCGACCCGCAGGTAGCCCTGGCCCGGTCCCCGCCCCCGCCTCCCTCCTTTCGTCCGTCTTCCTTCCGCCGTCGTTTCCCCTGCCTCCTGCAGTAGCCGGGCTACGGCCCCGGAGACTCCTGCTGACCCGGCCTGAGCCGAGCGGAGTGTGGGGGAATCCCGGCTCCGGGTCTTCATCTTGGGAGGGGAGCGATGTCCGGGTTTCCCATTTCAGGAAATAATGCAAGCTCGAGATGGGAGCCGGGGGACAGGTAGAAATAGGTCCTTTGAGAGCTTCAGGGAAGTTTCGTGTCGGTAGGGAGATGCGAGCGGAAGTGAATTGGGTCTTAGATTATAATTATAGCGAGGGTTTTATTTTGCAGAGGCAGAGTAGCCTGTTTGTCTGTTACCAAAAGTCTGAAAATCGGATCTCCACACCCCGCCTCGCCTCTAAGTGGAGCCTTGTGAAAATTAGACGGGCATAGAATTTTGTCGTGGGTTGTGGTAGGCCGGGGAGTAGGACGATAGAAGAAGTCAGCTGGGATGAGTTTCTTGTAGCAGGAAGCAATGGCAGCATATAGTACCTAAGTGGTATTACAAATTGCAAAATAGCTTTTTTTCCTCTTTTCCCTTTTCAGAGATTCACCTTGTAATTCAGGCAGGCCTGGAACTCAGATCCACCTGCCTCTGCTTCCCCAGAGCTGGGATTAAAGGCTAGTACCGCTAATGCTCAGCGCAAAACAGTATCTTATTTAGTAAAGTAATAAGATGTGACCTCTATCTAAATTTTTGAAAAGTAGGAATGAGGGGCCGAAACCGACAAGCTGAGTTTAATCTCTGATCATGTGGGAGGAGAGAACAGACTTGAAGGCTTGGGTGTCCACAATATACATACACATAAATAAGCAAATAGGAATGGACTGTGTGGTAGGGTTCTGTGTATATTGCTCAACATAAACAAAGTACTAGGTTCAGTTTCTAGGACCAGAAATAAGAAACTTGGTGAAATACTTCACCAAGACTTCAGTGAACTAAGCTGTATTCAGTTTCTCTGATTGTGTTTTACATAGGGTTACTAACACATGACTTTTTTTTTTTTCAATTTGAAAAAACTAAAATTTTCACTGAGACTTTCATTTAAAAAAAAGTGCTTAATTTGGAAGCTCCTTACTCAGAGCTTTAGCATTCTGAGGAAACAAATTGTAGTAGACACACTGTCCCTCCTTTTTAAAGGCATGATATTCCTTTTAGGCCAGGGCATTAGAATCTTAGTTCTTTGAACAAAATGTGTCCTGGCTTATTAGTATTTACATAATCCCTTTCTGAGGAAAGCACCATATTGTTTTTCCTCGTTCAGCTTTTGTTTTCTTTCTTTTTTGAGACAGTTTCTTTGTGTAAACCAGGCTGGCCTTGAACTGTGAGATCCTCAGGCCTCCTTTGGTGCTGCTGAGCACCAAAAGGAACCAAAGGTGTGTGGCGCCACACCAGGCGCAGCAATGTGATTTTGGAGTGAAAGAAATTTTGCAAGTTGCTGATTAGTATGTTATATGTAGTTATTTTATTATTACAAACATTTCAAACATTTAATATATTTCTATCATATTTACTCCTTACTCTTTCTTATTCCCCTGCCACTCTTTCTCATTCTCAACTAGTCCCCTTTTATTGTCATTATGTGTGTGTGTGTGTGTATCATGGAGGGGGAGATAACAGTGAGTTTAGTTAGACATTTTGTTTTGTTTTTTTTTTTTTGTTTTTTTTTTTTGAGACAGGGTTTCTCTGTGTAGTCCTGGCTGTACTGGAACTCACTCTGTAGACCAGGCTGGCCTGGAACTCAGAAATTCGCCTGCCTCTGCCTCCCAAGTGCTGGCATTAAAGGCGTGCGCCACCATGCCCGGCTCTAGACATTTTTTTTTTAAAGTTAAGATTTATTTATTTTATGTATATGGGTTGTGAGCCTTCATGTGGTTGTTGGGTATTGAATTTAGCACCTCTCCTTGCTCAGGTCAGACCTGCTTGCTCTAGTTGGCCCTGCTCACTTAGTCCCTGCTCGCTCCAGCCCAAAGATTTATTATTATAAATAAGTACACTGTAGTTATCTTCAGATGAACCAGAAGAGGGTGTCAGATCTCATTATGGGTAGTTGTGAGACACTATGTGGTTGCTGGGATTTGAACTCAGGACCTTTGGAAGAGCAGTCAGTGCTCTCACCCGCTTAGCCATCTCACCAGCCCTAGTTAGGGATTTTTATGGGATCACGTCTTAGAGTGCTTGCACTCAAAAGAAAATGTCTCTCCCTCTACCAGCCATTAACTAACTGCCTCTAGATCTTCAGGGAAGGATGAAGCCTCTTGAATATTCCCCTATTGTCGTCAAGTTTATTTTATTTTATTCTATTTTATTAATATTTGTCCCATGCAAGGGTTTTGTGCCTCCATTTAAATTGATACATTATGCTTCACAGATAGAACACTAAAGCTGAGTACAATTAACTCCCTTTGCAGGATGATTTTTTTTTTTTTTTGACTTGGTAATTCATCAAAACACAAGAGTTGATTATATTTGGAAATGACTAGGGTTGCATAATTCAAACCCTTCAATGTTTTCTTATAATAGTTGAGTATTTTTTCTATCCTGGAACTCACTCTGTAGACCAGGCTGGCTTCAAACTCAGAGATCCACCTGCTGTTACCTTCCAAGAGCTGGGGTTAAAGGTAGTGCCATCACCCTCCCTTCTAGTTACTAAATTCTTAAGCCTAGTGAGTGGGTGGAGAAAGGGCATAGTATCATGAGTTGATTGACAGTTGTTTTAAGTTGGCATTATGTATGATACCAGAAAGGTTTGTCAATGCAGCTCAGTGGTAGTGTTTGCCTAGTATGCGTGAGGCTCACATTTTTTGGTATTAGAGGTATGCGTGCGAGTGTGTGCACGTGAGTGCGCAAATGCATGAATGATGAGTATGTAGGTGAATTTTCTTGAGATTTCCACTTTTATGTGGGTTTCAAGTAGCTAGGCTGTTTTGGCAAATATTTTTACCTGCTGTGAACCATCTTGCCAGCCCTTGCTTGCATTCTGAACATGAGAGAATTTTAAATTACCTTATATTATAATCTTATAATTTAAGATTCAAATAAAGAAGAGATGACTGTAGAGCTAGAGCTTGTAAGAGAGAGACAGAAACCACTGAACATTAGGCTTTATCAGAAAACACAACAGGCCCTATAAACCTGAATGTAGTTCAGGACTCACAGGATTGCAGAGTACTGTGGTACAGCTCTGGGATTTGGCTTACCTTGTTTCAGTTCCTTAAATAGTAGGTGTTTTGTAATTGCTAATCTTTTTTGCTCAAATAGGTGAATTTGCCTTTTTGAACATTTTGCAGTATCTGGACAGTTTGACAATACTGGGAAAGGGATGCTGTTGGTATCTACTGGGTATAGGCCATGGATACATACTGCTTCAATACACCCTCTATTCACAGAGACAGCTCTTTGCAACAGGGCCTTTAGTCTAAAAATGTTAAAAGTGGCCAAATTGATAAATCTGGTTTATTATTGACTATTTGGGGGCTGCTCTGGGATCAGAAACCTACTCACGTGTTTTCATTCATTCATTCATTCATTCATTCATTCATTTGTGTGTGTGTGTGTATGAAGGGGTGGTTGGGGGAGAGATACTATGATGGAAGATAAAGGACAATTTATGAGAGCTCTTTTTACACCATTTGGGTTCTGGGATTGGATTAAGGTGATCAGGTTTGGCAGCCGCACCTTTGGCTGCTTGAGTCATGTCACTGGCCTCTCATTCAGAGCAGTCAGTGTGGAGAGACCCCTGGGATTATAGACGGTTGTGAGCTTCCCTGTTGGTTTTGAGAGTCTAGACTGGATCTCTGGGAAGAGTAGCCAATGTTCCTAACTGCGGAGCTATAATTCTTTTTTCCATTTAAAAATTGTTTTTTATGTGCATACATGAGTGTGTGTGTGTGTGTGTGTGTGCGTGCGCGCGCAAGTGTAGAGGGCATTACTGGAGATTGAACTTAGAACTTTACATACACATTAGACAGGTACAACTTTGCTTTTTTATTTTAAAAAAAAATTTATTTTTATGTGTATGGGTGTTTACTTGTATGTATGTCTGTATACTGTGTATGTGTCTTGTGTCCATGGAGGGCAGAAGAGGGCATAAGAATCCCTGACACTGGAGTCACAGGTGGTTTTAAACTGTCTAGTGGGCACTGGGGACTGAATCCAGGTCTTCTGAAGAGTAGCAAGTGCTCCTTACTGCTGAACAATGTTCCAGCTCTAAGCAGTGTGTCCCCCGCTCCTACTTGCTTTTGGATTTTTGAGACAAGGTTTTTCTGTGTAGCCCTGGTTGTTCTGGAACTCATATATCATATATATATATATATATATATATATATATATATATATTCCTATATTATCCCTTTTTTCTCTCCATCCCTTCTCTCCTTTCTCCCTAAAATTAGATAGGAAAGAAATAGAGGAAAGAAAAAGGAAGAAAAAAAGAGATCCTTGAATCCAACTTCCCTTACTTTGTTTCCTCCCTGTTCAGGAGCATTTAACCCTCCTTTAAATAACAACAAATATCCATCACCCACTGAATGACCAAAACCCACCCACCCCATTTCTTAGGAATAGGGCCTCGTCATCTAAAGTTGCTTCCTGCTGTCTGGGAACATCATCTCCTTTGGGGGCCCTAAGAAAATCAGGATATTGGCCAGTCTTAAGAAAGCCAGCTGCAACACTTGCTGTCCAAGCTCTGTTTGGTATGAAAGCAAGGGCTTGACTGAAGTCCTGATTGGAACAGTCTGACAGACCAGAACAAAGGGGCTTCTTCGCCATTTTGCTGTCCTAGAAGCAAGTTTTGATGAAACAGCTATTGAGGCAGTCTGAGGTTGGATGAAGCAGGATGCTTTTATGTCTCAGCATCATTCTTAGCATCTTCAAGCTTTCAACATATAAACTTTCAAAGGTAATATACATTTCTGCCATAACACATGTATGGAATGTGTGGTGTGTACAATGCAGGTAAAGATGAATCTCTGCTCTCTGTTTGAGCAGGTAAGGCATCTGTCTTTAAGTTAGTTTGGACTGTAACCAACTGTAATATACCTTTCCATTCATGTCACATGAAAGGATGGCATGATAAGTCCTGAGGACTTTATAGCCAACAAGATTTCTTGGCTATTCTTAGCTGAAGTCTTGGCTGGAGACATTCATGTCTCAGTTTCAGATCTGTTCCCATGTAAAGGGATCAATATATATGTTACCCACGGCATTCTTTTTGGTTTCTTCCTTTATGTGTGCAGCCTAGATCTTCTGGTGGCCTCCCGGTCAAATCTAATCTTTACTAATTTGGATAGAATCCATAGCTTTTCTTCTGTTGAAACAAAGACAAAACCTCTTCCCCAAATACAACACATTTCCTGCCTTTCATTCTGAAGCTAGGACACCCTTAAAATAGATGGGCTGTTCTAATTTAGCAGTTTTCCATAATCTAGTGTCTTTCAGCTTGCTGTTGTTTTTTGTTAGCATTTAAAAAATTTAAAGTCAGTCAATAAGGCGCTATCTCTGGGGGAGTCTTTGTTATCCCTTTTTGTTTGTTAAGCATCGCCTTTAATGTATGATTAGCACTCTCTACAACTGCCTGTCTTATAGGATTGTGAGATATGCCAGTAACATGTTTCATGCCATAATGTCTAAAATATTGTATTCTAATGGATACGTGTGTCAGAGCATCATTAGCTTCAACCTGTAAGGGCATTTCCAAGATAGCCATCACATCTAATAAATGTGCAATCTTAGAATCAGACTTTTCAGAATTCAAGACAGAAGCTCCTTGGAATTTTGAACATGCATCAACTGTATATTAATGTATGTACATATTTAAAAATTTTTTAAAACTACAAAATTAAACATAGCAGCTGTTATATAACATTGTTCTAAGGTGACTTCATTAAGCAGAATCTGTATTTTTAACTCAGTATATTGTCTCTCTATAGGTTGCCATTTTAATTTTTCAAACCTTTGTAGATTTTTCTCATCTCCATTTAACAAGGCTGGGAAAATCATTTTAGTTTTTAAAAAATTTTTATATTTTAAATTTTTATTTTATTTTATTAAAAGATTTATTTATTTATTATATATAAATACACTGTAGCTTTTTTCCAGACACACCAGAAGAGGGCATCCGATCTCATTATAGATGGTTGTGAGCCACTGTGTGGTTGCTGAGATTTGAACTCAGGACCTCCGGAAGAGCAGTCAGTGCTCTTACCCACTGAGCAAACTCTCCAGTCCTCATTTTAGGTTTTATAACAAATGTAGACTGCTATTTTTTAGTCTTGTTACATGGTGGTACTTTAGGCTTTGGATTGAAATTTTTGAAATTTTGATTTGAAACTTCATGATTCAAAGGATTATCTACATTTTGTTCTATTGTTTGTAACAGAGCAAGAATTTTTCTTTTTCCTAAGTCTGCCTTCTTTTGATTTCTCTTAAAAAGGATATGTAGTTGTAATTTTTGCTATACTGCCATGGCTCCTGGTATGTGAGTTCCTAGCCGCCCACCAGAGCCTTCTGGATTCTTGAATGAAAGCCTCCCTGCCCCCCCCCCCCCATGCCAGTTAATTTTAAGTGCCTTGACTAGCTCAAAGACTGGGCAGTTCTAATCCTCCCTGTGGCTAGCACATATTTCTTCTCCTGTACTCCTGGCTTAGCACCCTCTAATGCTGTATGTCATCTTTGTTGCCCTGGCTCCTCCTAGGCAGCTCCTTAGTCTTTACTGCCCAAGATGCTTCTGGGCAGCCCTTCTGGGGGCCGTATTTCTTCTCACCTACATTTCAGATGATTTTCCTTCTGCAGCTCTAAAACTGATCCATTTCGCTCCTAATTATGGCGATTCTCCCTTCCTTTTCTCACAGTTCCTAGCCTGCACAAATCTAAAGGTCCAACCTCAACCTATCTGCCCAGCCATTGGCCACTGGCTGTTTATTGATGATCAAAAACTGAATGGGGATAAAGATCTTCAGTATTTGGACACTCAGATTCCCAATTTTGGGGGCCCGATTAATTCAAAGCATTAGAACCAATCCTTAACAAAGATATATAAAATTGTAATCATTACTGAAAAAACAGTTATTCATGGATAAGTGAAATAAAATATGGAATCCAGAATGTGTTGTCATTATTTTTCTCTACATTTTTAACATAGAAAATGCTTTTCTCTTTTATGTCTAATTCCTTCAGAGACTTACTTTCTCCCTATAACTTTTTTCTTTTTTCCTTTGTTTTTAAAGATTTATTTATTTTATGTATGTGAGCACACTGTAGCTGTACAGATGGTTGTGAGCCTTCATGAGGTTGTTGGGGTTGAATTTTTAGAACCTCTGCTCACTCTGGTCAGCCCTGACCGTTCAGTCTTTGCTTTGGCCCAAAGATTCATTTATTATTATACATTAGTACACTGTAGCTGACTTCTGACACACCAAAAGAGGGCGTCGGATCTCATCACGGGTGGTTATGAGCCACCGTGTGGTTGCTGGGATTTGAACTCCAGACCTTCGGAAGAGCAGTTTGTGCTTTCACCCACTGAGCCATCTCACTAAGTCATCCCTCCCTATGACTTTCTGTATTCAGTTTCTCTGTTTCTTTAGTATTTAACATAGTATCGAAGCTACTTAGCTTGGTCAGAGGCTTGTGTCTGGGTTTGGATTTGTTTTGAGGGTTGTCTATGGTGCTCCTTCTGCTGTTCAGTTAGCACCTGGTGTTGGCGGCTGGCTCCACCCACCTACACTTGGTCCAGTGGGCTGCCCCGCTGGTTCTGCCTTGTACTGGTCATGGTCAGGCTTCTCTGACAGCCCCCCTCCCCAAACCCCCAACACACACATACAGTTCAGCTTCAGGCCTTCACCCATGAGCACTTGCTGGTAGTCTTAGGCCTTCATGCCTTACCATGCTTTATAAGAGTTGTCTTGTTCATGTGTCTCTTCACAGCAATAGAACAATGATTGACACATGGTGAGATTCTGTCTAAAACACTATAATGTACATTTTTATAATAAAATAGTGAATGAATTGAAAATAAAACTTAAAGTCAGGCTGTCATTTTGTTTATTTTATTATATAATTGTCATCAACGATACAGGTAGTGTTACAGTGATATTTATTGGGGTAGTTAGTCTATGTTGTAGGCTTTGATTTTTCTTTTTCATTTTCTTTTTTAAAAAAGATTTATTTATTTATGTAAGTACACTGTAGCTGTCTTCAGACACTCCGGAAGAGGACATCAGATCTCATTATGGAAGGTTGTGAGCCACCATGTGGTTGCTAGGATTTGAACTTGGAACCTGCAGAAGGGCAGTCAGTGCTCCTAACTGCTGAGCCATCTCACCAGCCCAGCTTTGACTTTTCAAATCCTACTTTAAATATGGGTTCTTAAATATTTTAACCTCCTTTCTAGCCCACCAGAGGTAGTAGAAAAGAAAGGTTATTAGGATAGTGGGGAAGTGGACCTGTTTGAAATTGTTCTTTGGAGCAGATCTTCGTTGTCAGGAAATCAGTAATTCAGTTCACAGGAATCCTCAGTGGCAGCTTGATTTAATTGCAAACACTTCACAATTATACTGGCAGTCCAGTTCAGCAGAGTCAGGATAGCAAACATGAGTCAGCAGTAGTGGCGTGACCTAACAGAAATAGCCAGGCCTCTGCTGAATTGGCACAAGTCAGCAGGGGCGAAAAGGTCTAATAGGGACGCCAGTAGAAGTTCTCTGCTGTGCTTCTCAATGAAGCAATGAAATGAAGATCAGTGAAGACAAAGGTGTAAGACCAAGAAGCGAAGCATTGCAAAGCTAGCTATGCATGTCTCCTCACTGTAGAATCCTAGTTACACTCCCTCCAAACATCACATGTCCTCTCACAGGTCTTGCCTCACCACGTGAGTCTGTCTTAGCGGAACTCAATGTGAATCTGTATCACTTGACATCAACCAGCCAGAGTCTGTGGAACCTGAAATTTTTTTTGGTACATTTTTCTCTATGGAGCCACAAAACATGGAACTCAGCAAATCAGTGTAAAGCGAACCAATACAGGCGTGTCTTTAGTGAAGAATCCTTCATCATGTTTTCTTTCATGTGTTTGCTTTAGCAAAACATTCTTTCACCTGTGTCCTCTTCAGCAAAACTGTCTGCTTGAGCGAAATATCCTGTCACTTAAGTCTGCTTCAGCAAAACATCATTTGTCATAACTCACTTTCCAAAGAAACCAGAAGTTTCCACTTCACTATGTTGATATGATAGTGAAACAAATATTGTGATTATGTTTCTATGCATTTATGTAGGTATATTTGTAAATTCCTAGAAATAAATTTTTTTGTAATTTTCTATTCATAATTTTAATTTTGCCTCTATATAGAGGCTCTGTTATACATGTTATATGTGTGTGGGCATATACATGTGGATGCCAGGGGTATTCTCCCCCTTACTTTTACTTATTTAGCAACAAGGTTACACCAATTACCCCTGGGTAGCCAGGAACTAGCCACATGTAGATCAGGCTGGCCTTGAATTCTCAGATCCGTCTGCTTCTTTCGAGTGCTAGGATTAAAGGCATATGCAGGCATGTCTGGCCATACTTTTTGATGACATATCTGAAAATATCTTTGTTTTAGACTCATAGTTAACTCTTTGGGTAAAATACTATACTTAGAGCATGATTTTCTTTCAGCATTTTGAAGGATTTTGCATTTTCTTGCTTGTAATGTTGACATCAAAACAGTTAATTGTAATTCTGATTATTTTTGTTGTTTAATTTTTCAAGATGGGGTCTTACTATATAGCTCTGCCTGTCTTGGAATTCACTTTGTAGACCAGGCAGCCTTGAACTCAGAGATCCCTCTGCCTCTGTATCCTGAGTGCTGAGATTAAAGGGTGCACTACCATGCCTGGCTTCCATGGGTGGTTCTTAAGTGGGTTGATGTAATTGTTATTTTTTTAAAGGATTTATTTATTATTATTCATAAGCACACTATAGCTGTCTTCAGACGCACCAGAAGAGGTTGTCAGATTTCATTACGGGTGGTTGTAAGCTACCATGTGGTTGCTGGGATTTGAACTCAGGACCTTTGGAAGAGCAGTCAGTGCTCTTACCCACTGAGCCATCTCACCAGCCCTATGTAATTATTTTTTAAGATCTATTTATTCATTTTTAATTAATGTACATGTGCCCCACATGAACATGTGTGCACATATTCTTGCAGGTGCACATAGAGGCCAGAGAACATTGGATCCTCTTAAACTGGACTTAAAGATGGTCGTGAGCTACCTGATGTGAATTCTGGAAACCAAACCTGAGTCCTTTGCAAGAAAAATAAATTTAGTCATTGGGCCATCTTAACCATTGCCTTTAGTCCTTTCATTTTAATATCTATTTCTGTTTGTTAACTTATTTTTTGAGTTTCCTGTAGCCAGAGGATGGCTTTGAACTTGTGATCATCCTGCCTTTATTTCCCAAGTGCTGGGACAAGTACATACAGACTTGATATTACGAGGTGCTGGAGATCAGAGACCTGCAGAGTTTTGTATATTCGAGACAATCACTTCACCAAATGATCTGCATTCCAGCTTGTATTTTTTTTTTTACTTCTATTTGTTATTTCAGTATTTTTCATCTATTTCATAGATTTTCTTATCCTTTACCTACTCAATGTTTTAATTAAGCTAGCTTTAGTTATGTGACTCAATTTTTTATACATATATGTGTATAGGTTTTCTTCATGTAATTTTGCTTTGTTAGTTTAATCCATTCTGTTGCATGTAGCTTTTCACTACCCCGCCTTAGCTTTGTGAACAGGCCACACTACTGGCCCCCTCCCAGCTTCCCTTGAAGACACAGATAAAAGACACAGACACACAGTTGTTCAATATCAACTTGCCTTCTTGGCACAATTGCTGGGCGCTACTATCTCCTGTTTGAAAAAAAACGTGCCCTTATTATTACTCTTAGCTCCCCACCTCCCACCTGCCCTAAACTTTAGTGCCTAGTCCCTTCTAGCCCCTTGCTAAAGCCCCTGACCACCTACCCACTCTGTTTTGAGATCTCACATGGCTCTTCAGCCCTTCTCCATCAGAAGCATGGTGAAACTCTCTCCTTCCTTATGTCTTCCTTTTCCTCCGGGGACCCAGAGGGTCTGCCTGTACCTTCTACACATCAGTTGGCCCATGGCTTTCTTTACTGAGAGATCAAGAACCAACTGGGAAACAGGACCTTAGCATCAGCACTACCCCTAAACCATTTAATGTTTACATTGTGAATTGTTTTTTTTTTTTATTTTAAAACTTTTTTTTCACAGTATATAATGGATGTATACTGCTCTAATGGATGAATATACCAGAGTATACTTCAAGGTAGAAATAATGAAATTAAATGTTGTGTGTGTGTATACATATATACATATATATGTGTGTGTGTATATATGTATATGTATATGTATATGTATATATATATATATATATATATATATATATATAAAAGCTGTGGTAAGTATGGTAAGTATTAGTGTTATGATCA
Source organism: Mus caroli (assembly GCF_978045245.1). Taxonomy (NCBI): domain Eukaryota; kingdom Metazoa; phylum Chordata; class Mammalia; order Rodentia; family Muridae; genus Mus; species Mus caroli. The sequence goes on along the minus strand of NW_028227274.1, from coordinate 7,624,752 downwards.
GGGTAAAATTAGGATTATAGGATGTTATTTGGATCAGAGGTTAGTAGATAAGTACATTGTTATCTTTTAAAACATTGTAATTATTATTTTTTTAGGTGCTGTATAATGTATTAAGAAGAGACTATAAGGAATGGTTTTATCAGATTTTCTTGAGTTATGGTGGCTGAAACATCAGTTCTATCTTGTGGGAAAAGAACTGTAAGTAAATCTCGGGATACATTTTTTTAAGTATAATATGTTTTTAATAAGATAAATTGTTATTGGAGATTATATTTGGGAGAGGTGAGAGAGATGGCTCAGTGGTTTAGAATACTTGTTGCTTGTGCAGAGGATCTGGGTTCAATGTCTAGCACCTACACATTGACTCAACCATCCAAATCATGAGCACCTCCCGTTCCAAGATCCAACATTCCTTTCTGACCTCTGTGAGTACCAAGCATGCATGTGGTGCACATGTATTCAGGCAAAATATTCATGCACTTAAAATAAGTCTAAGATGATAGAAAAAAATATTTGGGAGACTTAATTATTATTCTAAAGATATACTCTAAAAGGAATTAAAATTTATTTAAATTGAGTTTATTAATTTTTTCTGCATAGTATTATTGATCTGTTTCTTGGATTATATAAAACTTAATGTCTATCTTTTAATTTTTCAGAAATGGCAGCACAAAAGGAAATCTATATTAATAGAGTACTTTACTAAGCGAAGGAGATTAAATAGAAGCCACAAACCAACAAACTTGGCAAGCAAGGAAAGAAACCGGTTAGCCATAAGACATGTTACAAATTCATCAATGTCCAGTAGCTGTAGACTTCAGAAGAAAAAACTTTTCAGAAATTTTGTCAAAGCAGACAGGTCAGTGATAAATAACTCCTCTAGTAATAGGGTTAGGCCGGAAACTAATCATAATTAAAACAAATTGGATCTGAATGAAGTTTATTTTCATTAAAAAAATAAAAACTTCTGAAAACATTAAATTAGAATTTTCTCCAGATTTTCATTTCCCTATCCAGCAGAAAGCAAGTATCTTTCAACATTCATGCCAGCTTTTCTCATGTCTTAGAAATTGCCAAGAGCAAAATTACTTGAAACAACCTGGTATTTTTGTTGGAAATGTACATCAGTATAAGTTAAAGTTGATTTCTAAGATCTACTCCTTAGTGATCTGTACCTACCTGGACACAGTCCTCAAAAACTCCTCAGAAAGAAAGACATTACTCAGGAATAATGTCCATTCAGGAGAAATCAAAAGAAAATTCCTCCATAGTTACTAAAGAAAGTGAAGATGAGAATTTAGAACAAGAGGTTGAAGGTTCTCAGAACAGTTCAGCAAAGAAGTCAGGCTCCAAGGAAGCTGTAAAGTCACCGGTTAGATTTTCCAACAAAAGTAAAACAAATCAGTCTGAATTTGGAATGCGAATGAGTACAAGGTCAGCATCATGTCCAGCTGATAAAAATGCTACTAACTCCTTTAATAAAAATACAGTAACTTTGAAGGGACAATCACAAGAATCTTCAAAAACGAAGAAATTATGTCAGGAAAAATTATCACTTGGAATCTTGAAAGGGAATGAACAGCTTCACCGTAGATCACAAAGACTACAACAGTTAACAGAGTGTACAACCAGGTCTTTGCGCAGTAGAGAGATTCATGGTCAAATTCAAACAGTTAAACAGAATCTGCAATCAGCAAGAAGAGAACAGTGTAACAGTACTCAAAGTAAATGTAATAAGGTTAAAGTAAATCAAAAGCATGTGAAAAGAAAAGTGCTTGAAATCAAGTCTGATTGTAAGGAGGACAGGCATTCAGTTACCAATGAAGTAATAAATTCTCCCAAAGGAAAGAAGCGCAAAGTCCAGCATCAGACAACTTCTACTTGTAGTTCTCAGTGCAGCCAAGGCTCTGACAAATGTCTCCAGAAGACTAGTAGAAAAGAAGAAATAAGACCTGTGCCTGTAACTGCTGATACTAGAAAATTAAAAGCAGCTACTTCAGTGGTCTCTAAAAAGAATGAACTGAGGAAATCAGCTCATACACAAGTGAGTACTAGCACAAAATGCCCCCAAATCCCACTGCCACTAGTGCCTGAACACAGTGATGACCAGGAATTGGAGCAAGCTGGAAAGAGCAAAAGAGGTAGCATTCTCCAACTTTGTGAAGAAATTGCTGGTGAAATTGAATCAGATACTGTAGAGGTAAAAAAGGAATCATCATGTGTGGGAAGTGTAAAGGAGGAGAAGCCTGCAGAAGTAAAACTGCAAGGGACCGATGCTGACAGACAAATACTCCATCATAAAGAAACCAACCAGGATGTGCGCTCTAATCGGTTCTTTCCCAGTAGGAAAACAAAGCCTGTGAAATGCGTACTAAATGGAATAAATGCCTCAACTAAGAAGAACTCCAACTGGACTAAAATTAAACTTTCAAAATTTAACTCCGTGCAGCAACATAAATTGGACTCTCAAGTGTCTCCTAAGTTGAACTTATTACAAACTGGTTTGTCAACATCAGTTTTAGAAATGCCTCATCCAGTGTCCCAAAGTACATTTTTAGAGATGAAAGCGCATGGTAATATAACTTGCCAACGGGATAAAATGAAAGGAATTAAATCTGAAGAAGTTAAAATTAATAATATTGCAATTGAAATTAATAAAACCACAAAAAGGGCTCCTGGAAATTGTAATTTGGATAATCATATTAAACCCTCTCCTGACTCATCATTGGATAATCAGATGAAGCATTCTTGTGAGTCGGCACCAGATCAGGTAATCCTCTTTATCACGTAGTAGAGGGGCCAAGTGCTTTCTACACACTTACTAACTATTCAAAACACCTTTTCTTAATACTTGATAAAATTGTTAAGGCAGCCTTACAGTGGTGAAACCGAGCACCTGAGTGTTTCACCTTTATGCATATGTGTCTCCTGTTTCCTTGTTTTCCTTGGTTCTACCATTTGTATTTTATGGAAACTATAACTGAACTGCTAGCCTTTAAATTTAACACACAGATGTAGTTGGGTTTTTTTCTCTCTTAAAAAAAGAATTATAGCAACAGAAAGCGTATCTCTTTGTGATTTGAAACCTAGAACTTAATGCCAGTGTGGTGGTGGAGCATGCACCCAGCACTCAGGCGGCAGAGGCAGGTGGCTACACAGAAAAACCCTGTCTTGAAAAACAAACCAACAATAAATAAATCTGGATCTTAGAATTTGTGTGGGCTGGGGATGTAGCTTAGTAGTAGAGGGCATCCATGAGTCCTCATCCCACCCCAGCCCCCCCAACAAAAAAAAAATCCCAAAAATTTATTTTAAAAGAATGCCTTTTTGTTGATTTGTATGGCAATTTTGAACAGTTGGCAAGGGAAATTACTAGAGGTATAAATCATTATTTTACGAGGACTATTAGTGCTAACTTTTTTTTTAGTGATGCTGAGGATCAAAGCGAGGTGAGTATTAATGAAAGCTTGGCAATCCTTACTACCACTAACCTATATCTACAAAATTAGGAATTAATAAAAAATAATTGAAATCCAGAACTCTGTGTCTGAAAAATCTAATGCTTACCTTGAAAATTATTTTCAATATTTATAAAAAAGGTAAAGCTTTTCCTTTCTAAAGCCGTGGAATGCTGATTAAAAATTTCTCATGTGTAGAACTTGGGTGCTTTCTATAATACAGGTGAATTTATATAATATTTAATTTTATGAGAAAACTGAGAACAGAACGTGAAATACGTCCCGTTTGGTGATACATTTTAGGGCTGGTACATAAATATTCTAGTTCTTAGCACGGAGTGCCTAATAAACCACACCCTAATATCCTGAACATCAGAAAAATCATATGAGCAAAGAGGTCGTTGTTAATAGATACAAGTCACTTTAGAGAGTTTGGGATGGTTAAAATTCATTTTAGAGACACAGGAGCTATGGGTAGTATGGAATGAGACAGGATTTATGCAAAAGCAGTGAAAATCAGTGTCCGCTGTTTGAAAATTGAAAACCAAAGTGAACTTAAAGAGAACGGATAACAGTTGGTGCTTTTAGATTGAATTTTCCGTATGAATGAGAATGAAAGCATGAGTTGAAGATGATCATTCAAACTGTGTAATAGATCATGGCAGTAATTAGAAGTAAGCAGTGAATAGTATTATGAGCAAGTTGTTCTAGGAATGTAGTTTAATGGTGGTCTGCTTGCCTAGCATGCAATATTCTGGTCTAGTTTCAGATCCAGTGATGGAAAATGGGGCTTTTTAATTTAGGGTTGTGTCTCCCAGTGTAATGGTTGAGTGTATCTTCTAGCTCCTGCTGCATAGATGCTTTTCAGAGCTTCAGAGGTGGTTAATGAGGTGGGTGGAGAGGTGGCTCAGCGCTTAAGAGCACTGACTGCTCTCCTGAAGGTCCTGAGTTCAATTCCCAGCAACCACATGGTGGCTCACAACTATCCGTAATGAGATCTGACTCCCTCTTCTGCCGTGTCTGAAGACAGCTACAGTGTGCTTACATATAATAATAATAAATATTTTTTTTTTTAAAGGAGGTGGTTAATGAGAAAGGCAAGAAACCAAATGTATTCCTTTGGACTAAGCTGGGCTATAAGTAATGTTTACACACTGCTTGCCCTGTCTAATACCAATCTTAGTGACAATATTGAGTGTGTGCAGATCTTCATTGTAAGAACAGTTCTAGACACTTGTTGATGTGTTAACATTTTTGTATGTTTTGAACTTCTTGAGTATTTATTCAGAATTTAATAGCAGTGAATTAATACAAGTTAACATCTACTCAGATTTGAGAAAATTAGAATTTTTTTTTTTTTAAAAAAAAAAGCTACTTCAGATTTTAAAAAGTAAAGCAAACCGGATCTTGGGGCCAGAGCCCTGCAATCCCAGCATCTTGGAAAGCAAGGCAGAAGGATGGATTTGTTCCAGGCCTCTCTCTAGTTAAATGTGCTTCCTCACTGCTTCTGATTTTATTTTTATGATTTTATGTATGCATGTACAAAGAATACCTAGCTTTGTGTGTATTTTTAATTTTATATAAATAGCAGTATTTAGTATTTATGTAAAACTTCTTGAATTTTGTTTTGTGCAGTCAGCATTTGATTCATGAGAATTAATAGCTGCAAAAGAAGTTCTCATCAATTCAGTTTTTTCTTTAATTTTAGATTGTATTTTTTAACATGAGCAGTGTACTCATTATCATAATGTGATTAAAAAAGTGATAGTCACCATTTCTTTTAGAGCATGCTTCAGTACCTGCTACATCCAGGGTACTGGATATGTTTTCTGCTTTACAGAATTTATATTGTAGCACTCTAAGGAGGAAGGTAGAATGGCTTAACTTCCCCTATAGTTTTAGGTATTGTTTTGGTGTTTGTTTGTTTGTTTTCAAGACAGGGTTTCTCTGTATAGCCCTGGCTGTCCTGGAACTCACTCTGTAGACCAGGCTGGCCTCAGAACTCCGAAATCCACCTGCCTTTGCCTCCCGAGCGCTGGGATTAAAGGCGTGCGCCACCACCGCCCAGCTGCTTTTGTTTTTTGAAACAGGCTTTCTTTGTGTAGTCTTGGCTGTTCTGAACTCACTCTGTAGACCAGCCTGGTCTTGCGAACTCAGAGATCCGCCTGCCTCCGCCTCCCAAGTGCTGGGATTAAAGGCGTGCGCCACCACTGCCCAGCCCTCTTATAGTTTTTATTTAATGACTATTTCCTCTGTAGTATGCTAAGGAAAGAATCATAAATCCCAGTCACAGTCTATATTACAAATTGTTATTCAGATAAGAAAAGTAAGGCTTGATTTGCGTGACTTAACTGATTTAGTGACAACTTAAAGTAAGGATGGCTGACTTCAGAGTTCATCCAGATTTAGTGTTGGGATACAACTCAGTGGCAGAGTGTATGTTAGCATGCCCAAGGACATAGGTTCAGTCCTTAGTACTGAATAAAAATTCAGACAGATTTATAGTTATAGAATAAGGAAATGTAAACAAACTTTTCATTATTCAGATCTGAAATTTTCTTCTTTAAAACAAAACAAAAAAACTTACTTTGTAGATCAGGCTGGCCTTGAACTCATGGGGGTCTATTTGCCTCTGTCTTTGAGTGCCTAGTTCTTCTATTTTTTAATTATTTTATTTTATATGCATTGGTGTTTTGCCTGCATGTGTCTGGGCGAGGGTATTGGCTCTTCTGGAACTAGAGTTACAGACAGTTGTGAACTGCCATGTGGGTGCTAGGAATTGAACTCAGGTTCTCTGGAAGACCAACCAGTGTTTGTAATCACTGAGCCATCTCTCCAGCCCTTCTTCCATTTCTAAAAGATTTATTTTTATTTATGTAGGTGTGTGTCTTTGAAGTGAGTATATGTGTGCAGGTGCCTGTGCGGTATGAAGAGGGAATGAGAGCCACATGAACCAGTTATGAGCCACAGGACACGGGTTGTACGAACTATACTCAGATTCTCTGAGAGAGCAGCAAGTACTCTAAAACAGCTGAGTTCTCTCTCTAGCCTCCTTTCCCCACATTTTTAATGTGCACGCTTGCATATGTATGGGCATGTGGAGGTCCATGGTTGATGTTGAAAATCATCCTGAGTCACTCTTCTACTTTATTCAGTGAGGTGAGGTCTCAGTTAAATCCAGAGTGCGCCTATACAATTGATTTCACTAACCAGATTGCTCTGGGGAATCTTCTTCCTGTCTCTGCCTCCTGGGAGGTTTGAATTACAGGGACACTGCCATATCCCTATGGCATTTAAGAAGCTATGGTAATCTAAACATGGTCTTCATATTTCCTCAACAAAGACTTTAACTACAGAGCCATTTCCTCAGTTTCAGATAGAATTTTAAAGCTCAATTATCTTAAATCAATTTACTAACATTAGCAGAGAGAAGACTCACTAATAATGTGATTGTTTTCATTAAGATTTTTTCAGTATAATTGACTTTCGGGAGAGAGAACAGTGACTTGATACTCAGGGTCCTGCCATGTAGCCCATACCAGCCTTGAACTCAGAGTCCTCCTGCTTTAGCCTTCTGGTTGTATTCTAGGATTATAGCCGAGTACCATCACACTTGCTTCTTGCTTTTACTTTTATTATTATTATTATTAAAACATGTTTTAAAGTAGTGTTATGGGCTAGAGAGCCAAGCAGCTAAGAAATCGTACTGCTCTTAGAGAAGAATTGAACTTGGTTCCCAGCATCCACATCCGGATGCTCACAACAGGTAGCTTGAGGGGAATTGGACACCTTTTTCTGCACTCCATTGTCTCTAACACTCAACGTGAACCCTCCTAAAACACACATACACACACACACACACACACACACACACAAAATAGTGGTACCTGTTCATTGTAATAATTACAGAGCTACAGAGTTGATTCTATATTCTTCTTACTAATGGATTAATGCTTTGATAAAGTTATGAATTGAAGGTTCTTGGTAGTAAATAGATAATTATACGTTTTTTAAAAAAGTTATTGATGACTAAACTGATTAGAATAGAAAATGAGAAGTTAGCAGGGTAGTGGTGGCACACGCCTTTAATCCTAGCACTTGGGAGAGAGAGGCAGGCGGATTTCTAAGTTCAAGCCAGCCTGGTCTACAGAGTGAGTTCCAGGACAGCCAGGGCTACACAGAGAAACCCTGTCTCAAAAAACCAAAAAAAAAAAAAAAAAAAAAAAAAAAAAAAAAACCAAAAAAAAAAAAACCCAAAACAACAACAACAAAAAACCCAGAGAGAGAGAGAGAGAGACAGACAGACAGACAGACAGAGAGAAGTGTGTGGAAATGTAGATGATGGAAGTAATTGGGAAAAATTGAGGAAGAGAGGTTAATTTTTAAGTGGTATGTTGAAATTTTATAAGGGAAAGGATAACTGTAGTAAATTAACAGGTAAATTTAAATATATTTTACTTGGTTACATAAAATACTGTCATTTAAACATACTTATGTGGGTGTATACAGTTCAGATATGAACTTTGAAGAAAAGCATGGAACTAGATGACTGTGGAAGATACCTAAAATTTTTTTAAATTTTGTTTTGGTGCTTTGAGGTAGACTTTCACTGTGTAGCCCTTGCTGTCCTAGAATTCCCTAGGTAGACCAGGATGGCCGTGAACTAACAGAGAGCTGTTGACTTCTCTGCCTCCTGAGTGCTGGGATTAACAAGTGAGATGTTTTAAATTTAGCATGGGATTAATGGTAACTGATGCTCCAAGGGTAACCCTTGGCAGGATCATGGATGTGGACCTAACGGTGTATCTGTGAGGATTACTCCAATGACTTAGCTTAAGAACATTTTTAGCAGGCACAATTTGCTGAAAACGATTAGGGGTAAGCTCCAGAGGGTGACTTAAGATTGTTGAAATTCTATGTGTTCAGAATCTCAGCATATGTTCAGCATCTGAGGTGGAGGCTAATCCATTAGGAAACACTGCTGCTGTCTCAACTCTTCTCAGTCAAGCTAAGATTGATGAGGACAGAACATTTCCAGGTAATACTTTGAAATTTTTATTTGATTTTTACAGTGGTCAGTGCCATATTTGTTGCTGTTTGAGAATATTTTCATGGGAAACAGGCTTGTTGACCATTGCTGTATTTTTAAAAATAGGTTTATTTTACGTTTATTTATATGTCACTTTGCATCACATGTGTGTATATGTCCTGGAATAGGGCAGCAGATCCCCTGAACTAGACCTTGCAGTGAGTGCTGGGAACTGAACTTGTATCCTCTGCAAGAGCATCAAGTGTTCTTAGCTAGTGAGTCATCTCTAGCCCTTGCTATGGTTTTTAAATTTGTGGTTATCATTAATTCTTTCAGTAGAATTTCTTCTATTGACTGTTTTGTGGCAGAACCTAAATACTATCTTTGTCCTGCCTACCACAAATTCTTTGGTTTCTATAGCTCCTATTTTGATATTCTCTAGAGAAGTGATTTTTAATGAATTGCTTAAGCTGGGGATATTCCTCAGACTTTATCTGTTACTTGTGTTTTACCTTTGTGGGTTTTCCTCAGTACTCAGTGAGTCTGTTTTTGAATTAAAGGTTTAACTATGCTTCAAGTTTTCCACTTACAATGTTCAAACGCTTTATTTTTAATACCTTGTGATTTTTAATATTAGATGAACTGTTGGATGAATATTGCTCACCTATGCTCACATGAAGCAACAGAGGATCTATATTATTATTAGAGTATTATTTACTCTAAAGGAAAGATACACTTGAAGTAGAGTGCTGTGGTCAGCGACCACTCAGGTGTACCTGAGTGCCTGCAGTTTACTCAAGTAGGGGAGGGATGAGTGTAATACAGTCATGGGAAATGCATTTACATAAAAGTAAAGTATCTTTATTAAATTTAATTATGTACATAGTTAAGATTCTAAAAAACATACCATTTTAAACAAAAATATATGAAAAATGTTTTCATATATTTCCATAAAGAGTTCAGTCATGTAGACATTGAGCCAATTTCTTTTCTTTCGTATTTGTTAATGGTTTCTGAAATGACAAGATAAACTAAATCTACTGGATCTCTTTGCTGCTCCTTAGTCTGAGTTTGTACTGTATAGAACTTTCTGCTTCTTTTTGAAAGGTAATTTCTAAAAGGAAGTTTTTATTTTTATTAGAGGTTTTATTTTAGAATTTCAGTTAATTTTGGGATTATAATTATACCATTTCCCCTTTTCTTTCCTCTCTCCAACCCTGCTTGCTCCCTTTCATATTCATGGCCTCCTTTATTAAAATAACTTCTTGCAGCTGGAGGGATGGCTCATTGGTTAAGAACACTTGCAGAAAACCTAGGTTCGGTTCCCAGCAACCACGTGGTGGCTTAAAACTATCTGTAACGTTAGCTCAAGGGGGTCTAACACTTTCTCCTTTCCTCCTTGGTCACTGCATATGTACTGTGTAATTATAAAAAACAATCGGGCTGGAGAGATGGCTCAGCAGTTAAGAGCAATGACTGCTTTTCCAGAGGTCCTGAGTTCAATTCCCAGCAACCACATGGTGGCTCACAACCATCTGGAATGAGATCCGATGCCCTTTTCTGGTGTGTCTGAAGAGAGTGACATCGTACTCATATGCATAAAATAAATAAATAAATAAACAAAAAAAACAATCAGTCCATGCTACGCACCAGTGGTCTCCATTTGTTCCCAGCCCAGCACATAGACTGAGACCAAGTGTTTCTCCTAGCCAATGCGTCTCTCACAAACGCCTGCTCTGCCTCTCTAGAGCTCAGAGATGGGTCTTGCCAGCTTGCACTCCACTGTGATTACCTCTCCTCTGGAGCTCAGTCCTTGCCCAGTCTTCCCATTCTAAAAAGCCTGGCTGAATTCTGCCCCAGCTAAATTCTTTCTCTCCAGCCCACCTGAGTTGCCACAAATGAAAAGCACCAATCTTAGTTTAGAATCAACAGAGAACACAACTGCTGGGCGTGGAATCTATTGCTCTGAACTTATCAATTATTCTATGTTGGAAATCTTAACTTTCCGTGGTCTATAACCTGCTCCTCTCCTGCCTAGCCATACTAAAAAGTCTATTCCTCTCTCCTCTTCCTCTCTTGGGCCCGAATGCCCTCCTCCCCCTTTTTGCCCAGTGATTGGCTTCTTTTTGTCTTTATTATCCAATCAATTAACTAGGGTAAAATTCTGCTACATGCATATATATGGTGCACTTACGTATATCCATGCACTCATAAACACACACAAAATAAAAATTTTAAAGTAACTTCAGTGTAATGATGCTTAATTAATAATGATTTCTGGCCAGCCTTTAGTCCCAGCACTTGAGAGGCAGAGGTGGGTAGATCTCTTGAGTTCCAGGCCACTCAGGGAGAAGTGGAAGAGAGAGTGTGTTATGTATGATTTCTTCCAATAGAATGAGGGCTATTCAAATGTTTAAGATATTGTACTGGAGAGATGGCTCAGCAGTTGAGCACTGACTGCTCTTCCTAATTCCCAGCACCTGCCTAGTGGCTTACAACTATCCAGTCCCATGGGATCTGATGTCCTCTTCTGGCCTTGAAGGCATAGGCATACATGTAGGCATGAAATGTGCACTCATTCATGTAAAAAACATTTAAAAACTTTTTTACTATACAATTTATGTGCTTTATTAAATGACAGGTTCAGCTCCTAATCAGCAGCACAGTGTACTCAGTAATGAAGCGTCTATCAACAGAAAGAACAGGTATGGTATCACTTTAATTTAGGGACTTGAGAGTTCTTAGACTTTCTGTAAAATGTTAATGCTAGTAATCACCATTTACTCACTTTTTTGCTGTTGTTATTGAATGTCTTCTTTTTGCTGTTGTTATTGAATGTCTTCTTTTTGCTTTTTGTTTGTTTTTGAGACAGGGTTTCTCTTTGTAGCCCTGGCTGACTTGGAACTTGTTCTGTAAACCAGACTGGCCTCAAGTTAGGGATCAACCTTCCTCTGCCTCCCTAGTGCTGGGATTAAAGGTGGGGGCTACCACTACCCTTGATATTTTTCTATATCTATTCATGCCGTAGCTTTCCCTTTTTGTCTCTAAAGGTAATGTGCTCTGAGTGTATTTGTCTCGCTTCCTACCTCATCTAAAGTCTGCATTTGGATTTTGTAGGCATAAATGTTTTGTCCCCTGCTTTTAGTAAGCCCACCACCACCCAGCAGAGGTAGTTATCAGGATTGGGGAAGTGGACCTGTTCAGCAATAGTTTTTTAAAAGGTGGTGAACTTGATCTTCTTTGGCAGCAGTTCAGTCCTGTAGAAACACCAAATATGAATCTGCAGACCACTCTTCTAGGCAGGCAGACACCAGGCAAGAACCAGCAGCTACAGCTTAGTCCTTTCATCAAGCAGACACCAGGCACAAACCGGCAGCTACAATCCAGCCCTTTCATCACACAGACACCAGGCAGTTGTAGTTCAATCCTGAAGAAACCGCCAGGCTCACCAACCAGCCTAAGGCAAGACTACAGAGGGAGCAAGCTGCTGCAGGAACCTCATGAACAGTGTTTGGGCTAGTTTCTCTTAATGGTGGTGTTACCACAAGTTGAGTTCAGCAACACTATGTAAGGAGAACCAATACATGTGTGTCTTTAGCGAGGAATACTGAGGCGGAGCAAACCAAACCAAAGCCCAGTGCTCATCTCCTGCTGTCTGTGGGGTCATATTTATACTCCTTCATCAAATGTCCTTTCATGTATTTGCTATATCAAAACATCCTTTTACCTGGGTCCGCTTCAGGAAAACATCATTTGACATAAATTAACTTTCCAAACAACTAGGAGTTTCCACTTCAGGATTTCATCAGAGTTTTCTTGATCTCTTCAGCAGCTGTGTACTTAATGGACACTATGCTTATTTTTAACTTTCTTCTATTAAACAGCAGTGACAGATTACTCAGTGAAGAATGTCTTTGCCCACTTGGGATAAATTCCTACCTACCAGACTTAGCCTTCATTTCCTCATTTCTTTTCACAATTTTTCTGATTGATGCTGCTGGCAGTAGTGTTTAAGAAAGGTTTTTTTTTTTTTTCTGTACTCCTTGAAATACTAGGTATTAGATATGTTAGAGTGTTTTAAATAAATAAGGTGTTATCTCTTTATGCCATTTAGGTAAGTAGATCTGTTTGCCTCTGCCTTCCAACTGTTGGGATTAAAGGCCCATGTCACCACCACCTGGCTCTGATTTCCTTTTTAAATTTCATACTGGGTGTTGAACCTAGCCCAGGGCCTTGTGTATGTACTCTGTCACTGACTAAATATACAAAAATCTCACCTTGATTTTTATTAGTTTTTTTGCTTTGTATAGAAAATATATTCTTGTCTTCAGTGATTTGACATAATTATAAGGATGTATAATATCTAATTTTTCTCTTTTCCCTTCCTTCCTTTCTTTGTTTTAAAAGGGATGTACCACCAAATCATTCTCAGCTGAAGCATGATTCTCATTTGGAGATAACAATTCCAAAGTCCTTGAAACTGAAAGACTCAGAGAAAGTGGATGAAAAACAGCTGGTCATAGTAAGTATACAATTTACCTGTTGTTAAAGTATTGTTGTAAATGAATTGTTTACTTCAAGTTCTTAAAATACAAATTAAGGGGACTGGAGAGATGGCTTAGCGGTTAAGAGCTCTGACTGGCTCTTTCAGAGGATCCGGTTTCAGTTCCCAGCACCCACATGGCAGCTTACAACTGTTAACTCCAAGATGCAACACCCCCACACAGATACACATGCAGACACCAATGTGTGTGTGTATATATATATATATATATATTTAAAAAAATTGGTTTTTGGTCATCATAAATTTTCATTATAGAAAATATTCCTGGTATTATTATAGTCTTTTCTTCTTTAAATAATATTTTAGTTTCCTTGTCTCTAGTTTTAATCATAACAAATTATATTATTTTTTTACATATTTTTTAGATGAGTTGCTTGATCACTGCCTTTTCCAAGAAGTTTTATTTAAATATTAAAATGACATGGAAGTTAGTACAAATGACAGTGTTTGTGTGTCATGTCTATTATACTACCAATGGATAGAAGCAAGTTGGCTATCCATTGATAGATGAGTATATAATCACAATGGTTAGTTCTCAGCCTTACAAAGAAAAGTCCTTACTCTCGGTGCAGCGTGGATAATATGTTGGGAACAATATGTTGAATGAAATAAGTCGCTCACAAAACGACAAAAGGCCATGCATGGATTTACTTAAGTGAAGGGCAAAGAAAGCAGAATGGTGACTGTAGGAGATTTACAGGGGTGGGAAAGTGGCAAGATGTTCTGCAATGAAAAGAATTTAAGAGATTGCTTATAAGCAGTGTAAATATAAAAAGATACTACCAAACTATATTTAAATATGCGTAAGAAAATTATTTTTATGTATATTTGCTTACATTTGGCTTAGAGTTTTGTTAGACAGTAGATAAATTTTAAAAATGTCAGGCATGGTGGCACACACCTGAATCACAGCACTCAGGAAGAGGAGGTAGGCAGATTTCTGAGACTTTAAGGCTGGTCAGGCCTACTTAATCAGTTCAGGCCGGCTAGGGGGCTATGCATTGAGTTTCTAGGTTAGCCAGCCAGGGATTTATAGTGAGAACCTGTTTCAAAAAGAAAAATACCACTTGAGATAAGTTCTAGGTAATGTTCTGTTGGTAGTTTGAATCCTTTAGAATGAACTTCTCTTTAGTTTCATGCTATCTTGTATTTGCTGTTGATTTCTGTTTATTGTTTAATCCTAGTTGTATATAACACAATAGTGATGTAGCTAAGATTCTATTCTGAAACTTTTAGTAGCTGCTTTAGTTCAAGTTTTACCATTGCAGAACAGAGAAAATAAGTTTATTTATGCCGTTAAAATTGTGTGTATGTGTGCGTGTGCAAGCATGTCCACACCTGTGCCATGGTGCCTCAGTGGAGGTCAGAGACATCTGGTGGATAGGTTCGCTCCCTCCTCCATGTGAGTCCTGCAACACATTATTTTCTCTAGTTTGTAACTATTTTAAGTATGAAGTATATTAGCTCTCCTGCATAGATTATTTGTTTTTTTGGAACCTTTGGACAAAGTTTATATTGATGGACATTTTCTCAGTTCTTTAAAAAGTACTATGCTCTTGAATGAGTCAATGGGTTATTACAATTGAAAATTTGTGCATTGAATGTATGAGCTCCTGTGTATGAGGGACAGAGTAAACAAAGGTGTCTTTAGTCACACTCCATCTTATTTTTGGAGACAGGGTCTGTCATTGAACATGGAACTAATCAATTCAGTTTGACTGGAATTTGAGACTCATGCTTGTGTACTAGTTTTTTAAGATAAATTTTAATTTATTATTAGAGAGAGACAGACATAGACAGTCAGACAAGACAATCAGACAGAAAGACAGACACACACAAATGCAAACACACACACACATGCACATACACGCAGAGAGAGAGAGAGAGAGAGAGAGAGAGAGAGAGAGAGAGAGAGAGAGAGAGATTGAGAACACATGTGCACACATACCACTGTGTCCATGTGGAGGACAGAGCACAGCTTTATTGCGTTTAGATTTTAGACTTTGCTCTCTTAATTTGTTTCATAAATTTAAATGTTGCTCATAAATTAAGTAGTTCTCACTTTATGGTCATAGTTTTGAAGGCTATATTTCTTTGGTGAGGAAGAAAACCTTTTGTTTGTGTTTTATAAATAGGATGCAGGACACAAACGATTTGGAGCAGTGTCCTGTAATATCTGTGGAATGCTCTATACAGCTTCAAACCCAGAAGACGAAACCCAGCACCTGCTTTTCCACAACCAGTTTATAAGTGCTGTGAAGTATGTGGTGAGTAGGCTTTGTGAACTAAAGCACATATGGCTGGAGGTTAGGTCAGGTTCCTTCATTCTTTTCTGTTTCCATTATGTGTATGGATGTTGTTCCCACATGTGTATTTGTGCTCTGTGTGTGCATGGTGTTGATGGTGGTCAGAAGAGAGTGTCAGATCCCCTGGATATTGATGGGCAGCTGTGTGGGTGCTGGGAACTGAACCTGAGTCCTCTGCAAGCGTAGCCAGTGTTCTTCTTGGAGCCATCTCTCCAGCTCTTAGGTCATGTTCTTAATGAACTAAATTGCCAAATTTAAGTCACTGAAATCCTTTTGTTTTTAGAGATTAATAATATATACAAAAGCATGCATAGGTAGTGGTTTCCTTTAAAACAAAACCAAATATAAAAACCAAGGAATTTATCCCCCCAGGTTGATACTGTTCAATTTTAAATTTAGGTTTTTAGTTTGTTTGTAGTTCTTAAAATTTTCTTTTGACATAATTACTATGGAATGAATCTATATTAAATATTCTTGTGGCTTAGTACAGCTTATATTTGGAGATTGATAGTATATACTTTATTAAATAGTTGATTTGGGGACTCTGCTGTTAATAAAACTAGTCTTTATGAAGTCAAAAAACAATTCTAGCACACTTTTAAAAATGTCAAAGTAAATATGGTTTAGTGTAAAATGTATTTTGGTACAAGATAAATTTTCTCATCAGTGCATCTAAGCATAATAGGTTTGTTCAATATTTGCTTCTGAAAAGAGCAAATGTGTTAGCAATTTTGAGCCACTTTAGAAATATAATTGCTATTTACCTGTAACTGAAATGGAATCTTTTATTCTTCACATTACCTTCTGTACTGTACACTGACTTCCAGGATATCTGAACTGAGCTTCATTTCATCAGGTACTAGATACTGGGTCACTTAAAGGTCTTGATAGCTCATCTAGATTCATGTACTTGGCTGTAGTTGAATGGTTTCTGTTCATTGCTTTATGGTTGAATGGTTGATCATTTACCCAGTGTTACTCCTACCCAGGCTAGGGGAGCTCTTCTTCTCTGGTTCCCTACTTGGCTTATCCTTTGTATTTCTTATTTCATATGTATTTCAACATACACTCCTTTCTACAGCTTCACTAAATAAATATAACGTGTGTAGATATAGGCTATAACTTGGTGATTTATTCTTTGCAATTTAGGCTTTTCTAATTTGAGTGTTAATATTCTTAACATCTTATATTCTTTTTTTTTTTTTTTTTTTGGTTTTTAGAGACAGGGTTTCTCTGTGTAGCCCTGGCTGTCCTGGCACTCACTTTGTAGACCAGGCTGGCCTCGAACTCAGAAATCCGCCTGCCTCTGCCTCCCAAGTGCTGGGATTAAAGGCGTGCGCCACCACGCCCGGCAACATCTTATATTCTTACATCTAGAAAACAAAGTGGTGCTGTTAGATAACAAACCATAGAAGGAGCCTGATACAAGTCCTTCACATTCAATTTAAATTGTTTAATTCTCATGTTCATTTAGGGTTTTTGTTTTGCTTTTGGTTTTAGTTTTTTGATACAGGGTTTCTGTGAAGCCCTGGCTGGCATGGAACTCATTACGTAGACTAGGCAGGCCTCACTCAGAGATCTGCTTTCCTCTGCCTCCCTAGTGCTACGATTAAAGTTGGTTAATGCCTTTAATGCCTGGCATTAATGAATTTTTATAGTTGTATTGGGGTATCTACCACTCAGTGTTTTGGTTTTTTTAAATCAGATTTTTAAAAACACTAACTTCTGCTTTCTAGATATTTAAGCAATTAGGATAAGGAAAAATGTAATCATTAGTTGTTAGTTGCTGTTAGAAATCCACACTAAGCTGGGAGCTGGTGGCATACACCTTTAATCTACCACTTAGGAGGCAGAGGCAGGCGGATCTCTGTGGCAGCTGAGTGAGTTCTAGGACAGTCAAGAGCTACATAATGAAACCCTGTCCCAAAAAGCAAAACAACAACAACGTCTAAACTAGGGGTGAAGTTCCATAGTGAAACATTTACTTAGCATGTTATCAGCTCTACTTTTAAACCTTAGCATAGATACATGGGGGTTTCATGAGAAATATGAAATGTGGCTGATATGTTAGCGTAAGCTTTTAATGCTAACACTTGGGAGCCAGAGACAGTCAGATCTATGAGTTTGAGACCAGCTTGGTTTACATAGCAAGACATTGTTTCAAAACAAAAACAAAAAGTAAATATAAAATGTTGTATAGCATCCAAATGGCTAGATTATGGAGATGTAGGTTTTGGAAAATACTTCCTGGTAGCAGAGGGTTATATCTAATATGATTACAGCTATGTATTTGCAAACATGGTGTGGTTAAATATATGTCCTTCATCTCTGTTTCATTTTCAACCAGTAGACAAATTTTGACTCTTAAAAATTCTCTAGCCGGGCGTGGTGGCGCACGCCTTTAATCCCAGCGCTCGGGAGGCAGAGGCAGGCGGATTTCTGAGTTCGAGGCCAGCCTGGTCTACAAAGTGAGTGCCAGGACAGCCAGGGCTACACAGAGAAACCCGGTCTCAACAAACCAAAACAACAAAAAATGAAAAATCTCTAAGAGTCACGTTATTAGCGATACTGGCAGAGTATTCAGTGCACTTGAGTTACATATGTGTTTTGAGTTAGCATGATTGTTTTATCTTTGTGCGTGGTTGTAGTTATTGTTGTACTTTGGGAGCATTTGGTTGATTAGTTGAGTAGTGCCTCGGTTTTCTTTGTACTCGTAAGAAGAGAATGGATGCTCCTGAGTTACCTAGTGGCTGTTCTGTGCTACTGTCTGTCTGGTGACAGCCGTTTTCTAGATTGTTTAGAATAAGAAACAGATCCAGAGTTGTAGTTCCCCCAAAGCTAACAAACTACTACATTTGTTAGTTTCCAAGAGTCCAGACTTGGGGCTGGAGAGATTGCTTAATGGTTAGGAACACTTGTTCTTTCAGAGGAACCCACATGGTAGCTCATAACATCCACTAACTACCTTTCCAGGGAACATAACACACTCTTCTGACCTCTTAGGGCCTCAGGCACTCACATGGTATGAACAAAGAACACTTATACACATGAAATAAATATAAATATTTAAAACAAAAATGTAAGCTTTTACTATGGAAGTTTCCACTGAGTTATACCCTTAGGATCAATGAAGTCTAAATAATAGTAATTCTGTTTTTCACAGTTTCTAGTTACATACAAAGGCTTATTTTGGTACATGACAAAACAATTATATTTAAAATAAAAATTATCTAATTGTGATGGTTTTCATAGACAAACGTGTACATTTCTAATTATTTCACAAGAAAAATTTGTACTAAAATGTCATTAAAGCAAGATAATATGTCTGTGGTATGTAATATAATTATACAGTTTTACTATTTTTAAAGTCATTTAATAGGAAGAATAATCTATTTAACTATCTTGAGGTAATTCAGTCCAGAAAGTATGTATAGTTTGAAATTACTTAAATCTGCAGTTCTTTATTGAACTTATGGTTTGATTTCTTCCTCCTATACTCTATGGTTTGATTTAAAAAACAAAAACAGTAACTTCCCTTTCACATCATAGACATTGAATTGGTTTCAAAAGTTTTCCAAGAAGTAATGTTAATGTAAATTCCTTTTTAAAAGAAGTGTTATCTTTTATGCCTTTAAAAATTGTTTAGTTATATTTAAATATGTGTGTGATTCTGATTGAGCTTTTTATTATTCTGATTTCTTTAAACAGTTTAGATTATTTATTTTACTTTATGTGTATTAATGTTTTGTTTGTATGTGTGTATGTGTATCATGTACCTGCCTGTTAGGTCTCCAGGAACTGAGGTTACAAATTGTTCTCAGTTACCATGTGGGTTCTGGGAATCGAACCTGGGTCCTCTGCAAGAGTACCAAGTACTCTCAAGTGCTGAGCCAGCTCTCCAGCCTGACTTCTTAAGCTTGAGATAATTTTCCCATCCCTAGTTCATTTTAGTCACTTCAGTTTTACTTGTCCTTGAATACATATTTTTTAAGCAGATTTTGAATTTTCAATATTTAGTTCTATGGTCTTATGTATGCTGACCTTTGTTATTAGAAATTTTTGTCTCTAAGATCCTGCTCCTATTCCATCAAAAACAAAAAACAAAAACAAAACAAAAAGATAACCTAGAAAACCAGTTTCTATGTTTTCAGTCTTGCCATAGTATATCAAAAAATTAGCTGATCTTTTCTTTATTGAGCTTTTATATTTTTAGAGGTGATGCTAGAAAAGAATTTTTCCCTAAATAGAATTGCAAATTGCTTTTTAAAAGGCCTCTTTCCATAGCATTGCTTGGGTAAGACTAATGGAACAACTAGTTATAGCTCACTCCTTCTGTAATCATTTCGAACTTCAGAGTTCCTAGTTTTAAGCTCTGGTGCAGTCCCATCTTACTAGATTTAAGTGGTTTTTGTTTTGTTTTGTTTTGTTTTTCATGCAGGTTCTGCTCATTAATCACCACGAGTGTGGATCTGAAGAAGAGTTTATTACCTCTCTTTTTTTGAGTATGTCTAACTTCAGATACACACAACGTAGCCTCTTCCCTAGTAGATTCTTAGAAGGTAGTTATATTTTTTATAGTCTCCTTCTTGTGGCTTTGACAGTTGTGAACCATAAGAGTAAAAGCTGTTCCTTTCATAGTGGGCTACTGCATGCAAATCAGTTCACCTGAAACCTCCTGGAGGTCTTTGGCATACCAGACATAAATATACAAGTGTTTATTTGTGGAGGTAACCATGTTCCAACAAAATCTGAGAGCTAAATTCTTTTATCCAGAATCTGGGAGAGTTATCCTTTCACTTCTGGGAATCACTGACTTTAAGGGGCTTGGTTTTTTGGGTTTTTTGGGTTTTTTGGGTTTTTTGGGTTTTTTTTTTTTTGTGCGTGATTTTCAAAATTTGCTAGGATGGGAAATGATAAATTAGAAATTTTGTGGTATGGCATATTATGAACGAGAACTAGAAGTTAGCTTGTTCAATCTGTTATAAATTTAACAAAACATACTTATAATGCCTTGTTAGATAAGTATTAATGAACCTATATTTTTCATGTTTGCAACTTTTAGACAAGTGGATGTAATTTTTGTCTTGTACATGGATGAACAAAGTATCATACATAAAATCCATTCTTTTATATTTAGGGCTGGAAAAAAGAAAGAATTCTTGCTGAATATCCTGATGGTAGAATAATAATGGTTCTTCCTGAAGACCCAAAGTATGCCCTGAAAAAGGTAACTTTTTAGTAAAATTTCATACAGAAAACTTGGACTATTTTTAAGAGGATAATACATTGCAGGTTTTGCACATTAAATGCCAATTCTGAATTAAAGAAGGTCATCTACCCAAAGAAAAAATGAATACAATTAATCTGAAATGAATTGAAAAATTATGCCAAACCTTACTACATATAAAATATATGAAGTAGTTTGAAATATTTCCTGTGAACAATGTGAGTGATTACATGGAAGGCATAATTACGTCTTTAGTAGTTGATAGAATTTACTTTATTGAGAAATGAATTAGAATAATGCAGTGTGGCACTGTTTTGTCTTACAGAATATTTTGAAAAGGACCATGGCATAAACTAGTGTGCAAGCCTCTTGAGTTTAATCACCACTAATGAAAAAAGAAAAAAAAAACCATAAATTACATTTACAAATAATATACTTACTATGTCTTAATTGTCTTTTAGATTGTTTTTTCATGAAAGATTCTTAATGTGGGTATGAGTGTAGTTATTTATCTAAAAATCTAGTTACACTCTAGTGTGTCTAAAATGTCCAGAACCACAAGGGAAATAAAAAAGTTTAAATTTAGGACTACGTCACCTGAAAAGGAGACTAAGAAAACACCTATCATTTGAAAATATAGCTAACATCTTAATTGATATAAGAAATATATTACAAATATATACAAATTGTCTCAATAACTATTAATTTCTTTAAGCTTCTTCGGGAAAGCCTACAATTGATTGTATTGCTAGTCAGTAACCCATAATAGGCTTAAAATTAAAATAGAAGGAGTTGTGAGCAATCCATTTCTAAGAACCAATCAAGGATATCTTATAAGAGGTCAGAGGTTATGAGTGGGTGTAGTTTCATTAGTGGTTAATGGATGCACTTTGTTGTGTGTGCAACAGAAACAAGAGTATGGGACAACCCAGAGGTTATTTGTATTTTAGGTTTAGTGATGGGAATGGTCATTAGATGGAACATTTGCAACTTGTGTGTCCCCATTCTGTCCCCTTCCCCCTCAAGTTAGGGTGTTACTGTGTAGCCTGGTTGGCCTAGAACTTGCTGTTTAGACCAGGCTGGCCTCAGACTAATAGAAATCTGCCTACCTCTGCCTTACAGATACTGGGATTAAAGGGATGTGCTGCCATCCTGGCAATTTATGTTCTTTTAACTGGAGAATTAGTGTGCAGGCCCCTATAGAGTTGTGATTTTTTTTTTAGTGCCTACAAGAGCTTGAGCTTGGAAGAAGCAGTTTGATGCTATGTTAATGTTGAAGGTTCAAACCTCTGTTCCCCATGGTTTTCTAGATGTTTAATGTTTGACATAAGAGTATGTCACATCTCTGATTTGCAATATCTAAAATTATTCAAAAAGTAAGGTAGAAATGAGATAATCTTCTGACTAATTCAGAGCAGTAAAAACAGAAAAGCAAGAGGGCGATCAACATTCTTGATTGCTTTCCTATGTTGTAATTCATCAAACTGTAGCTTATCTTACTGTCTCACTATTTTAAAGCAGAGATTGATTTTTGCATCTATGTGTTAACCTGTACTGCTTTGAAGTAAAGTCAAATTGTCTAATTATTTAAAAAAAAAAGAGTATGTCACATTTGAATTTGTCGCTTCCACATACAAAATGAAGAACTATAATATTCAAAGAGATATTGGATTAAAATGGGTTCAGTTCTTGATTTCTGTCACTTTCAGATGCTTGCTAGATAGGAAACATGAATTTCTTTCCTGTGTTCCATTAATTTTACTGTTGAAAGTTCTAACTATGGCTTGGAAAGAAAAGTGGCTTGCTAGCTAAGATCCCAGTATGTTCTGACCATTGTAGACACTTGGTGTTCCTACTAAGGGAGTCTTAATGTTCTTACCTGCTTAGTGCTAATGCTCTCACCTATACCCATACTGTTTCCTAGATTGCTAGGTTTGACAGAACCCTCTATCCTCCCCCCCCCTTTTTTTTGCCAAGTTACTTCTAGTGTTAAAAATCAGTACATATACCTAAAATAGTCCTTCAAGCTGGGCATGGTGGTGCACACCTGTGATTTAACTTAGGGACTTAAGGCAGAAGAATTGCCTCTAGTTCAAGGCCAGCCTAGGCTACATATTGAACACCAGGCCAGCAAGGAGGTACATAACAAGATAACAAGATTCTGTCTCAAAAACTAAAATACACCTCAAACAAAAAGCTCTTTAGAGAGTATATATTATATATTATTGAGTAGTTTTTACCTATATACAATTTTTTATACAACTGTTTAAACAAAGTATTTTTCTTTACTTGGCAGGTTGATGAAATTAGAGAGATGGTTGACAATGATCTGGGTTTCCAACAGGCTCCATTGATGTGCTATTCCAGAACTAAGACACTTCTCTTTATTTCTAATGACAAAAAAGTAGTTGGTTGCCTAATTGCAGAACATATTCAGTGGGTAAGTGACTTCTAAAGAGTGTTCATACATAGTTTGATATCTAAATTAACTTATTGTTACTATGTGATCTTAAATAATATCCTAATAAATTTATCTACATTTTAGATAAGGGTATAAATTTAAGAATTATATATAATACTGCACTATAGTAGAATTGTATCTTGTGTAGGAATTAATTTTTCTGTTTTGTTTTTGTTTTTTGAGACACAATCTCACTATGTAATACAGCTTGGTTTATAATTCACTATGTAGCTCAGGCTTTCCTCAAACTTGGAATTCTCCTGAGTACAGGAGTTATAGGAGTATACCACCACACGAAGGTGGGAATTAGTCCGTCCATCCATCCATCCATCCTTCCTTCCTTCCTTCCTTTTTTTCCCCCTTCTTTTTCCCTTCCACTCTCTTTTTTTTTTTTTTTTGAGATAGGGTCTCAATATGTATGTAGCCTTAGCTGTTCCAGAACTCACCATGTAGACCAGGCTGGCCTTAGATTCATAGAGATCCTCCTGTCTTCGCCTCCCTAGTGCTGAGATTAAAAGCATGTATTACCATGCTGTCTTAGTTAGGGTTTCCATTGCTGTAAAGAGATACCATGACCAAGGCAACTCTTATAAGGACAACATTTAATTGGGGCTGGCTTATAGGTTCAAAGGTTCAGTCCATTATCATCAAGGCAGGAGCATGGCAGCTTCCAGGCAGGTGTAGGGCAGGAGGAACTGAGAGTTCTATATCTTTTTCCAAAGACAAACAGGAGAAGACTGGCTCCCATGTGGCTAGGAGGAAGGTCCCAAAGCCTACCCCTACACCAACACACTTCTCCAACAAGGCCACACCTCCTAATAATGCTACTCCCTGGGCCAAACTTACTCAAACCATCACACATGTGTGGCTGCTTTTTAAATACAGTTTCCTAAATATAGTTTAATCCTGGCACACCCACTTGTTTTCATACTTTTACATAGCTGCTTTCATACTATAAAGGCAGACAGAACAGCTGTTGAGGTGCATGGATAGTTACTGTCTGTGTCTCTGTAGAAAGTTTGTCACCCCTGAATAATTTTTTAGTTAAGCTCTTAAGTGAGCAGTTGGTTTGTGTTTAGGAGGCAAATTACATAAAAAGCAAATTGCAGCTAGTGATGTGTTCACATAGTTAGTTTTACATAGTGCTGAAGACCAACCTCAGAGAACAGAAGTTTCTGGACCTTTAATCAGTTTCACTTGAGCCAGACCTGAAATCTGTTTTATTTCAGCCAAGTTCTTGCTCATGTATTCAGTTGTACTTTGTTCATACTCAGTGGTGCATTGATATCTTTACCATGTTCATAAGTATCTACACAATTGTGTACTTTATCACAGTAATTTTAAAAACTATGTTTTCTTTCATGTATGCCTGTATGTCATGTGCATGCCTGGTGCTCCTCTAGGCCAGAAGAGGGCATAAATCCCTTGG
The DNA here is from genome assembly GCF_978045245.1 of Mus caroli. Lineage (NCBI taxonomy): Eukaryota > Metazoa > Chordata > Mammalia > Rodentia > Muridae > Mus > Mus caroli. The sequence continues at coordinate 7,600,278 of NW_028227274.1, read as the reverse complement.
AATTGAAGTCACAGATAGGTGTGAGCTGCCATGTGGGTGCTGGGTTCTCTGAAAGAGCAGCCAGTGGAGGCTGGAGAGATAGCTTAAGAGCACTGACTGCTCTTCCCGGGGTCCTCAGTTCAATTCCCAGCAACCACCTGGTGGCTCACACACAGCCATCTGTAATGAGATCTGATGCCCTTTTCTGGTGGAAAAAAAAAAAAAAAAAAGCAGCCAATGCTTTTTTTGGGGGGTGGGGTGGGGAGACAGGGTTTCTCTGTGTAGCCCTGGCTGTCCTGGAACTCACTCTGTAGACCAGGCTGGACTCGAACTGAGAAATCTGCCTGCCTCTGCCTCCCAAGTGTTGGGACTAAAGGCGTGCGCTACTACTGCCCAGCAAGCAGCCAATGCTTTTAACTGCTGACCTATTTCTCACCCTCTACATGTGTCACTCTTAATTTTTGTTTTCTAATTTAAATTTCGTGCTTTGTCCTCTTGGAAAACTAGCCATGCTCTTTTTGACAACTCTATTGGCACAAGAATGTTTACAGTGGTTTTATTGAGACCAGAATATCGAAGAAAGGGCTTTCTCAATTTTCCTTTTCTCCACACTCTGAGTTTTTCTGTCATGGTGAGCTCATGAACAGTAGGAACAGTCACTATGACTGCTAAGCTCTGAACATGGACTTTTTCAACCTAGAATCCCGATGGTAGAGGAAGACACCATCCATTCCTGTTGCCTTCTCCTTTAATGGCAAAATTTTTCCTTGTTCAATGTGCTTAATTATATGGTCAAATTACTAGATAAGTCAGAATGGAAATAGACCCAGATCAGTAGGTGGTCTGGTAGTTTGTTTGTTTGTTTGTTTTTAAAGATTTATTTATTTTATGTAAATATACTGACACTGTCTTCAGACACAGCAGAAGGCGGCACTGGATCCCATTACAGATGGTTGTGAGTCACCATCAGATGGTTGTTGTGGTCAGCAACTCTGGTTTCTGGGAATTGAACTCAGGATCTCTGGAAGAGCAGTCAGTGCTCTTAACCACTGAGCCATCTGTCCAGCCCCAGTCTGGTAGTTTTTTAAGCAGTCAGACATAGTTTATGCATCAGCAAGATTTACACTAGACAACTGCCACCTTTATCTCTTCCCATTTTTGACATTTATAGGGCTATCGAGTTATAGAAGAGAAACTTCCAGTTATCAGGTCAGAAGAAGAAAAAGTCCGATTTGAAAGGCAAAAAGCCTGGTGCTGCTCAACATTGCCAGAGCCTGCAATATGTGGGATCAGTCGGATATGGGTGTTCAGCATGATGCGGCGGAAGAAGATAGCTTCTCGCATGATTGAATGCCTAAGGTAGCTTATGTAATTCTTCAAGTCATTTGCAGTAGTTTAGCATTTCAATATAAAGATTGATAGTTAGTTGTAACTGTTTAACTTTTATCTGTATTAATTGTAAATTTTGTATAAGTATACTAGGTCTATACATCCTTTTTGTTTTAATTTGAAGAGTAAAAAAGTTTGACAATGGGTTAGACATTATTAAACCTCTTTGATTTTACTTATAACTGTAAAATTAGTCCAATATAACAGACATATTTCAACCCATGTTCACTATTGGAGGTTTTTAAACAGAACCAGAGAAATGTGCATAGTGTTTGGGAAATGAGCTTTCAGAGAAAATTGTCTCTGTTAGAATTTTTGGGCCAGTGACATGGCTCTGCAGGTAAGGTACTGACCGAAAAAGCCTGCTGACCTGAGTTTAATCCTCACATAAAGGTAGGATGGGACAGCCAACTCCAGAGAGTTGTATGAGCTCCAAATACACACGTGAACATTCTCTCTCTGTTCCTGTCTGTCTCTCACACACACATTATGTTTTAAAAGTTTTTTAAAGTATTTTTATATTCTTTTCTGTCTCATTTTTCTGTTATTTGGATTCAGACTTTTTTCTTCCAGTAAAGTCCCTAAGATAAAAGATAAAGTGAAGAAGGTTAAAATTAATATCTATAAGGGATTTTGGGGGCAGAGCCAATAGCTAGATAGTAGAGCACTTGTCTACCAAGTGTCAGGCCTCAGGTTCAATCTGTAGTACTTAAAAATTGTTTTAGGTCAGTTTATTTATATATAGAACATGAGCTGTTTCCCATGGGAATATGGTTGAAATAATCCATTACTGTTACAGATGAAAGCCTAAGGATTCAAGGACTATATAGCTCCTTATTATGTTAATGGATAATAGCTCAGAGCTGTTCTTTACGAAGCCTGAAAACAAGCTAATTAAGTAAAAAACAGTCCTAAGGGAATGAGAGTATTTATTGTCCATCCTTTAAATCTTGCAGCAAGCTGTGTAGGTTGTTCTTGTTCATAAAAAATTTGAAACAGCAGTATTAAAATTCTTCCAGTGGTCGTGAATAAGCTCCCTGTTAAAAACCCTGTCTTTTCACTTATAGTCCTCCGTACACAGATCTTCCATTTCTAGTGTATCACACTCTGGAGGTGTCACCAGCGGGCTTGAGAGTTAAACCTTAAACCATCTATATGCCATTCAGAGGGCTTTAATATATTCAGAACATACATAAGTTACCATGTCATCTAATTTTGGAGCATTTCTACTCCCCACCCTCTCCAGAGGACAATCTCAGGTGCTATCTCTATCTTGGTTTTTTGAGACAGAATCTCTCACTGGCCTAGGACTCACCAAGAAGGCGAGGCTGAATAGCCAGTGAAAGTCAGGGATCTGCCTGTCTGTCTCCACCACGAGTGCTAGGATCAGAAGAACATGAGCCACCACACCTGGCTTCTGGTAACTGAACTCAGGTCCTTGTCCCTGTACATTACCAACTAAGCTATCTTCCCAACCCCATTTTAAAAACATTCTGATGATTACCATATAGTAGAGTACAATTATTTGTTCTTTCATCAGCTGTGCATTTGGTTTGTTTTTGGTTATTGGCCATCATAAATAATATTTCTGACATACACAAGTGTTTGTATGAATATATATTATTTTGAGAGGTGTATACTTAGGTGTACAGTTTTGAGGACCTTGTAGTACTAATAAGTTTCATGTTTTGAAGACCTGCCAAACTCTCTTTACAGTGCCTGCACCATTTTTACAGTCACACCAGCAATAGATGAGAGTTCCAAGTCCTTCACTTCATCTTTTTTAGAACAAAAACCTGTTGAGAGGCAGTGGATGTGTCTCAGTAGGTAAAGTTCTTTCTCTATAAGCGTGAGGACCTAAGTTCAGGTTTCCAGCACCTATGTAAAAGCAGGATGTGGTGGCATGTACCTATAATTCAGTGCTGGGGGCCAGTGACATACTGATCCCAGGATCTCCTGGCTACATTTTAGGCAAAACAGCAGGCTCCAGGTTTAGTGAGAGACTCTATCTCAAAAAAATTAGATGGGAAGCTGAGCATGGTGGCACATACCTTTGCTACCAGCATCTGGGAAACAGAGGCAGCTGAATCTTCTGTTAGTTTAAGGCTAACCTGTTCTGCATAGTAAGTTTCAATTCAACCATAGCTACACAGTGTGAGACCCTGTCATAAGAACAGTAAAACTGAAGGTTGGGGCTGGAATGAGGGTTCAAAGGTTAAGAGTACACACACATACACATACACACCCTGTGTTCTCAAGTCTCTCTGTCTCTGTCTTTTTCTCTCTGACAGATACACATAAAGAAAAGAACCTATTCCAACTTATGTCAGCTTTTAAATTGGATTATTCACATTTCTTTGTTGAGTTGCAATGTATTATTATGGACGGCTTAGTATCTGATTTATAGATATTTTCTACCATTTTGTGTTTGTCTATTTATTTTCTTGATAATGTGTAAAGGACCACAATAAAGTCCAGGCAGGCCTTAAAGGGCTTTTGTTTGTTTGTTTGTCTTACTATGTCTTACTAAGTATCCCTTTTTGGCCTGGAACTTGCTATGTAGATCAGGTTGACCTTGAACTCACAGAGATCTGTCTGCCTTACAAGTGCTGGGATTAAAGGCCTAACTAAGCCTTTGGCTTCAGCTATGGTCTTAAACTTTTGATCCTTTGCCTCACTTTACAGATGCTAGGATGATAACACCATGCCTGGGTATGCTCACTTCTTATTTTGATGAGATCTTCTTGTTCGTTTGTCTATCTTGTTGTCATATTTTAAAAGCCATTATCTAATACGTGTCCCCAAAGATGTGTGCGTGCTCTTCTAAGAGTTCATAGTTTAGTTTTTATACCAAGGCTTTGGCTCTATTGGTTTTATGATTGTATGAGAAGTGATAACCACACAGATAAGCTTTTGGCATGCAGGTGTCCTGCTGTCTCACTATTCCTTACAGGAACGGTACTCAGCCTCTGAATAGTTGTTAGCCTGGGCATGCCTGCAAAGATTTCCACCTGGACTTGTGGTTTATTTCATTGTACTCTGTATCTGTGCTTACATCAGCATTACACATCTGGAAAGTTATAGTTTATGTGGCATATTTGGAAATAGTCCTTCAGCTTTGTTCTTTTTTTTTCTTTAAAAAAAAAAAAAACAACAATTCTTTAGTGTTCTTTTTATTTCTTTGTGAAGATCAGCTTGTCAGTTCCTCTGAGGAAGACAGCTATGGGTCAGTGTGTACAGTAACAGTGTCTTAATTGTATTGAGTCTTCTGATTTTTAAACATGGGGCATCTCCCTTTATTAGGTTTTTATTCAAACAATATTTTATAGTTTGTAGCTTACAGCTCTTTTGGTAATTATCCTAAACATTGTGTTCAACTTGGTGTTACAGGATTGTTGTTTTCTAGGGTCACATTTGGATTGCTAATTTCAGGTATATAGTTCACACACAGATAGCTAATACAGTTCACCCCTGAATATCAATCTGGATTGTAACCTTTGAAATCATTTACTAAATCTTAGTAGGTCTTTTGGTAGTCTTTGGATTTCCTATATACTAGATGACTTCTTCTGCCAGAGAGTGAGTCGGTCAGGACACTTCTTTCTTTTCCTGTCATGGTTAGAACTGTCAGTGCTGCTATTGAAAGGGCAAGTACAGATTTACCTTCTTCCTGGCCTCTGAGAAACAGTCTGGTCTTTTACTGCTATACCCAGATTGAGTGAGAAGTTCTTCATCTCTCAGTTGTTGAGTACTATGACAAGGTGTTGGGCAAATGTTTTATAGTTGTTGCTTTTGTAAAAGTCTTACTATTTCAAACTAATATTTTAGATGAATACATATTTTATTTTTTAGAATAATATGGCATTGCTTAAGTCTTTCTTGTCTAAATGAATTTGATGGGTTCAGTTTCAATGAACAAAGATTAATTTTTCAATCTTCCCTATTTTCCCCCACCCCTTCTTTTTTTTTTTTTTTTTTTTTTAACAGGAGTAACTTTATTTATGGCTCATATTTGAGTAAAGAAGAAATCGCTTTCTCAGATCCCACTCCTGACGGAAAGCTGTTTGCAACACAGTACTGTGGCACTGGTCAGTTTCTGGTCTATAATTTTATCAATGGACAGAATACCACCTGATAGAAATCTTACTTATTGTGCCAGAAGACATCTTTTGAAGAGAAAGAATTGGTTGCTGACTTTATCCAGGAACTAGGGCCATTTTTTTTACAAATGAACTCAGGACTGGCAACAACCATATGGTTGTTCCATTTTCATAAAATTGGAAACAATGCAGTAATAGCTTATTATTGTTTTGTTTTTTTAAAGAAGATATTTTATTATCTTTTACAGAAATTTATGATTGTATTTTATCTATAGTTATTTAGACATGTTTACATGCAGCAGATAATTGTTCATAGTGGACTGAAGATTAATGCAAGGACTATGGTCTCATTGATAAGTATATTTTGAAGTTCTTAATATGGAAATATACCAGTGTAGCTTGGTACTGTATTTTTTTATATTGATCTGCTGATACCAGTTATAGGTTTAAAGATTGTATTTTCAAAATGAAAACCAATGCTTTTGAGTTACTATTCAAAGAGGGTACAGTATTACACACTTAAGAATTTGAAGTTACTAAAGTATACTCTTGAGCATACCCCACAGAAAAGGAGAGCTCCAAGTGAAAGGACTTGCATAATAGCAAGTGTCTCCATTGCTTATGTTTCTGAGACTGATGGTGAAAAGGGAAGGTCTCTCCTGTGTGGAGCCATAAATGACTAGAGTCACAAAGAACTACAGAATAGTTGTAAACTAAATGTGGACGGCTTGGTATCTGCGTTGTTATTCCTCAGAAATACTGCACTGAGTATACGCCCTCATTACTGGACTTCATCTTGATACTTGTCTGTCCTTCACAGTGCCCTCTACTTTTAAAGGGTTATATGTCGAAAAACTGCTGTGGCCTTTTATGACCTGTATATAATGTAGAATAAAATAATAAAATACTTGATAGCTTTTTCTAAGTGATAAATGTACCTGATACAATGTTATATTGAATGTTTGTACCCTTTCAGGGAGTTTCTTAGATTTGGGACTGAAATAAGATTAAAATACAGGCTTCTTAACGGTAGTTTTCACTAGCTTGCAATTTTTTTCTGAATATTTTAATATTAATTAAATTTAAAAGAAAGAACCACAGCACAAGAGTGAAGCGCCACTGTGGTTTCATTTAGATCATCTTTATGGGCTAAAATGATCATATCTCCACTGGAAACCTATTAAAATTTAGGGACTCACATTATGATTAGCAGTCGGGTATACATTTTACCCCACCCCATAGATTTGTTCTTTTATTATTTATGGAGTGGTGTCACACTGTACTCTTCATGAGTAGAATGGTTGGGGTATAATTATTTTCATTCTCTCTCAAAAGCAGTGATCCATCTTTTCCCTTTTCTAAAGATTTTACATTTTATTTACTGTAAATATGTGAGTACCACATGTCTGCCTGGTGCCTGGCATTGGATTTTCTGGAGGTGGATATACAAGATGGTTGTGAGCTGTTCCCCATAGGGTTAGGGAACTAAACTCTGGACTTCTGCAAGAACAGCAAGTACTCTTAATTACTGAGCTCTCTCCAGCCCAAATTTCCTCCTTCCAGGCCCAATCATCTTCATCCTCATCTTCATCTTCACCTCCTCCTCATTATCTTTCTTTTGTTGAGACAGGGTTTCACCTCTGTAACCTTGGCTGGCTGTGAACTTAAGAGATCTGGTTGCTTCTGCTTCCTGAATGCTGGGATTAAAGGTGTATGCAGCTATTAACTTCTGTTCTCTCTCTCTCTCTCTCTCTCTCTCTCTCTCTCTCTCTCTCTCTCTCTCTCTCTCTCCCCTCCTCCCTCCTTCCCTCCCTCTCTCCCTCCCTTCCTTCCATTCTTTAATTTATGTGTATGTACATGTATGCTAGGAATTGAATTGAATGTGGGTTAACTACAAGAATGGCAAGTGCTCTTAATTGCTGAGTCATCTCTTCACCCCTGATCTGACTTTTGACATTATCAGTTTCCTTGAAATTAAGACTCTTCTAGTCATCTTCCTTCTCCTTATTTGCCTGATAAGTACCTTGATGTAAGCACGGTGAAAATTTTGGATAGTTTTAGTTCTCTGGTCCTGTTAACTTCATTAATACAGGTCCCATTTCCATGTGAGCCTTAACACTACTTGGATTAGCAGGTTGTGCTTGGCGGAGACCGAAAGGGAGAACAGGATAAGAGCACTGGTTGGCTGCTTTAAATGTTGTTGTTACTGGGAAGGAAAATTACAGATACGTTTCACATTAGTAGTAATAACAACGGTAACGACAATAACAATAATAGTAGTAACCCAGCCCCCCAAGTTTGACAATCGAGGTGTTTCTCTAAGAATAGTGCCATTGGAGTGGGTCAGACCCTCGGTTTAGTGTTGCATCGCATTGTGAAAACCCAATAAAACAAGGTTTCTGCCAGGCAGTGGTGGTGCACACCTTTAATCCCAGCACTTGGGAGGCAGAGGCAGGCGGATTTCTGAGTTGGAGGCCAGCCTGGTCTACAGAATGAGTTCCAGGACAGCCAGGGATACACAGAGAAACACTGTCTTGAAAACCAAAACCCAAAAACCAAAACCCCAAAACCAAGGGTTTTTTTTTCTTTCTTTTTAAGATGTACTTTTTTTAAAAGTTTTTTTAAAAATTTATTGTTTACACTACATATTTTATTCCCCCATCCACCCTGACTATTCCATATCCCTTACCTCCTCCCCACCACCACCTACCCCACCTGACCTCTAAACTCCCTGGGGCATTGTCTCTGAATGAGCACAGGCTCAGCAGTCCTCTACTGTATGTGTGTTGGGGGCCTCATATCAACTGGTGTATGTTGGGTTTGGTGGTCCAGTGTTTGCAAAATCTCGGGGGTCCAGATTAATGAGACTGCTGGTACTTATTTTTATGTGCATTAATGTTTTGCCTGCATGTATTTCGGTGAGGGTACCAGATCCTCTGGAAGACAGTTGTAAGATGCCATGTGGATGCTGTAAATTGAACCTGGGTTCTCTAGAAGAGCAGCCAGTGCTCTTAACCACTGAGCCATCTCTCCAGCTCAAAATAGGGTTTAAAAGAAGAGACTTTGGAGTTTTTACGAGCAGCCTGTAAAAAATGTTGAAGCACTGAACTCCAAACTCTTCACATAGGGATGAAGGTGAAACGATGGATGTGCACTGGAAAGACAAGTAAGCATTGTTTCTAACTGCAGAGGTGCATTGTGGCAAAGAGTTGGGGGGTAAGCAGGAGTTTCTCTTTGCCTTTCAGCAGACAAGTTGAAAGCTAAGAGTGATAATCAGGATATGGATTGGGAGGGTTTGGTGGGGAGAGGTAGGTTCAGTTTTGGCCGAGGTTTAAGGTGGTTACAGATTTCCAAGTGAAATTAACACCTTCACAGTTGTATATGTGGAGCTAGAGTTTGAGAGAGGTTTGTGCTGTTAACTTGATGGGTTAGATGAGATCATCTGAGGTAGTAAAGGGAAAACGAGATCTGTGAGGAACACCAGCATTTGGGAGAACTTGCAATGGCATAAACAAGGAAAAGAGATTCTAGAAGAGTGATGGAAACCAAAGAGGGATCACATTACCACTGTCAAAGCACAGTTGAGAAGGGAGTCTCCATGGTGCTAGAAGAAGAGCAGCATCTGTTAGAGGCAGTGACCATAGTCAGACTTCAGAAGAGGTTGGTATAATAGCTGCTTAGATAAATTTCTGTTATTGGCCCCCAGTTGTCTGTCCTTTCTGAAAGTATCAAGCATAGGAACATGAGTTTTGATCCTACCTTGCCTGTGTGGATGATTTCTCAAGCAAGAATTGAAGATCACACTTGGTAATCTGTGGGTGTGAACTCAGTGCATTTACCAAGAGCTTGGACATAAATTCAGACCTACTGTGAAACTTATTGGTTCTTGTTTGCCTGGTCTGGCTGCCCAGTTATGTGGAAACACAGCTTCAATTTACTGAGAGTGTAGATTGCTGAGTCAGTTACTGCAGTAGTGATAGACACATATATTTTTCTCATAGCTTCCAAGGAAACAGCCTTGGAAACTCTGTAGTTGGCATGTTGTTAGACTTTCCAGGGCAGTTATTTTGGCAGATATGAAAGCCTGTAAAAAATGTTGAAGCACTGAACTCCAAACTCTTCACATAGGGATGAAGGTGAAACGATGGATGTGCACTGGAAAGACAAGTAAGCATTGTTTCTAACTGCAGAGGTGCATCGTGCCTGTCACTAAACTTGAAAATATTTATTGCTGCTCTGATGGCTTTTGGCCTAGATGAGTGGTTTTGTTTTAAATTCTGTTATTAATGTTCTTTATATATTAGAACTAAAAAGCTTTTTTTTCTAAGAGTAGGTAAGAGTAGATGGACTTTATAAATAAATAAATTTATGATTAATAATAAAACCCATAAATTAGGATTCACCAAAAGTAAATACAGTTGCTTTCCATATAGATCTGTTATCTATAATGGTGTAGCAGTCTGCAGTTTTCTAGTAGAGGTTTTGGTGGATATAGCTGCTTTAGGTAAGTTACACCTTTCATTCACTATTTACTTAGGGTGTTTTGTTTTGTTTTGATTATTGTGCCCAAATAGTAGAATTTTAGAGCCTTAAAAGGCATGATAACAGAACTTCCAGGCTTTTCTTAGACATTGCCAGTTATGGAACTCATTTCACCTTTTTTTTTTTTAAAGATTTATTTTATTTATTTATTATATGTAAGTACACTGTAGCTGTCTTCAGACGCACCAGAAGAGGGCATCAGATCTCATTACAGGTGGTTGTGAGCCACCATGTAGTTGCTGGGATTTGAACTTCGGACCTTTGGAAGAGCAGTCGGGTGCTCTTACCCACTGAGCCATCTCACCAGCCCCTCATTTCACCTTTTAACATTTGGAAAAATTGGTTTAAAGAAAACAAGCTTTTCAAAGCTGAGGAGTGGGAGGGAATTTTAATACATTCACCAAATGAAAGAACAAGAACATACTGTAGACATAAGTTAAGACAGCTTAGAGTCATAAACAAAATGTGAGGTAGACTGACTAGTGAGTGAAATTCACCAAGTTTTGGTGAAGAAAGTTTTACAGTAACAGTAACACAGATGCCCCTTTCTAACAATCATAAGAAGCAGTTGCATGAATTACAGCCAAAACTCAACTACAGCATTTCTAAGTTTTTAGTTTACATTCAATATTAACCTGTGTGAACTGTCACACATGCCAAGGTTCAACAGGTCTGCAGGTAAGTTACCAGGTTTGCCCTACCTCAATGTCTTAGTGAATCTATTTGTCCTACCTCAGTGTCCTCAGGGATGGAAGGTAAAATCAAACACACCATGACATGAATTAACAAGTCATGGTGGCCTGGGCTTGTGCAATTTCATCCTTAAAGAGGACCTAGCATTCTCTAAAGAATTATACTGATTTAGGTCATTTTAAAAGATCCAAACCTTAATGAAGTTAGGCTTTGGAGACCAAGAGGCAGGTAAACTGAGCTTTCTCAACTATCGGAGTGATGGCCTTTTGGTTTTACTCTGGCATTTCTCTTGAGCAGAGTTGAGTAGTATTTACAGTTCATGATCACTTGAATTTCTAGATGTAGCCCTAACATGGAGTACTTGCATTGAAGTATCTTAGTTCAAAAAGAATAAACCAGTAAGAACTCCTAAGAGGCCTCTGCCCCTCATAAAACTGTTGTGAATTATTTCAAGTATTTTACTCACCTTACATAGTGTTATTGGAATATTGCACAAACAGTGGCTTTCTTGGTATTACCTGCATTGGATCTTTTCAGCAAAGGAAGAACAAGTATCTAATTCATATCTAATTCAGACTTCCCTGGAAAGTACCTCTTTGCTGAAATTCTGCTGTACTAAAGCTAAGGAGTAAGCATTTTTAATAAGGCAAGGTCCCCTTTGAAGGTCAATTAAAAATGGGATTAAAAGGAATTATCCTTTTAAAATACATTAAAAACATCATATGTAGCTATGTTAAAACCAAGAAATCTGCAGAGCATTTCCATCTAATACATCCCATCTTCTGACTAGCTGTAAAGTTCTTGTTATCTCTGGATAACCAGATCCATCATCTAACACTCCCAGTAATACAGGCTCATTAGGGATCTTAGTAGTCTCAGGTCCTAAGACAGATTCAAGTAAAAGTGACTGCTTTAACTGGAGATAAAATCATACACATGGGCTGAGAAAAATCCACAAACTAGAGCAATTTCAGTGTAAACTTCCAATAGATTATTGTAGAATATTTTCTCAAAATGTTTCTGATTAAAATATTTGGTTAGAAATACATAGAAACTTATTCCTTCTACTGTTGATATTAGTCATACACTACCCGCTAACTTTAATGAGTCCACATCAATGAGTCTAAAAGACTCTTCATGGAATTTTCTTTAATCGGGGAAATTGTCACTGATAAAATTATAAGGAAAACTTGTCTATGGTTGTGTTTTCTGCTCCACTCATTTTTATGTGTCAGTGCACCACAGCAGTTACTCACTGAGTTGTTTAAAGGATGCTAAGCCTGAGCTGACGAAACCAGATAGTTAGACTCCACAATAGAATCCCAGCATGATGTGTGCGTTTCCAGGTGCCAGCTGCTCACTTTGAACCAACACAGTGGTGTGGCATAACTGCAGAGTGCATCACTGTATGCTTAAAGACTGGAAGTGGGAAAAACAAAGGAGTTCAGCTCAGAGAACCTTCATAAATGCACACAATGTCTGCTCTGCATTTACTGACTTTTTTTTGTTCAGTTTAAATAGTAAACTTTAACTCCTGTGGAAATTTTGCCAAAGGTTTCAATACATATAAGATTATAAATTTTAAACTAACACTGCACAGAAAAAGACAAGCTACTTCTTTTTAAATACAAATATCTTCTACATTCTATCATTTCAGACCCCTGAGTAATACTGTACCAAAGTACAGATCTGAAGAGAAACTGAGGGTTCAGGCCTCAAATGTTAATCTTCAATTCATTCCACACCAGTGGTGTGTCTCACATAACACATTCAGGCTGGTTAATGCTGACAGTCCCCTGTCCCCCAATGTAGTATGGTAGAAAAAACAATGTGGACTCCACATTTGTTCTCCAGAATATATCCTCGGGCTCCCACAGGCAGAGCACACCCTAAGTAACTGAATAACTGCCCACTGTAGCATTGACTTGAACCTGGGTCCTGTCAGCAGAACTGAAGAAGGACAGTGCCCCCAAAGACCCTGGTCACGTTTGGGGAGTTCTTTGGAGAAGAGATAAATATGTTGCACTTTGCTCCACAGTGATTGTACTTTAAAGGAAAAAAATCCCCAATAATTGTTTGTCCCACCCCCTTAGGGGTATGTTTGTTGTTTTTGGTCTCTTCAAAAACTCAAACATGGCGTCCAGTAAGAAAGTAGAGAGGCTTGTCATCACTGCTGTTAGCAGTTTGAAACTCATCCCGGAGGCGGAACTGCCACTCATCCTCTAACTCTAAGCGAACAATTGTTTGACGTAATGAGCTTCTGTCTTGGCAGATGACACACAGGGTAGCACCTTGAGGGAGGAAGTTGATTACATTGATAAGAATATAACTACCTTTGAGGAATAATTTTTAAATTATTTATTGTACAAGTGCTCTGTCTGCATATATGCCTGCATGTTAGAAGAGGGCATCAGATCCCTTTATAGATGGTTGCTAACTGCCATGTGGTTGCTGGAAATTGAACTCCGGTCCTCTGGAAGAGCAGCAGTACTCTTAACCCTGAGCCATCTCTCCAGCCCCTAGATAATTGATTTTATCTTAAGTAGTTTTGCAAAAGTTTCCAGGAGCGTGAAGTGATTATAGAGGGAAGTTTCTTTCAGCCACAGACCTTCCCTCCTATAGTGTCTGATGAACCCAGTGTTTCTTTTGTCTTTTTCTAGAACAGGGTTTCTCAATCTTAGAACTTTGTTGCGTGTTGGGTGCTCTTCTGTGCCTTGTGGAATATTTAGCATATCCCTAGCTTCCTGCCCACTGTTGGCCAAATATACCTCCCTCCCCATACACATACAGTGACAACCAAAAATCCCCTGAGGCGCATCCCCTCCTACGTGAGAACCACGGTTACGTACATACAAAAAAAACTCAAGTTTTGAGTGTACAGTGTTCAGAATGTCACTTTTATCACTGGCCTTGGTTCATCTTGTCAAGAGTATTTGTAATGCAGTTGTACCTTTTTCATGATGCATACCTATTAAGACAACTTTAATTTCTGTGCCAGAGTGTCTAGGAGGAACAATTATGTAATTTTTCTGTAGTTGATTTCTGATCCAGTCAAATGATTTTAGACTGTATATACTGCTTATAAACATGCATGTGTAGAATCAACCTAGCTTCTGTCTTAACTAGGTGCCAGAAGCGTGTGTTTCTAGAGTAAATAACAGTAAAGGCCTGTTTAAGAAGTCACAGGGGCTGGAGAGAGGGCTCAGTGGTTAAGAGCCTTTCTGCCTCTTTCAGAAGTCCTGAGTTCAATTCCCAGCACCCACATCAGATGGCTTACAACCTTAAGTTCCAAGGTGTCTGCCACTCTCTGGCCTCTGCAGGCACTTGCACACATACCCACACATTAAAATTGTCTTTTAAAGTCATAGATCTTATTATTCACCTGAACTTAATTTAGTCTTATGATAACAGAGCATGGTCTTCCCCAATAACATTAGTAGTCCTGGTTTAGAATCAAAATACCCAAATTACTGGCCAAAACTTTGATGGCTTGTGTGGCATTCAACTCTTGATTATTATTTGTGTGTGTGAGAGAGAGAGAGAGAGAGAGAGAGAGAGAGAGAGAGAGAGAGAGAGAGAGAGAGAGAGAGAGAGAGAGAGAAGAATAGCATTTACATTCAAGACACTCAGTTGACTTACCTTTTAGAAACTTGAATTTCTTAAGAAGATCAGCACCTACAAAAGAGTCGCAGAGGTACAGGAGGAGTCCACTGAAGAACACCCCTTCACAATTGACGTTGCTGGAGTGCGGTCTGGAGCTGATGTAGCATATGGCTACCTGAAAGTAGTAAGCAGAAAAAACGACATTTCAAAAGCAAAGAAAGGGGCTATGCCTTTAGTAAGAAATGCTGTGCCTTCCTCTTCAGCTTGGGATGCAAGGTGAAGGAGTGAAATCTTTCTCCCTGAGTGAGTTGGTTATTCAAGCTTTGTACTCACTATTTAGTATTCAGATATCTTTCACTCTCTCAAGACAGGTCTCTCTCTCTCTGTCTCTCTCTGTCTCTCTCTTGTCTGTCTGTCTGTCTGTCTCTCTCTCTCCCTCTCCCCCTCTCCTTCTCCCTCTCCCGCCTTCCCTTCCTCCCTCCCTTCCTTCCTTTCTTTCTTTTTTTTTATTTATAGTCCTGACTGTCCTAGAACTTGCTCTGTAGACTGGGCTGGCCTTGAACTCACAAAGATCTGTCTGTCTCTGCCTCCTAAGTGTTGGAATTAAAGGCATGGGCCACCAATGCTTAGTGATCTTCCATATTTTAAAGTATCTAATTAATTTACTGTAGTAAATCATTATTCAGCAAATATTAAGAAAAGGTGTATGTGTGTTTAAAATCCTACATTTTGGGGCTAGAGAGTTGGCTCAGTGGTTTAGAGCACTGCTGTTTTTTCAGAAGCCCCAGATTTAAAAAAAAAAAAAAGATTTATATATATGAGCGCACTGTAGCTGTCTTCAGACACACCAGAAGAGGGCATCTGATCCCATTACAGATGGTTGTGAGCCACCATGTGGTTGCTGGGACTTGAACTCAGGACCTCTGGAAGAGCAGCCAGTGCTCTTACCCGCTGAGCCATCTCTCCAGTCCTGAAGCCCCAGATTTGTTTCCCAGTATCCACATGGCTGTTCACAATCACCTGTGACTTTAGACTTTTAGATTTTTAAAAAAGATTATAAGGGTATATTACATTATTGAGGATAATAAAATATACTCTCAAGATAATCCCAAGGAAAAACTTAGTTGTAGAAAGCTAGAGGTACAACTGGCAATGAAAATAGTAGACTAAAACTAGGGAATGGAAAAACAGAGATGGCAGCTCTGCAGTCTCACAGAGCTTGTGCTTACTTGTTCAGTAACCACTGGGCTCTACATATGCTAAGAGACTGTGTGCCTGACAAGAACTGGATCTAAATCCACATTACACAGCATGGTCTGATTGGTGTCAACAAGTAGGGAAAGCAGCTGCTTCTGTCCAAGTCATCAGGGCAGGCTCTTCAGAGTAAGGCAGGACACCAGAGGTAACCATGTCACTGGCTAGTTCTGTTCATGTGGGACCCCTTGAATCATATTGTTATTGTCTCTCTTAGAACCATCTTAAATTTTCAATGGGACTGAGAAGGGGGAAGAGATGGATACGGCACCCAGGAGTAGACAGTCCCACCTTTACCTCCTGTCCAATGTTAAGGTAGCAGTCAATGGCCAGCACAGGACTCTTGAAGTTATGGATGGCTTTAGGGAAGAGTTTATATGAGGCATGTTGAAGGAACTTCTCCAGGAGGAACTGTGCAGGGGCTGCCAGTAGTGTGTGTTCACTGTCAGGAGCACAGACGTACTGAAGGGGCAAGATGGGGACTAAGTTCTCTGAAACCTGAAATCAGATGATCATGGGAAATGTGCCTGTCAGTGAATGAAATGTCTTAAGATCACAATGGATTGCATCCTAATAGCTTCCATATACATTACCCCTAAAGAATATCGGAAATTATACAATACTGAACCCTACACGAATGTTTATACACACAATCTATAGTTTCTAAATTAGGCACAAAATATGTGTGTGGTCTCTTGACTGAAAGCATAGTATTTTCAGGCCATGGTTGACAATGGTAAGGCTCCAGATAAAGGAGGGCTTCTATGGGCTGGAGAGCAGGCTCAGTGGTTAGGATCATTAGCTGTTCTTGCAAAGGATCAAGATTCCCTACAACCACATGGTATCTCAAAACCATTATAACTCCAGATCTAAGGGATTCTTGTATGGCCTCCAAAGGAATCAGGTACGTGTACATGCATACATGTATGCAGTAGATTCATAAACACAAAGTAAAACGTATCTTACAAAAACTAGCAACTAAAGAAGGATTGCTGTATTAATAGCAGTTGCGTGATGGATTCAGATTTCTCATTTTCTATATTTCTTCATTCGCCCACTTCAGGAATAGTATAATGTTCTTTAAGTTACAGTAAGAATCTCTGGAATATCTCTGTATTTAATGAATACTTTATAGTGTTTGGGCATTTCTCAGCTCCTGCTAAGTAGTTGACAAGCTGTAGTAATCAGCTAGCATTAAGACTCCCTGGAAAGGGTATAGTCGATACTCTGATTTTTCAAGCTTTGAGCTGTAATATTTTCTTTAAAAGACAAGCTAAGGACCAGACAAGCATTTTTATTGTATTTTTCTCCTGTGTTACATAGGAGTTATCACAATCTACGGACTTCTGTCTTGGAAGTAAAGCTTTGCAGTTGGATGCACTCATTTAGTCCCAGTGCTTGGGAGGCAGAGACAGGCAGATCTCTGAGTTGGAGGCCAGCCTGGACTACATAGTTTCAGGACAGCTATGTAGAAAACCTGTCTTGAAATAAAACCAAACCCAATTAATAAGTAAATAAGCAAGTATGCAAGCTTTGATGTAATTGTTAAGGCAACAATTTTGTTGAATTACCAAAAGTGAAGTTTTTGTTGTAGCTGAGCCCTCGCTGATAGATGAAGCTGCACATTGAGACCCCCCAGGACCACTTCCCTGTCCACATGCCAGTACTTTAGTGACAAAGCTATTTATAAGAAAGCACTTGTGTTTCTTTTCAAGAGTTGCATCAAACTTTATAAGACTTACCATGAGCTTTGGTTTAATGATAAAGTCCCTTTGCCCTCCAACCTGCACGTGTTTCTTCATGAGACTGAAGTTATTAAAGCGGCAGATGAGGAGGCCACTACTGTTTGTCCTCAGGTTAAAGTCAACATCTTCACAGAAATACCTAAGTCATAACAACAATGATAGGTTTCTTTGACTTCCTGCCACATCTCAACTATGATAACTACACAGAGAAATGAGTGACAGAGATGAGGGAAGGGCCCAAAACATGGACCTTATCCTTGGGAAGTTGGCCCTCACTCTACTGATTTGAGCATTATAGCTTTAAAGGAAGGAGGAAAGAATTTTGTCTGTTATGCCACGGGTTTTAGGTAACCTATCAGAAACAGGACTATACATCCTGTGTGTTCCAGCAGGAAAGCCAGAGGTCTTGTGGTTTTAAAATTCTGGTTACATACTCGATGAAGCAGTAGGTATTCTAATAGCTACAGGTTGAGGTTGGATATAAAGAGTGACTTTGTGGTCTCTAATACCATTCCTTGGCCATTTGAGGTTTCTCAGGAATGTGGTATGATTAATTAAAGGGGCCTGCCTTCTGCCTTCTCCCCAGGGAGCTGTGGGCCTTACACACTGGAGAGAGTATTTCCCTTCCTAGTTCTCAGGATGAATATGCGGTTAATATTGGACATTCACAGGCCTACACATTGAGCAGTATTAATTTAATGAATTTTGTTTCTACTTGAATTCTTGATAAATAATCAGATGGCCAACCTGTGTTTTCTATTTTTGCATAACAATATCAAGGGCCTAGGTCATGCTAGGTCTGGGAGCACATATCTGCAGTGCCAGCACTCAGTAGGATCACAAGTGTGAGGCCAGCCTGGACCACATAAGGAGTTCTGGGCTTATCGTCCAAGGCAAAATACAAACAATGTAGAGGTTGAAGTGGGCAACACGCTCTGATAGATAGCAGGATGACCTGCATCCATGAGCCTGACCTACCTGTTGAAGTCATACTGTACATTCTGAGTTAGGTCTATATTGAGGAGAATGAAATCATGCACATGACATCTTGAGAATGGGGCCTTTAGGCTCTGTGAAGTCAGCTTGCTGTTCCATTTCTGTATGCCCAGGATTGCGTAGTGGATAATTTTTGGTGTGGCTTCAATATGCTGCAAGACGCTCTTCAGGGACACATTCTTACTGGAAATTCCTGCTTCTGTAGGCTGGCTATAAAATGTAGAGTTAGTTTATGAAGAACCAACACTATTTTATCTATATCTATATTAAATCCTGTAAAGGATATAATAAGATAATTTACAAAGTCCAGTCATACTGCCTGTCATGAGAAGCTGGCCTTTGGTGGTAGGTCTTATCAACTTTAGGGCAAAAAAGGAAATAATCTAGTTCATGTTTCAAAGTAAATAATGAACTTGAGTTGCCAAAGACATGACCAGGGTTTAAAAATACAGAAACATCCAGTTCTGATAATTAATTACATATAATAAAGAATTCTATGCATGCTTCACTGATTTCAAGTCCACAGAAGAAATGGTGGGAAATCAGTGTTTCGTTAAGGATACTGTTGAGTTTTAGCAGCAATTTAACAAACGTGTTACTGTTTAGCATTCCCCTGCTAAGCACTACCTAGCATCTGTAAGGGATCCCAGAAAGTCACCACTGCTCTAGGAAAACCACCGCTGGCCTTGGAGGTGACATAGCTTCCTCTCTTCACCTCAGGAGGTAAGCAGAGCTGGGACTTATTTACATGTCAGGGTCTGTATAAACGAATCACAGTATCAGAACAGATTTTGCAGCTAAGGAATACCAGGATGTGGAAAAGGCCCAGGAACTTAATGACATATTATCTTTAGAATAAAATTTTCAGGCTGGAGAGTTGGTTAAGAGCACTGACTGCTCTTCCAGAGGTCCTGAGTTCAATTCCCATCAACCACATGGTGGCTCATAACCATCTGTAATGGGGATCCGATGCCCTCTGCTGCTTTGTCTAAAGACAGCAACAGTATACTCACATACATGAAATAAATAAATCTTTAAAAAAACATTCTACGTAACTAGTGAGCTAGTGAGAGTAGTCTCATGATCCACGTTGCTCAGGAAAACTGTATCTCTTAATTTTTTCTAATCTAGATCATAACCTCACACACACACACCCACCCCCCCCCACACACATGCAGCTTCTTGGAAGCATCACTACCTGGTTTGCTCCTGAACACTGTGAATGTTCCACAGGACACAGGAGTCATCCATCACAACGATGAAAGGCCAGACACACTGCCGCTTGACTCCCAGTTCCTCCAGGCGATTCCTTTCCAGCTCTAGGTTGTGATATGACAGCTCCTTAATGAGGAACCTAGCAGCACCTGGAAGGCAGTACAACCACAGCTCTCCATCCTCCACTCAGACTAGTCACATTACCTCCACTGGCATACTGTTTACACAGGGGTGGGGCATGCTGGAGAGAAGATGAAGAGAATGCTAGTTTGGTACCTAGCACCCATGTCAGGCAGCTCTAGGGAGAATCTGATGCTTTTAACCTCTATAGGATCTGATGCTTTTAGCTTCTATGGGTACCTGCACCTGTGCACAGACACATAATTTTTAAAAATTCTCCAAAATCCCTGGGAAAATACATAGATTTCTGGAACCCATTACTAGAGATTCACTTGTGTGAGTACTGAAGGCCAGAAACAAATCTGATGGTGTATGGCTTGCACTCTGAAGAATATACTTCAAAATTCTACTTCCCTGATAGGACAGAGGACACCTCAGACAGCAGATGAAATGGTGACTAGTGCCTTAGAACACGACAAGGAGCTCACTCTTAGAGGCAGCTACTCACAACCTGCCTGCCTCACAGTAAGCCAGGGCCATGGACAGCAGCTATGAAGTCAAGAAATGGGCACCCATTCTAGATCTGCATTTTGCAAAAGATAGGGCAGTACAGTTGATGCATGGTACAGAGCAAGAGAACAGACCAGAGACAAGCTGCCTGGGGAATGAGTTAATTCCACTGAGCTTTGGTTTCCTTACCTCTAAGAAGTAATGACAGTGTTACATGTGGTCAGGATGGTGCCTAGCATATAGGAAGTACTATAAGGAAAGTTAATGATAATTAAGATGAATTAGCTAAGATTTTTTTCTTTTTCCGAGACAGGGTTTCTCTGCGTAGCCCTGGCTGTCCTGGAACTCACTCTGTAGACCAGGCTGGCCTCGAACTCAGAAATCTGCCTGCCTCTGCCTCTCAAGTGCTGGGACTAAAGGCATGCACCACCTCACCCGGCTAATGGGTAGCCCAGGCTGGCCTCGAACTAGTGATCCTCCTGCCTCTGCCTCCTCCAGCAAATCCTACTGGCGTGTGCCACCACTACCGGCTAGCTAAGATTTTTTAATGAAACAAAATACAGATTATAATGAAAAGGGCTAGTTAATGTTTGGAAGAACCCTAAACAATAGGATTAGATCAAGGAAATACTAGAATTTAGGAACATCTACCTCTCAAGAGTCTGTGAAATACTCTGCATTTTCAACAGAATATGGATCACATAGGTAAAATTGACAGCTAACATGGCAGTCAGTTGTAAAGACCAAAGGTTTTCCAGCTATGATCAGAAACAAGAAAATGATGCCTGTGTCCACTTAGCAGTACTAGAAGCCCTAGTCAGAACAATTAGGCAAGAAAAGGAAAATGAACCGAATTAGGAAACAGTAATGTGATGTTCCCAGGCCATATATCACATATGGAGAAAATGCACAGAAAACCTAGAGCTCATGAGATAATTCAGCAATTTAAAAGGAAAAGTCTAAGGAATTTAGGTTTTTTATAGCATGAAAAAGAGTAAAATACTTAGGAATACACTTAGCCAAGAAGGCAAAAGGCAGTACAGTGAAAAACACTGTTTTGTAGATAACCATACTTCCTAAAGATCAACAACTTAATGCATTTACTAAAATGTTTTCATAGATGTAGGAAAGATATTCTTAATGGAATCTGAGGGCACCTCAAAGTGCACCCAAAGTGGAGATCTTATTGATGTAGGCAATGATTTTGTTTTTCAAATAGCAGCTCAAAGTGTGAAAATAGATAAATTGGGTTATATCAAACTAAGATAAAAGCTCTTGAAGCCAAATCAGCAGAGTTGAGACAACCTACAAAAATAAGAGACAGCACACAGAGTGGGACAAAATACTTGCAAACTACTGATACAACAAGGGGCTAATATATAAGGAACTAAAAAAGCTGAGTATCAAATAATTCAGGTAGAAAGTGGGCTGGCTTGGAAAGACTGCATAACTTTACTCTTAGCACCTGAGAAACAGACAAGAGAATCACCAGTTCAAGACTGGTCATGGCTACCTAGCAAGACCACTAGCCCACAACCATTAATGCTCAATATCACCAACCATCAAGGAATGCAACTCAAAGCTAGAGTGATGGCATCTCACCTCAGAATGGCTGTCTCTAAAATGTATAATTAACATGACAAGAGTGCAGAGGAAAAGGATACATGCTGATGGAGCAGCTATCATAGAAAATGTGCAGTATCCTAAAGCAACTGAAGCTGGAAGTACCATTTGACCCAGCAAGTCCACTGGTTGGTGTATTTCCAAGAGAGAGAACTATTATATTGTAGTCTCATGTCATTCAATGCAGATCTCTTTTCGGCAGCAGTGCTGGAACATCTCATAGCCACATGAAAAAATGAAACTGTGTCCTTATTGCATGAGAAATTAATTAAAATGCTTCAGTGACCAAAGTAAAAGTCAGCATTATAGAGCATTTAGAAGGAAACAAAGTACAGAGTAATGACAGGGAAACTGGCAGTGGTCTGTGTGTGGGGACAACACACACCAAGAGAAATAGACAAACAGGATTCCATCAAAACTAAGAACTTGAGGACATCAAGGACACTATTAACATTGGAATGGGTAAAGATATAAAAGGACATTTGCTGAGTTAATATTGAACTATAAAAGACTTGTGTAAATTATCAGAGTGATCCAGGTGAAGAAATGAGTAGAGGACTGTGGAAGACATTTTTCTAAAGACACAGCCTAAACACATGGGTGTGCTTATCAACCGTGCTTTGTGACATAAGCTGTGGTATCAACTACTCGGGTGACTGAGACAGGAAATCACTTAAAGCATTTGAGAGGCCTGAACGTCAGTGTGCAGCACTGAGGTGAGAGGAAGAGGACAGTCTCAAATCATTACGGAACTGCAAATCAAAATCATAGGTAAGTACCACCTCAGAAACAAGTGGGGAGAACTTAAATACTGCACCACAGGAAGTGCCCAGAGTACAGCTCTCAACACTGGTTCAGTTAGTTCCTGTGTATGGGAAATGAAGGTGACCTAGACACCCCTAGCACTCACATTCACATAATGAAGGTGACCTAGACACCCCTAGCGCTCACATTCACCAGGTGATACTTCTTTCTGGGAGAACTCTTGATGTTCTTTTTCCTGTGAAAAAGCAGGGCCGAGCCTGCCTGACACTTGCACTGTGTCACAGGTAGATGTCTTGACAAGACTAGACCTTGCCTTATGCCCCTAGCAGGACACGGTGGAGGGACCCTTTAAATTATTACCATCCACACTAAGAACATGTCTGGTCTCATGGATACATTTGGCCCTAGAATGTCCTGCCCATAAATATTGGGAGTCTACACTAAGAAGATTGCCCAACCCTTCTGAGGGCGTTCAACAATGCAGTGGTTTAGTCTTTAATATTCCTTAGAAGTTAAACATTCTGAAAAACTGCAAAAAACCATTAGGGTATATAAAATTACAGAACAGGGGAGAGGGAAGAACCCAGAGTTAAAAGACTTCTGGCCACAGGGCAGGGCAATTCTCAAAGGCAACCTCTGGAAGGTAATAGAGTTTAGTTTGTCTTTTTAGTCCTCCTCCCACTCCAAGGGCACTCTTACCCACGCCTGCATTATTAAACATGCCAGGAAGCACCAGCATGATGTGGTTGGGCCAGTATTTTCGGTATAGTGGCATCTCATATTCTTTGACTACCAGGAGGTGAAGGTGGCTGATGCCCTCCATTGCATGGAAAAGGTTTAGGAGCCCATGTTCATGGCGACCACTGGAAGGAGTGAAAATAGGACTCTTGACTGCATTTAGATTCTGTGGAAAGGAAAAAATGAGACAAAATGGGAAAATAAACCCTTAGATGCTGGCAGCTCAGAGAACCTCCACCCAGGGCCCAAAACTTTACACCCAACTCCCAGCCTACCTTGTCAGAAACCAGGGGCAGCCGCATGCTTTCCAGATGTCTGCCCTGCTTGCTGAAGACAAAATGACTCTCTTTGGACTTGGGGATGATGAAATAGAGCTGGACTTCTTCTCCCAGCATAGAAGAAGAGAACGTGAATGCGTGAAGGGTGGAATCGGACATCTAGATTCGAAAAGAAGAGAGGGAGGTCAGTATGGGTTTCCAAACATCCAGGCCATTCTTTTAGATGTTTGACATGAATAAGTGCCACCGGACATTCTGGCTGTGAGGAGCAACATGTAAAAGGCTTTATCATCTGCCAGCTGTCCCTGGTGCAGGGGCCAACTATGCAGCCCCCAAAAAGCCTCTCCAAGGGTAACTCCATTGGCACTGCCTGTATTATACATTCCCTTAGGACAAATGCTCAGTCTTGAAGACAAACATCTCTATGGATTGCCCTGCCATATGTCTTCTCTAGACACCAGTCACAGGACAGGTCTGCTCTGTGAGGCAGACTGAACACTTTAAGTATCAGCTCTTAGATAGTAGGGCTAGAGTTAGAAACATGGCTGTGGCACCAACACATTTTCATCAGCATTTAAAATCCAAGTAGGGTTCCTAATAGTTTTAACCTAAATAGTATATTTCAGAAAAATTAATACAGTCCCCCCCCCAAATTTTAGTTTGTTCTACATCACAAATGTGGAGACATATTATCTGTATTGTAATCCCACAGAAATGTCAAGAGGGGCAAACACCTATAATTTATGAGCCAAAGCACTTGTGTCTTCAATATCCTATAAAGAACTGTGACCAGGGCCAGTGGGATGGTTCATCAGGGAAAGGGTCTGGTGTTCTGGGTTTGAGCTCCACAGCCCACAATGGTGTAGTGAAGGAACCAGCTCCTGCATGCCTGCACACATACATGCACATATGCATGCACACACACATGCATGTATGCCTGTACACACACATGCACACATGCCTGCACACATGCCTGTACACACACATGCACGCACATGCATTCACAATTAAAATAATCATCAGCAGACTAGTAACCCACCAAGAAACAATGGGATAAACAGGTAAACAGTTAACTTGTAACCTAGTTTTCAGTGTATTCTTTCTAGTGTCTACTGAATTTCAGAAAATGATTTTAAGTTGCTGGGGGAGGGCATGGTCCTGAGGATCAGGTTTGGGGAATTTGCTCAGCACAGCCTCAAAGCAACAGGGTCTCAGGTGCTCAGTGCCAACACTAAAAGCTCCAGGAGAGAAAAGGGGACATGGGAAAACAACATGGAACTGTTTCCTCCTTCTATGCATAAAGATACACGAGGCAAAAAGACGCTTAAGGGGCTGGGAGTGCTAGAATATGCATTATCATTTGCAAGGGCCTGGGATATACGTATACCTATCACCCAAAATATGAGAAAATAAAACCAGGCATGGTGTGTTGGAGGATCGTGAGTTCGAGGCCAGCCTGAACAGTGAGCTTCTGTACCAGGAGAAAGATGGGGGAGGAGACAAGTGCTGAGTAACAATTGGAGTTTCTCTGGGACCTGAAGCCAGGAGTCTCTGGTTTCACCCTACCCTCACTACCTCACAGACAGGGTCCACAGTGGGCAGGCAAGGGCAGAGGCTCTACCTGGGAGGCAGGGGTGAAGGCCATGTACTGCTGGCACTGTTCACAGTGGTGGAAGGTATTATAGGCTGCATACTGGGTTAGCATCATAGACATGGTTTCTCGTTGCCGGGGCTCCTCCACTTTGTATTCCTTTATTACTTCTGCATATAAAGGGAGAAGAAACGGTTATTCCCATGACTCACATGTGAAGCTTGGAAAGAAATGCTCATTTCTCATAAGGACGTTTCAAAGGACTATGTAATTTGAGCCCTAACAAGCAAGTTTAAAAATCAAGATGTATGTATGTGCCTGTTCATGTGTAAGAGTGAAAAACAGAATTATTATGCTCTTCTCAAAGGAGTAGACTGTCTCCCTGGCCCACCTCAATTCTTGATTTGGAGTTCCCTTGACCTCCACAGACTGACTGTGTGTACTGACCTTGTTTGATGCCAGCCAGCTTCTCACTGTAGACCAGACTCATCAGACGGTACTTAGGATCGTGTACACTGACGTCGAAAGGCATTTTGCTGAAGGTCTCAATGTCAGGCCAGGGCTCTCCCTCTGACTGGCTCAGTTCACTGTCATCGCTGTGATCTAAGGCAGGGCAGGGCAGGGCATAGGACAGGTGGGCCCACTTCCTTCCCACCTCACCACCATCCTGAACAGGTATATTAACCTGTTTAAGTAAATAACTGCATCACCTCCATCCTGAAGCAAAGTCCAGGGAGACATTGCTGAGCAAGGAGCTCTCTTATCCCAGAGTGGAAGGACCCAAAGTGACTCCCTCAGACTTTTCACTGAGAAGAGGGTTCCCTTCCTAGCCCTGAAGTAGCTTCTCCATGTCCAGTTCACAAGCTCCGGTGCCGTTAGATTCAGTCTGCCAGTTCTCCTTAAAAACATACTTATATGGATGATCAAAATTCTCGGCACTAGCTGGGGGGTTTGAAGACATTGATGTCCTGGATAATTTGGTTATTGTTATTTCTCAATAGTGGGGGCAGCCTCACACAACCCAGGCAAGCACTGAGCCATGGCCCTAGACTTTCTATAAAAACTGGAGACAAAGATGGCTAATTTTGGTTGTCAATTTGACCACATCTGAAATCAACTAAAACTCATGTAGCGGGGCAGGCCTGTAAAGGATCTTCTTGACTGGATCATTTGAAGTCAGAGGACCCACTTTAAATCCGGGCCACACCAGTTGGCATTGTACATCCAATGACATGGAAGAGGGAATCTTTTCCCTTTTGTCTGCTTGCTCTCACTCTCACTAGCAAGTTCTTCTCTCCTACTGCTAAGGCATTACTACCTACATTTTTGGAATTCCAATGTAGTCCAAATACCAACAGTGACATCCAGCCTGGTGGACTGAATAACTGTCAAATTCTTGGCCTTTCCGTCAGGAGAGAGCCATTGTTGCACTGGGCAGACCACAGCCTGTAACTCCATCAGTTCTGTACTTCTAGAGAACCCTGACTAATGCACGTTCTCATGAGGGTCAGCTTGGATCTGTGCTAGAGCCCAGGCAAACCTTGATGGTATCCGTCTTCTGCCTTAGCTGGGATTCTAGCCTGGATGGACGCTGGGCCTGAAGCAACCTGAATCCCCAGTGGGTGTGGTTCATTAGAACCACTGAGTGCGGGGGCTGGTGAGATGGCTCAGTGGGTAAGAGCACCCGATTGCTCTTCCGAAGGTCCGGAGTTCAAATCCCAGCAACCACATGGTGGCTCACAACCATCTGTAACGAGATCTGACTCCTTCTTCTGGAGTGTCTGAAGACAGCTACAGTGTACTTACATATAATAAATAAATAAATCTTTAAAAAAAAAAAAAAAAAAAAAAAGAACCACTGAGTGCTTCGTCCTCCAGCACACACTCACTCACTCCCATCCCCCACAGGACCCCAAGAGCAGTGAAGACAAAATCTTTACCCAGGTGCCAGCCTTTGGGCACTTCAAGAGCTGGAATCCTTGTCCCACCCCTTAGTAGTCACCCCTCTAGGCACAAACTTAACCCCTCAAGGTACCAGGTCTTGTGGGTCTCAGAGATATTAGGGATGGGAGAGTCAAGGTGCCAAGACAGTGGTAGACACACAGTGTATATACAATAGATGATATTCATCATTAATGTGTAAGTTCAAAATATAGTCGAGGCTAGCTCACTAGGTCTAGGTGCTTTGTAGTCAGCTCAGAGACCTGAGTAGAGGATCTACGTGGCAGAAAGAGAAAATGGACACCTCAAAGCTGTCTTCTCACCTCAACACATGCCAGTGGCCATGCACCCCTCCCCCACACACATATGCACAGTAATATGTAATAATTTTATAACATAGCATGAACTGCTTTGGGAAAAAGCCCAAGGTTAGAGTTTAGCTATTACTAGGTTAATATAAGTGACATTTGAGTTTTGCCCAGAGCTCTACCTTGAGTTGCAGTTGGCATTTTATTTGCAGTCTAAGCATGCTGGATGGGAAGTGACTGAGAATGCCTTGGGAGACCAGGGTGCGATCACATGACTTCTGTAGTCACATCTTGAGTAAAATCAAAGGCTGTGATGCCAGGGAGTGCAGGGCAGAGCTGGCAAAAACCGTAGGGTTTCCCTGTCTAGGCAGCAAACCTACCCAAGCAAACTCTGACCCACAGCTTGCTGCACACTGGAGACGCCCCAGAGCTGAGAGCCACAGTTCAGCTGGAATTATTTGCTGCTGGGCATCTTGTCTTCAGCCTCATGACAGCTTTGCAGCTTAGATACCCTGGATACCCACGGGGTGAAGCAACCCCAGCTCTTGGGCCTCATGCCTTGGTCAGACGGTCAGGCCTCACCTGTGTTTATCTCTTCCTCATTGTACACGTCTACCTCCAGCAGCCGGATGAGCATTCGGAACAGGATCCGAAGGAACTGTAGATAGGAGCCGGTCTTCCCCACCTGATGCAGATGGTATTGAGGAGGAAAAAGAAAAGATTTCTTTCATTCTTTGGCTCTTCAGCTAAGGTCTGAAGAGGTCTTCTGCCACCCCTGCCAACCCCTAAGATGTCCCTTACAGCCAAGACAGGGCCCACCCTGTTCTATCCGTACCTGGGGGGGCCCAGTGAGCAGAAGCCGCCTCGGGTGCAAGGTTCGAGCGCCTGAGATGGGGTCTGGCTGGTTGCTGTAGTCAGCGTGGTGCTGCCGGGCTGAGGTCCATTGGCGGTAATAAAGGGACTGCTCCTCGCTGCTCATGTCTTTGTGCAGGCCTGGTCGCAGGGAGCTCACCCAGGCCACATCAGCATGGGGCAGCAAGGACGAGGAGGATGGCAGCCTGCCACCCTTCTGGGATCCCAGCAGGCTGTATGCGGCTTTGGATAAGATGATCACGGGGGGCAGGGCTGTGTGCAGGCCCCGGGGCTGCCTTGACCACGCAAGAGCCTGGGCACTCGAGGATGAGGATGAAGAAGGCTTGGAGGTGGTGCTACTGGCCATCGGAGGGCCCAAGGAGTCACACTCCTGCTTCAGGATCTCCCCGACCACAGCGGTGCTGGCAGAGACCCCTTCATCCAGCCGAACGCTGCTGGTGGGGGTCAGAAGCTGCTGCTGGGGTCTGCCAGCCGTGCTAGAAGAACTCACCCCGTTCTCCATGATGGAACCTAGAAGAGGACAGTGGAACTCATCCTCTTCTCACCCCTCCCTTATGTCAAGGTCACTACTGAGGATCTACACCTCAAAACAAAACACAAAGGCCCAAACCCACCCACCCACCCCTACCACCACCACCACTACCGCCAAAACCTTTGGAACCGCAGTCACAGTGATGGACTGTTCTTTCTCCCTCAGTCTCCCACTGCTCCCTCCTGCTCCCTTGCCCTGGGTTGTGGGTGGAGTTGGCCAGTGGGAGATCATGGCTAGAAGTTGGGTCTATTTCCTCTTAACAGCCAGGTTAAGAGCACTGACTGCTCTTCCAGAGGTCCTGAGTTCAATTCCCAGCAACCATCTGTAATGGAATCTGATGCCCTCTTCTGGTGTGTCTGAAGATAGCTACAGTGTACTCATATAAATAAAATAAATCTTTTTTTTTTTTTTTAAAGTAAATGTCTCTTGGGCTGGAGAGATGGCTCAGCAGTTAAGAGCATGTACTGCTCTTCAGAGATCCCAAGTTTAAGTCCAAGCAGCCATGTCAGGTGGCTGCTCACAAAGGCCTGTAACTCCCAAGGATCCAATGCCTACGGTCTCTGTGGGCCCTGCATCCTTGTGCACCCATTCCCCCTAAACGCGCGCGTGCACACACACACACACACACACACACACACACACGCACATATGCAGACACCTATTAAAAAGAATAAAATGACTTTTCTCAAACAGCAAGGCTCTTTACTGCCCCTGTGACCGAGGACTTCCAGCTGTTGAGACCAGTGCACTACTCCGCACTGTTTGTATAAAACGGTGTTCTCTACTCCATTTCAAGGGAGACTGACTGCCTCAGCCTGCCTGCATGGGCTGAGAAACTGCACCATCTGTGGGCTACCCATCCGGCAATGAATGATCAATGACTTGTTCCTAGAAGCAGGAAGGGAGCCACCCTGTAAGTTTACTGAGACTGCAGGGGACATGAGTATATTTAAATCCTATAGAACTTATTGTACACACTAGACCAAGGAAAGCTCCCTCTCCTGACCCCTATAAAGTGACAAATACCTAACAAAGTGATGGCATGGTTGCAGGGCCAAGTCATCTGCTACCAAGGACCAAGGACGCCCTCGCTGCTCTTATAGCTTGGACTGAGCTTGCTGCTGTTGTCACAGCCTGCCTGTCTACCTGTTCCCTAACTGGACCTGGATTTAACCTATCCTTTTCAGTTCCTGATCCATTTCCTGCTTTGAACCCTGCTTCAGCCTTTCATCTAGCAGTTGAAAGCTGCTGCTTCACTTGGAACCTGACAACAGTTCCCCTACCCCGCCCCCACCCTGGGTTTGCACAGGTTTGACTTGTTCTTCTCCGCCCACTTTTGAACCCTCCTGACCTCTGCTACAGCCTCTTTAACCTGCTTTCATTCTGACCCACTTATATACATCTGTAGATACACGCATGCATACATCTATTCATCTATCCATCCATCCATACACTATATGTTGTGAGAGTTAATGTTAGTAATTAATATTGGAGTAAAGAACCTGTGTTCACCTCAGCCAGGCTTCCAAGGAAGGCAGATTATAGGATAAATCGCAGTCACTGCAGCCACTAAACCCTGTGAGTTTGTTACCACATATGTGTCTATCGGCATAGTGTACACACGACGTCAGGCACTTGGCAGAGCCTATCTCCCTCCCACCCTCAGCCTCAGCATCTTTGAGGAAGCCCAGGGGCTAGGCTCTGTAGGGTCTGAGTTTTGGGGGTTGAACAGGGCTTTGTCCTGAGACTTTTGTGGGTTTATCAGATCAAGTCAGGACACTGTTGGTGAGTGAGGCAGACAGTGGAGGAGGCATGTGACTGAAAAGTCACTGGGGGTGGGGGAAGCTAGAGTGACACCTCAGTTTCTATGAGCAGTTCTGTGCTTGCAGAAGACTGGGGCTCACATGACAACTCACAACTGTTAATAATTCCAGTTCCAGGGGACCTGATGCCCTCTTCTGACCTCCATGAACACCAGGCATTCAGGTAGTATAGCTACATACAGGTAGGCAAAATACTCACACATAAGATAATTTTTAAATCTTTTTTAAAAGAGATCCACTAGGAAGGGAACAGCTTCCCACCAACTCATTTTCCTGACCCCACCCACTTGTTTCCCTCCCCCACCCACTCATTTCCCTCTTCCCACTCATTCCCACCTCCCCCATTTCCCTTCCTGATCTCATATTCCCAAGATCCCAGAGATGATTTCCCCTCATTCTGTTACCTGTACTGTTCTCTTGGCTTTTTCTGAGATGGTTTCAGGAAAACTAAGGGCCTACAGTGGTGGGGTTGAGGAAGGACGGGATGGGGTAAACCTGTCACCTGCTGAGGGTGAGTAGCTGGGTATAGCCTAGAGAAGGGCCGGTCTCATGTCCCTTCAGGCCACTACAGATAGGCGGGTCCTCAGGCATGGAGTCATCTGACAGCTGCTGACAGACGCAAATGGAGACCAGTACTACCTGGGCATGTGCATGCTTGCACACACATGTCTGGCAATAACCTGATCTCCATGCTAATTCAGAGAGTGGGTGGGGTGCTTCACTTCCGTCTCTTCCTTGTACTTTGATATATCATCTGATTTTTCTACATTAAACTTTATTACTTTCATAATAAAATAATTGGAAATAGGGTCTCATTTGCTCTATTACAATTTACAAAAAAGAAAATTTATACCAGGCTCTGCTGTCAAAACTAGTAGCCCCTGAAAAGCCTACAATATAGTAACACCTGACAATTAGTACTTAAGATAACTAGTCATCCATCCATCCATCCATCATCCATCCATCCACCATCCAAACATTAGTGCCAGACACTAAGCAAACCTAATACAAGCTTAGAGCTTCCATCTCTAGACTGAGAACAGGTATTCATACACATGTGAGCTCTGGAGTAACTGGAAGGAGATGGGGAGGAATTGGGAGCAGCTGTGAAGCAAGCTGATTATGGTTTTTGCCTGTCACTAAATTCATGGTTAAACTCAGAGAAAGCTGTACCCATTCAGTTCTCCTGCTTTGCAAGCACCCTCTGAGCAGCTGGAGTCTAGAGAGGCGGTCTCTGCCATTGCTTGGAGACTTGTGGGGGTCAGTACCCAGCTCTACCTTGTGGAGAAAGAGCTCTGACCTGAGGTTCCTGTGACAGCACTGCTGTTGCTCTGTGGCCTTTCCAAATCGATGAGCAGCTCCTCAGAATCATTCTCACTGGCGGGGACCCTCTCAGCCTCCTTTGCACTGAGGTCCAGGGCAGCAGCAGGCCCCCGGATGACCTCTTTGGAGACATAGCAGCATGCCAGGCCCACCTCCTGCTCCAAGGCCGTTCGAGTTAAATAGCTTGAGTCGATTAATCGCAGGTCACAGTACTTTAAGGATCTGTATAGAATGAACCATATTAGTGGCATGTCTCTCCAACACAGAATACTTAAGCACGCCTGAAGGTCCTGAAGACCACAGGTTTCAGTATTGGCTAAGTCTGCTCTAAATCTCAGCTCTGTCACCCCTCACCTAGCCATATCTCCCTGTGCTTCACTTCCCCTGTGTCCCTGAAGTATAAAAGAGAGAGGACAGGCGCTAGAGATGTAGTTCAGTGACAGAAGACGTGTGCAGCATGTACGAGGGAGGCCCTGGGTCTCAGCTGCAGGGTCACTAAAGAGCAAAGTCCAAAGGATACGGATGAAAGGCTGGCTTGTGAGATCGATGCAAGGGAAGAGGCATAGTACAAGAAAACATTTAGTGTGGCTGACACACACAATAAACAGTTGATGCTTTTATTGCTATTGCCCTCCAGTCTATAGCCCTAGGTCCTCCAGAGAGTTTGGAGCATCAGATCAACAAGGACAAAGTGCTTTAAACTCTATCAGTTAATCTACCTGTCTGTCTGTCTGTCTGTCTATCTATCTATCTATCTATCTACCATCTGTCTGTCTATCATATCTATCCATCTAGCATGTCTATATCTGTCTGTCTATCTGCCTGTGTGTCTATCTCCTGCCTTTCTTCTTTAGCCTGTCTGGCTGCTTGGCTCTGGGGTATAACCTCTTTTCCTCTGTGGCTTGGCCCCATTCCAGACCTGGTGGTTCTGGTAATCTGAAAGAAAATGAATGAGGCTCTGTTTCTTTTTGTCCCTGCATGAAACAGTTACTGCCAGACAACTGAAACTGGTTCATCAATCAATCGGCAGCTCAGCTGTGGACCCATGGAGCTGCAGAACCAGTGATTCAGATCTTACCTGGGGAAAGTTTCTCCAAGAGGGTCTTTGCCAGTTAATATCACTATGCAGGGCAGACCTTCCAAGTCTTGATATGTCCGAGGGATCCACTCGCCCTGATCATTTCCTCTCCAGGTCTATAGAAGAGACACAGAAGAAATCACTAAAACTCCTCATTCAAATTTGTATATTTCATAAAGGTTTCTGGATACAGGCTTCAGACACACCAAGCTACCTAATGATCCTTATTAAGTGTGTTAACCACTCATATTGGAATGCTTCTTTTTATTCTTGTGATAGGGTTTTGATGTTTGAGATGGGGTTTCATTTAGCCTAGACTAGCCTCACATCCCCTATGTAGCTGAGGATGACTTTGAATCCCTATCCTGTTGGCTCCATCTCCTAAATGCTGGCTTACAGGCATGGGCACCGCATCCACCTCTGCATTTGCTACCTTCAAGGCATGGACTATGAGAGCATGGACTTCAGTTTTCACCTCAATAGCACGGAAAGGTATTGGTATTCCTCGTGCATTAGCTCCACAAGCTGGAAAAACACCAGAGCATCCTACTGCTGATGTAAAACTGGCTACACTTGCTGGCTCAGACAAACTCTGGGGATTCTGTGATGAGAATGGCCAGTTTCAGTTGTTAGGGACTTGAGAAAGACTTTTAAAAATCATCCAAAACATTTTAATCAGCAAATAATGAAGCCAGCCTCAATTTTGGTGGTTAATTTTTCTATTTCTTCCTTTATTGACTGTCCTAGAGGTGCTGTAATCCTTGCTGTAAGTTA
Source organism: Mus caroli (assembly GCF_978045245.1). Classification (NCBI taxonomy): domain Eukaryota; kingdom Metazoa; phylum Chordata; class Mammalia; order Rodentia; family Muridae; genus Mus; species Mus caroli. The sequence continues at coordinate 7,566,485 of NW_028227274.1, read as the reverse complement.
CTCAAGAGACTGGGAGAGAAGCTTCCAAGTTCAAGGCCACCCTTAATGAGATGTGTATGAAAATAAAAGGCAAAGAGGACTAGAGGATATAACTAAATGGTAGAACTTTCCCAGACACAAAACTGTAGGCTCAGTTCCCCACCTAACCTGACAAGGAAGGAGTGGCATGGCGTCACCAGAGTCTGTAAGACTGACCAGGCTGGATCAAAAGCAAACCCAACTGCCCTTACTGAAGAGGGATGCCACCTGCCCCTGGTCTACCACATACCTACAGAGCACCCATTCTTCACATATTACCATGAACACTTATCCACGCAGATCCTTTAATAACTTGGACATCAGTCTTGAAAACATGACTGTATGATGCATGAGGAAAACCGACGTAAGAAAGATGTTCAAGGGTGAAGGATCTGTAATTGTTTGTTTCGGTTTTATCTGAGATTGGGTCTTGCATGCCCTAGGCTAGCTTTAAACTTGATGTGAGGTTGAGGATAAACCTGGACATGTGATTCTCCTGCCTCTACCTCCCAAGGGCCGAGAATACAGTTGTGTGTCACAACACCTGGTTTTGTAAGGCGCTGGGGATCCAATAGAGGACTTCATGTGTGCCAGACACCAACAGCTAAGGTACAGCCTCAGCACCCAGATGGTTCCAGTTTATAACAGAAAGACAATAGGCCAATTCAAGTACATAGGTTTCAAAGATTATTATTTACTACATGTACAGAATGTAAGTAGGCTTTATGTCAACTTCCCAGCATGGCTTAACTGGCACTTCCGATAATGCTTAGCAAAGAAGGACTAAGAAGCTGTTGTTCAGGGTGTATTGGCACATCCCTTCAATCCTAGCACTCCAGCCGCAGAGACAAGTGGATCTCTGAGCTCAGTGGAGTGTTCCTGGGTATATCAAGCACACTCCAGGTCTGTTCCATGCCCAGGAGTAGCTGGCTGACACAAAACAGGAACTCCAACTCCAGGGAATCTGATTCTTCTTCTGACCTCTGTGGGCATCCATATCCACACCACACACACTGTGGGACCCTGGCATGGCAGCATATGCCTGGAACGGGGTTGCTCATGGGGAGGAGGGGGACGGGAAGGAGGTTTCAAGGTCATGTTCAGCTACATAGGACATTAGGGCCAGCCTCAGCTACTTGAGACCCTGCCTCCAAACAACACCTTCCTCAGAGGGACAGCAGTTCCATCCCTCTGCACTCATGGGGAACAAAGAATTGCCCCACTCAGAGCAGACAGCCCTGGAACAGGAATAATTTTACTCAGTGATCTTCACACTGAGTTTATGCTCTTCCTGACAATAGGAATTCCCCTGAAAGTATTTTAGAGTCTGGAATTCACCATTAAATCATGATCCCACCAAGGGTAAAGAGGTCGGGATAGCAATAGGTCAATGATAAGATGTCTTACCACTCGGGAGGTTTTCCACCGAGTGTGAAACACACCTCACTTTTACTCCTGACAAACAGCAGCCAGTCCCCCACTGTGCCCTGCTTTCCCACCAGCCTGTTCCTCATGATGGATGGTAGTGACTTCCATGGATCTGCTCTGCTCTGGCCGCTGAATTATTTTTTCCAAGGCACTTAAGCCAACACAAGACAGGACAGCCAATTAGTTCTGGCTCCATACTGGGCTCACTACCCAGGCAACTGTACACAAGTTTCACATGCTTGTTGAGCGAAGTGACTGATTTATTTAAGATTAAAAATTTAATCTGTCCACGGTTAAAATTTTAATATCTGTCATCTCTGGCCAATTAACTACAATGTATAATAGGATAAAGAGGGTTAAATATAAGAATGAGGCTATATAATGGGAGCAGTGTTGCATTTTACCCAAGACTGAAGATAAAAGGTGCCCCGTGCCTTCTGAGAGTGGCAAGGCATCCAGGAGCATAAAAGAACAGGTAACCCAGGCGGCACCTGTCAATAGGTGGTCCTGCTTACGTGAGCATCCCAGTAGGAATGTATATGTTCACCCTCACACAGATAGTACAAGAGAGCAGAGACTGAGGGGGAAGAAGAGGGTTTGAGAATCTGGGACTCTCTTACGCAGCTGTATCTCACAGTTACTCATAAATGGAGGGGCTTTCACTGCCTTGGGAAATAATCACTAGGAAGCCCTTCACATAAGGCACATGCTCGGACAGCAGTTCTCAGCCAGGGCGCACACACAGCCCAGCGGCCCCTTCCCTAAGCACTGCCAATGACCCTGGCACTCAGAGGTGCGTGATAGACAGCTTCATTGTGTTTTCTAGATAGGTTTTTATAACCTACTGAAATATAATCATCTTTTCTTTTCCTTTTTATTCCCCCAGGCAGGATTTCTCTGTATAGCCCTGACTGTCCTTGAACTTGCTCTTCAGACCAGGCTGGCCTTGAACTCAGAGACATGCCTGCCTCTGTCTCTCAAGTGCTGGGACTAAAGGAGTGTGCTACGGCCAGCATATACTGACCTTCTGACAAATGCCTCACGGCTGTCAGGACGTGGATATGGAGAGTCAGGGCCAACCCAAGGAACACCCTGCAGTGCTAGCAGAGCTCAGCAGCAGTTGAGGATTCTCCAGAGCGCTGCTATGCACGTGACTATTGCTTCTAGTTCCTTAGGGTTTTCAGACTGCCTCAAGCCCTTGTCTCAGTGACTCACTGTCAGGAGGGCTGGGAGGCGTTGTTATTCACCATACGAATTTTCTACAACGTGGCCTTTGGCCATAATTTTATTTTTCTTCATCACTAAAACCTCAGTGACACACATCTACTCACAAGAAAGTCCAGGTAGAAAGACCACCTGATTTCCTGTCACAACCTGTTTTTAGATGACAGAAGCTGCCTCAGTGGCTGCTAGGACGAGTGCTAAGAATCCTTTACCTACTGTGCAGCCTCCAGCTGACACATGGACTAGATGCACAGAAAAGAATTAGTGAGACACACATGGCAGTGGGCTAGAGGCATCCCCACCCAGGTCAGGAACAACGGGACAAATTGGTCCTCTCAGTTCTTGCACCTGTACTTAGAGAGCATGGAGACCAACTGCAAACGCACAGGAAAAGGGAGCTGATGGGATCTGTAGAAACTGGTGTCAACTAAGAAAATCCAGTGCGTCCTTTCATTTAGCTTAGCCTGGTCAGGGAGGTGAAAGTCACACATGTGCAAAACTTACCCAGCTCAGTCAGCTGGGTGATGCATCTACCCAAGAGTCCTAGAAAACAGAAACAAACGGTATGCCTGCCCTTTGCTAACCTTTAATCGGGTTACAAAGTGGGTTTCAACAGTGAGTTCGGAGGCGGGGTTCCCCAGGATGATCTCAAAGCGATACTGCAGACCCAGCTTGTCTCGCACTTCCTGCAGCCGCTCCTTGGCCAGCATCGCCAGCTGCACAGAAGGCACTCTGATGACAAGCATGTGTCCCTTCCCACTTTTGTTTTTTCCTGGGGAGGTGATAAGGTCATCCATAATGCTGAGCGTTTCTGGTGTGCTGTGGTCTCGGAGGGACGCCATAGTGGTGAGAGCCATCAAGGCCTCTGAGTACTGCTGGATGAGTAGATAGCAGCGCACGACCATGCTATGCAGCCGGGGGTACCTACAGACAGAACGCAGGGAGTTAGCGTTCAGCAGGAACAGCAAGACAGTAAAATACAGATGGAAAACAGCAGGAAGGGGCTAATGTGCAGAATAACTTTGGATCCCACATTTCTAGAAGTGGCTCCACCTGAAATGCATGTAATGTTGGGACAGGTAAAGGAAATTAGAGTTTGAGGGCTGGCCTAGTCATGCTACCTTCTCAAAGTACCACGTGGCCAGCACCGGGACCAGGAAGCCGAGAACTGCCAGACCACAGAAGCAAGCCTCAGGGCTGAGCAGCTCTTCCCCCCTCCTTGCCCCCCACAGCAATTCAGATGCTCATTAAACACTGAGCCAGGTTAATTGTGTCACATTTCCTCATGCTGTTGCGGGAGGCATGCCAGTTCAGCTCTCTGATATCTGACTACAGTAAAGGAAACTGAGACACTGCTCCCATTATTCTTGGTGTATCAGACATAACAAGAAAAGTAAGAAAGAAAAGATAACTGTAGTCGGAGTGCTAGAACGAGCCTGTAACTCTAGCACACGTAAGCCAAGGCAGGAGCGTCGAGAAGCTACGCTCAGTCTGGGCTACATAATGTGCAGATTACAGTTTAATGGGATGCTATTAAAAAGAAAAAACAGCAAAAAAGCAAAGCAAAGCAAAACAAACAACAACAACAACAACAACAAAAACCCAACACATGAATTATTGCTAATTTGAGCTCTACGGGTAGCAGAAATATATCTTCCCATTAAAATGTGAGTTGGTAAGTGGAGCGGTGGTGGCACATGCCTTAAATCCCAGCAAGGAAGGTGAATCTCTGTGAGTTCAAGGCCTGCCTAGTCTACAGAGCGAGTTCCAGGACAGCCTGGGCTACACAGAGAAACCCTGTCTCAAAAACAAAACAAAACAAAACAAAACAAAACAAAACAAAACAAAACAAAACAAAACAAAACGAAACGAAATGAAACAAACCAACCCCCAAAACAAAAACAAAAAAGTGAGTTGTTACAGGGGAAATTGGAGCTAGCTGGAGAAATAGCACCCCCTAGTGGAGACCCTTTTATTACCAGGGACTGATTAAGGGAGCCGTGGAATCTGAGCATTACTGTTCTCCCCTGTCTAGGCTGCCAGGTGGCAGAGTCACATTGGTCATGACGCTGTTCAGGCGAGGTAGAAAAGAGATGTTATTTTGGTGCTCTTCATCTGGAAGGGAGACTTGATGGCCCAAGGGCACAGGCCACACTGGCTGCTGAGAAGACAGGCACTGGCAGGGCAGGGCTGTGCAGGGTTTGAGGTGCTGAGCCTGGCAGAGCATTGAGGAGTTTGGCCCCTTTCTTCTTGGCTACTAGTTGGTAGCTCAGGGTAGGCACGTGTGCTCTACTTTCTACTTCTCCTTAAAATTGAACAAATGTTCACAAGCTTGCCTAGAAAAGCCCAGGGTCAAATACCAGTGAGGGCTATCAAATGCGTACCATTGCTTTGAAGAGTTTTAGAGGGAAGGTACCAAAGGTGGCCAGTACTCTAGCCTCTCTACCTTTCACTAGGCTGAGTGTGAGGACTGAGTGTGGGGACTGAGAGAAACTCAGCTACTTGTTCTTGATCACTGACTGGAGACAGACTAGTCTGGACTGTATTCAGGTCTCTGTCATGTCTTCTTGTACTGCAGGGTTTACTAGGCTGAGAAAAGCACAGAAGGTCACAGCTGGGATAGTCCTGGGCTAGTGCTGTCAGCCATTCAATAAGTCACAGGCATGATTAGCTTGGGCAGAATGCTGGAGGGAAAGAAAGCACAGGTGAGCTGTAGTTAAAGTTTAGGGTTACTTTACTGGCAATGGGTTTTTGTTGTTGTTTGTTTGTTTTAAAGATTGATTTTTTTATTTCTTGTATATGGGTATACTGTCACTGTCTTCAGACACACAAGAAGATGGAATCAGATCCCATTACAGATGGCTGTAAGCTACCATGTGGTTGCTGGGAAGTGAACTCAGGACCTCTGGAAGAACAAGCAGTACTTTTAACTGCTGAGCCATCTCTCCAGCCCAGGCAATGTTTTGTTTTGTTTTGTTTTGTTTTTAAGCTAAAAATATTAACTTTAAAGCACAAACATTTACAGTCCACACTTTGACAAGATGATGAAATGTCCCCATCTGTTTGTATTAAACTATGACTGTGGTTTTGTATGGTATAGTCTTAAATGACAGTTATGGGACCATCTTTTAAAACACAAGCCATGCACTCCTGAGGCACTAGGCTGAAAGACAAGTTCTAAACAGGGCAAGGAACTGGGTAGGAAAGTAAAAAGGTGCCTCTGGGAGGACACCACTTGACAGTTAATGACACAGGGGTGGTGTCTGTCACTGAAAGCTAACAGCTGTGAGTGCTGGCTCCACTCTGAGCCTTCTCCCTTCCCTGACACAGCGGTATCTTGCTGGTCTGGGCATATTTACTTGTCTTTACTTTTATTTCTCTTTTTTAAAAACATTTTCAAGATGATGGGGCAGACTGGTGAAGCGCTGACTCTACCCAAGCAGGCTCAGTATTAAGAACCTAGAGCTACCAGGAGGTCTAACTTACCTCCCTGCCCATCTGGGATGGTCACAGAGGGCGGGGAGGGATGTTACCCTCCTTTTGAGTCTACCAGTCAGACTCTGAGAAAACAAACACAAGACATTCCTAGAACTGAGGAATGAAGGGAGGCTGACATGGTAGGGAGAATTATCCTTAAAATAAAACAAATAAGACTCTCACCCTTGAAGGTCAGGACCACAGGGTGGGTCCCACGGAGACATGTTCAAATGTTTTCATTCCTTAACCATGTTCCCTATGTAGCTACAGTTTCTAAAGGGCAGCTTACAGGGGCCTGTCTAAGGATCCTCGTCCACAGTGAGCAGGTGAAGGGGAACAAAGCCTGAGGTATCATGTCTGGAGACTGGCTAAAGGTCAGGGCAGTGGCCTTCAACACAGATTCCCCTCTGCAGTGAAGCTGCCCAGCAGACAATCTGGGATGTGACAAACAGTACTGGCCCCTCCTGTAGGATGCCCTGCTTTTGTTCTTCTTGGAGGGCCACCCGAAACCTGTGGTAGGAGAAGGCCACCTTGAGAAAGATATTTTTATATGGCTTCTCCATGTCACTTGCATGAACACCACCAAACTCACTGTGAAATGGTCAGACAGACATTCGACTATTTTTGACATATAGCTAAAGCCAAGGGCAGCCTTCCTTACCTCTCCAAGAGAGTGCTCACCATCTTCTCAAAGGTCTCATCGCATCTCAGGAGTGGGCTGGTGATCCCCCACTGCAGAGACTTGCTGTACTCATCCAAGCCAAAGTACAGCTTCTCACAGCCTGCATCCTCCTGATTGAAAACAGCAGAGCCATGAAGACAGGTTTGGTGGGGGGCAAGGGGAAGCAGCAGGTTTGGTGGGGGGCAAGGGGAAGCAGCAGGTTTGGTGGGGGACAAAGGGAAGTGGCAGGTTTGGTGGGGGGCAAGGGGAAGTGGCAGGTTTGGTGGGGGGCAAGGGGAAGCAGCAGGTTTGGTGGGGGGCAAGGGGAAGCGGCAGGTTTGGTGGGGGACAAAGGGAAGTGGCAGGTTTGGTGGGGGGCAAGGGGAAGTGGCAGGTTTGGTGAGGGGCAAGTGGCAGGTTTGGTGGGGGGCAAGTGGCAGGTTTGGTGGGGGGCAAGGGGAAGTGGCAGGTTTGGTGAGGGGCAAGTGGCAGGTTTGGTGAGGGGCAAGTGGCAGGTTTGGTGGGGGGCAAGGGGAAGTGGCAGGTTTGGTGAGGGGCAAGTGGCAGGTTTGGTGGGGGGCAAGGGGAAGTGGCAGGTTTGGTGAGGGGCAAGTGGCAGGTTTGGTGAGGGGCAAGTGGCAGGTTTGGTGAGGGGCAAGTGGCAGGTTTGGTGGGGGGCAAGGGGAAGTGGCAGGTTTGGTGAGGGGCAAGTGGCAGGTTTGGTGGGGGGCAAGGGGAAGTGGCAGGTTTGGTGAGGGGCAAGTGGCATGTTTGGTGGTGGTGGGGGAAGTGGCAGGTTTGGTGGTGGGGAGGGGAAGCGGCTGAAGACAGGTTTGGTGGGGGGGGGGGAGGGGAAGCGGCTGTGAACTTGACCCCAGCACTGTGTTTTCTTGGAACCTCGTGTATCATTGTGGCGTATTGACACGGTTCATTTAGGAAACTGCACTTAGGTTTGTTTTCTTTTTCCTTTGGTTCAGATACACACAGCAGACACCTTCCTTTCTAGCTAGAAGTAGCTCTCTTTTCTGACCTATCCACAGCACTTGGGAAGAAATGGAAAACCTCCAACCCTTAGGGGCTTGGGTGCTATTTAATTGTGGTGATCCCTTTTACAAGTAAAAATTAGTTTTCAACCGGACTATAAAAATACAATGCAGCCAGGCGGTGGTGGTGCACACCTTTAATCCCAGCACTTGGGAGGCAGAGGCAGGCGGATTTCTGAGTTCGAGGCCAGCCTGGTCTATAGAGTGAGTTCCAGGACAGCCAGCAAAAAAACCAAAAAAAAAAAAAAAAAAAAAAAAAAAAAGAAAAGAAAAGAAAAGAAAAAACTACAATGCACTATGAACATCCTACCTCATTAGACAGAACACACAGCACTAATCATCCTCCTTCCTGCTGATTCAGTTGTCGCTATGCAAGTAAAATAACGATTTTGGGATGTGACACAAGGATGTCCCAGAGGATCCTGGGATGTGCAACAAGCAGCTGACTTTCAAGTAAGAAGGCCCAGAATAATAAGTAAGTTTTTGGTATTTTTGTTTGCTTTTTTTTTGTTTTTTATTTATTTATTTATTTTATTTATTTATTTTTTTGAGACTCTCTGTGCAGCCTCACCTGTCCTGGAACTCACTCTGTAGACAAGGTTGACCTTGAACGCAGAGATTCTGCTTGCCTCTGCCTCCTGAGTGCTGGGATTTAAGGTGTGTGCCACCACCTAGCTCTTTCTTCAGTTTTTATTTTTTCATTTTTTCCTTGTGCCTGTGCATTTTATTTTCACATTTTTATTTATTACGAATTTAATTTTTCTTTCTCTTGTTTATTTTATAAAGAAAACAGGCTGATACTAAAGTTATAATAACATAAAAAATTAATTAGAGGGAGAAGATGAGGGTAGTAGAAATAAGAATAGACCAGGGATGAAGTTAGCAACCCTGGAAATGCATGTCAGGAATTTATGCATAACTTCTTAGAAGTGGCTGTAATACTGAACTTTTCTTTTGAGACAATATCTCATGTTGCCCAGGCTGGCCTTGAACTTGATATATAGCTGAAGATGATCTTGAGTTTCTGATCCTCCTGCCTCTGTCTCCCATGTGCTGGCACCACAGGTCTGTGTCATCATGCCTGGTTATTTATATGCAGTGATGGGAATCAAACCCAGGGCTTCATGCCTCACTAAGTAAGCATTCTGCTAACTTTACTCTATCTCCATCCCCAGAGATAAATAGCCTATTTTATGCAAATTTGTGATTTATAAAGTCTATAAAATAAATGTAGGGGGAGCTAGTGAGGTGGCTCTTGCAGAGAACCCCATTCAGTTTCTAGCACTCATTTGGTGGTTCACTACTGCCTGTAACTGAAGCTCCAGGCTTTCTGGTGCCCTCTTCTGGTCTCTGTGTGCACCTGCATGTATGTGTACATATTAACAAGCACACACATAGATATATAGAAAAATAGAAATTATAAACATCTTTGAAAAACTATAAGGGACTATTAATTGGAAGTTTTTAACTTTTAGCACTCTTTCAAACAAGACAAGCCTGGTTGCTGGCACAGGGTCTACTTGAGAGCATCCTTTGTCCAAGGACGAGAGGATCTCTTGGATCCCAGAGGCTTGGCATAGGCTGAATGACATCAGCTGCAAAGGACATGCTCTTTTCTTCTTTGGTGGACTTGTGTTTTTCACTGCTCACTCTAGGAGAAAAAACCCTGTCCATTTCTTCTTCTATCTCGTCTGGAATTCGAGCATAGTCATACAGAAGGACTGTGCCGTGTGTGCTTAGTTCTTCCTCTGCAGAAGGACTGTGCTGTGTGTGCTTAGTTCTTCCTCTGCAGAAGGACTGTGCTGTGTGTGCTTAGTTCTTCCTCTGCAGAAGGACTGTGCTGTGTGTGCTTAGTTCTTCCTCTGCAGAAGTGCTGTGCTGTGTGTGCTTAGTTCTTCCTCTGCAGAAGGACTGTGCTGTGTGTGCTTACTTCTTCCTCTGCAGAAGGACTGTGCTGTGTGTGCTTAGTTCTTCCTCTGCAGAAGGACTGTGCTGTGTGTGCTTAGTTCTTCCTCTGCAGAAGGACTGTGCTGTGTGTGCTTAGTTCTTCCTCTGCAGAAGGACTGTGCTGTGTGTGCTTAGTTCTTCCTCTGCAGAAGGACTGTGCTGTGTGTGCTTAGTTCTTCATGTCTCCTCAACCCTCATGCTGCTTTGTTTGGGGAGAACAGAATCAGGGCTGAGATGGTAGCTCAGCACACAGAGATTCTCAGCACTAAGTCATCTGAGCTCAATCCCAGTATGTGCTCTGTGCTTCCTTGCAGCTGTTAGCCCTTTGGGTGTTCTATGAAAGGTGTACACAGGCCTACACGTGCTGACAATGGTTTTTGAATTAAAGTACTTTAATTTCTCTCCCTGTGTCGGAACAGCCAAAGGAAGTGGACTGTGAAGATTCCTACATGTTGCTGGGTGGACTGAGTGTGATGGAGTACATTTTCCTTTCTCTCTGTTGACCTCAGTTTCCTAAGGATGACCTATTTTAAAAGTATTATTATTATTATTCTCCATGCTGTGACCCATGCCTTTAATTCCAGCACTCTGGAGGCAAAAAACAGGCAGATTTCTGAGTTCAAAGCCAGCCTGGCTTACAGAACAAATTCCAGGGCAGCTAGAACTATACAGAAAAGGCCTGTCTATAAAAACAATACAACAACAACAAATTATTTTTTAAGGTGGAGCCTCAGCTCCCAAGTAGTTGGGATGATAGCATATGCTTGTCATGTCTGATTATAAGGATCATCTTTTAAAACTTACATTTTAAAGATGGTCTTATTGTTCTGTGAGTCAGCTGTGCATGGGGTGTTGTTAGCACACACCAGGGGCCATGTGGAGGTCAAAACAACAATGTCTCTCCTTTTACCTTTCTGTGGGCCCCAGGGCTCACATTCAGGTTGTCAGGCCTGTGCAGCAAGCTCTGCCACCTCTTGAGCATCTCTGTAGCTTGCTTTTTTAACCTTTTACTTCTAAAGTATAACAACTCCCTCTCCCTGGCTGCCTTTAACAAACTCCCGGAATCACGAGTAAGGGCATCACTAGAGATCTAACTACACCTTTTCAAACGTGGCCCCAATGCCATCGTTACACCTAAAGTATTCATCGTAACCACAGGGATGACTCAAGGACAATCACATAAAACCCATTTCTTATCACAAGAAATAATAATAATAATAATAATAATAATAATAATAATAATAATAATAATAATGGAGAGAAACAAGCCTTTCCATTGCAGGAGTGAGTTTCCCTGTGGCCAAATGTCATAGAGCAAGGGGACACATACTGGAGAACTGTTTTGTTAAATTAAAAAAATATATTTTAAAAAATATTTTTATCTTTAATTGACATACAGTAATTATACTTACTTGTGGCATTCAGGTACATAATGTATATAATGTATATAATGTATATAATGTATACTGTGAGAGCAGTTGGCATAGTTATCACTCCAGACCTTTATCTCTTTGTGTTCAGAATGTTCAATATTTTCTTAGGTGTTTTGAAATAGTCAATTAATTCTTTTCATTCATGGTTCTCTTGTTGCACTACAGAACAGGGGAAGTTCTTCTTCTTGTCTAACTGCACTGTGTACCTATTAGTCACCCTCTCTGTGTTCTTCCCAACCTCCATCTGTTAGGTCCTGCTAACCACTGCTCTACTCTCTGTTTCTTTAAGATGCTCTTCGGCTCCCAGATGTGAGGACATGCAGTGTTTGATTTTCTGTGCCTGATGATCTCACTCTATACAGTGCTCTCTTGCCTCATCCAATGCAATGGCAGACTTGCATTCATGCTTGTGTGGAACAATAGTCCATTGTCTACTTGCACTCTGTTCATTCCCCGGTAGACAGCTGCACTGACTTTGTGTTGCTTTCTGTGAACTGCAAGGACGTCATGAGGGTGCTGCCATCCAGCCCTCAGCAGAGCTACTCTCCAGTGAGACTGCAGGATCCCCAGGACCACATGGTACCACTAGGTTCAAGATACTTTTCCCTTGTATCTGTTCAACAGGCAATCCCACTCTGTGTACAACGAGGCCACAGGTTCAGCCTGTACTTGGCAGGGGGAGGGTGGTGGCAGGGCTCGACAAGCCAGTGATTGGATGTAGTTGGTACCAAAACCATAGCAAAGCCACAACTTGGAGTAGTCCTGGTGTGATGTGGTCACAGTGTGAGAGTTTTCACCGAGGGCACTGCTGAAGGCTCAAGGTCCCAGCGTTACAGCAGTGTGAAATGCACAGGGCTCCTAAGTAGTTCTTAATGTGTAAGACATGTCTGCACTTTCTCACTTACACACACTTATTTTTAAGTATCCAAAGCTTTTAATATCTCGACACAAGAGATCCACAATACACTGGCTAAGGTTGATCACTTTTATGAAACTTATTTCTTTGATAATATATTTGCCGTACAGCTTATAGGCTGTAGAAAATATTGTTAGATATTAGGAACTAGAATCAAAACCATGGGACTGGAGAGATGGTTCAGTGGTTAAAAGCACTGCTTGCTCTTCCAGAGGTCCTGAGTTTAATTCCTAGCAACCACATGGTGGCTTCCAGCCATCTGTAATGGGATCTGATGCCCTCTTCTGGTGTGTCTGAAGACACTGTACTCACATACCTAAAATAAATCTTTAAAAAAACATTTAGAACCAAAACCATAGAGAACCATCTGATATACACAGTGCTGAGAAGACCACTCCCAGCAGACAGTCCTGTTGATGGTGGTTTGCTCTGGTTTCAACCAGAAGATGAAGAACCCACCAAAATGGAACTCTGGTTGTTGGAAGGGGAGAATAATTATCAGGGACAGAGATCATACTCCAAGTCTACGCAAGAAAACAAGACATCAGGCCTTGGGTAGTTAATCTTACTTTTTCTTCGTCAGTATAAGGATTGATTTGGGAGTCTCATACCTGCTTGATGGGCTAGCACCCACAGAAACTGAAATTTCACTAGCACTTTGAAATTAATCATTTAAAGTCACACAGGTATTTCAGGGTATCAATGATGCTCTGGTGTAGTATTACTTGCTCATTTGTTTGACAATAGGGCAGTACTCTTTTTGTAACCCAGGCTGACCCAGAACTTGCAGTCTCCCTGGAACACAGGGATACAACATTCCATCTGGATACTAAAATCTATATAGTATGGTTAGTTCCTTATCTATAGCATGCATACATTCCTAAAGAGTAGCCGCCCAATGAACTTGGTGTAGTTCACCATTCACCAGTGTCAGTGTCATAATCATTGCAATTAGCACATGAAGTCACAATTAGCACATGAAGGTATAGTGTCCATAATCCTCGCACTCAGAAGAATTAGGCAAAGTTGTTAGAGCAAAATAGCAAGATCTCATTTCAAAAAACTGTGATCAGATGAAAAATGAAGCATTCTGTTGATCAGATGTCTTGGCATGTGTGTGCTGTGTTTTACCAAGCCATGGCCATGTTCAGTTCCTGGTTCTGCCCCCCCCCTCCCGGGAACTGCAGATGGCTGCAGGAAGACTCACCATGGTATCCAGTTGTATCCAGTGGACCTCGTTGCTGGAGCTGATTCGAGACTGTTGGGTCTGCAGTGTGTATGGGAAGGAGCTCACCTGGAGCACCAGGAGGTTGAAAGCTTCTAGGACTTCTCTACAATTAATAACTCGATCAGCCAATCCGTGGGTTGGCTCACCATGTGACAGAGAGCCTGAAATCACACTGTGGAAACAGGAAATGTCAAGTCAGAGCTTCCTCACCCAGGTGACTGGAGACAGAAGCAGGGCAGCATGGCGGTGACACCAGACTTATTTTATCTGAGAGGGACAGATTCAATCAGAATGTGATTTGGAGTTGGGTGTGGTGGTATACATCTGTAATCAGGAAGCACAGGAGAAGCTGAGGCAGCCAAGGTTAAGAGTTCAAGGCCAAAAAAAAAAAAAAAAAAAAAGAGTTCAAGGCCACCTTGGGCCATATAATGAGATTTTTGTCTCATAAAACATACAATTCGAAAGACAAAAAAAATTATGTTCTTATTTATATTCTTATTTTATATTACCACTTCCAGACAAGTGTTGGGGACTCTTCCCTTCCTGGCTTTTCAATTTGTTCCTAAGCTATTCTAAGCGTGACCTCAGTCATGCAGTTGAAAGCTTCTAGCCCTGCAATGACCTGTATCCACAGTTGCCTCCATCCCACCTCAGCCTGGGAGGAGGGGTAGGAAGAGGGTTGAGAGGAGGACTGGGAGTCAGAAAGTCACATCACTAAAGTTTTCACAGTTCTGTTCACTTTGGATATGCCAGGTTATCATGCATATTTTATTCTATTCTATTCTAGTTTCATTTTCTTGTGTGTGTGTGTTCAGTCTCAGGAACTCACATGGTGGAAGAGAGAACTGATTCCCACAGGTGTCCTCTGACATCTATGTACGAATGATTGCTACATGAATGTACATGAATAAAATAAATCAATAATGACAAAAAATGAAAACCAACATAAATTGGACAGCAGAATTTCAGGGGCAAGGAATGACTGGGAATAAGTTACCAATGGGAAGACACCAACTGTGAGATTTCAGCGCCTTTGCACCATGACTAAAGGGTTCCTTAGGTAACAGTTACTGCTAAGGAAGAAATGCTAGGTCTACTCTGAAGCAATCACCTCGTTAGCTCCACATGGGAGTTGTCATGAACCAGCACAAACAGTGTGTATGGGTTCTGCTTCACCCTCCTCATGAAAACTTCAAACTTGCTTTGGATTTCATTGTCCAGGCGAACAACATATCTCTCTGCTCTCTGATGAGCCAGCCCACTTTCCTCCAGACCCAGGTCTACAAGGACACCTGCCAAGAGGAAAAAAGTTGCTCTTTTTACACATTTTTGTGTAACACACACACACACACAGAGCTCAGTGTTGACCAATACTGGGCACTAACCACACAGAGGTTTAGAGAGAAAACCTTTTATTCTTTTTCATATGCTGCGGAGTTAAGAGGACGAAATGCTAGACTTCCCTTTCGTTGGAGCATTCCATTCCAGATCTCATGGCCTGATAGAAAGAACAGGAGATACATTTCTGCTGCTTTTGTGTTTTGAGACAGGGTTTCAGGAGCCCACACTGCCTCCCAGGATTAGACAGTGAAGGCTTAGAGGCCTGCACCACCACATGCAGCTTACAGAACAGACACAGGAATGCCCTGATTCTTGGAGTAAACGCTGTTGAATACTTAAAACCCATTTTATTTATCTCCCTTTTGTGGGTAAAGTGCTAATGTCTACCTTAGGCTGATAAGAAAAAAAAAAAACCTAAGCTTTGGTTTGCAGATATTGAATAAATTAATATAACATAAAAACCTTATTTTTCCAAATTTAGCATAGAAAAGGAAACCACATATCCAGGCTTTACAGATACCAGGCAAGCACTCTTCCACTGAACTACATTGCCAGACTTCATTGAAAACTTTGTTTGTTTGTTTGTTGAGACAGGGTTTCTCTGTATAGCCCTGGCTGTCCTGGAACTCACTTTGTAGTCCAGGCTGGCCTCGAACTCAGAAATCCACCTGCCTCTGCCTCCCAAGTGCTCGGATTAAAGGCGTGTGCCACCACGCCCGGCTCTGAAAACATTTTTGTACAGGGATACACATATACATAGAGCATGGGAGGTCCTCAATGTGTAAAACAAACACAATTACCCATGCTTACCGTATTCTCAAGAAGTCAGAAATTGTGTGACTTTAGTATGGTTCAGTAGCTCTGTCTATAGCTTTGACATAAAACATCTAAGTGTGCGGCGAAGCTGCTGTTCACAACCCACCCTCCTTTGAAATGAAGAGATTTTTATGAGTTATACTGATCTACCTTTACACTTTTAACAAAATGACACCAACCAGTTAACAACTACATGCAGTTAGCATCGTCAAAGTATAATAACAGCCTTAAGTGAAATAAGAGGCAAAGGTGGAAAATGTTTTATTTTATGAAAGTTCATCGTACCAGAAAAGGAAAACAAAGCTAATCTTAATTCAAGATTTCTCCCCAGCTGACCTGGACCTCACCGAAGTCTGTCTGCCTTTGGGACTAAGGGCACGAGGGTGGTGGGAAGTGAATCCTTGGGTCTTTAGTCAGAGCAGCCAGTGTACTTAACCACTGAGTTAAGAACCTCTAGCTCTGGAGGAGCCTTGTCTTGGAGATTACTAATCAAGAAAATGCACAACAGGCCAATCTAATGGGGCATTATCTCCGTTGAGATTTCCTCTTTCCAAATTACTCTAGCTGGTGTCATGTTGACAGGAAACTAGCCAGCACATAATTCTTTTACCCCTGTAGTCTCTTTTTAGGGGAAACAAACAAAAACAAACAAATAAAACCCAAACGGTACAAGTTGGCTGAAATCTTGTTAGTGGCTTTCAGAGTCCATTGAATTTGTAGTCCTTTTTGTCTGAGTGGCCCTACCCTGCCTCCCTTCTGTCTTCTCACTGAGGAGAATTATTTAATCTGGATTGGAGTCTATGAAAGCATGCCCTACAGGGCTCTTTGGGGTGCAGGGGAGAGAGCCCATGGCCTGAAGAACAGCATTCTAGATACACAAATGGCATTTGACTCTACAGTCTTGTCTGCTTGTATACTCAAGGCCTCTACTCTCAACTAATGGTAATTTCTCAAATGTGTTTCCAATGACCTAATTTGAGTTTTCAAGAGGATTCTAAACTTTAACTATTACGGCTGCACCATTTGCTAGGAAAGAAGGGTGAGGCCAGAGATCCCATCGAGTGAGATGGACTTTGCAAGTGAGGACAGAAAATGGAGAGAGACCTTTCTCACCATAAAACGAAATAATTGGGCAGGCAGTGGTGGCCCGGCTTTTAATCCCAGCACTTGGGAGGCAGAGGCAGGCGGATCTCCGAGTTCAAGGCCACCTTGGTCTACAGAGTGAGTTCCAGGACAGCTTGTCTCAAAAAAACAAAACAAAACAAAACAAACAAAAAAAACCAAAACCCAACAAAAACGAAATAATTGATTATGGAGATAACTGGAAAGATGAACCCTTCACATACAGCAGCCAGCACTTTAATTATGTGGCAAAGGAATTTGTAGTCTGCATTTGGGCACTACTACATTTGGGCTCCAGCATCTAGCAGGGACATGGATATGCTGTTTGGCAGGTGGCTGCAGAGAAGGGCCTACAAGGAACTGAAGGTTCCCACAGTACAGTACTGTGTAGGTAAGTCACACACCTAGAGAGGAGTAGACATGTCAATTATGTTTGAACAGGGGACTCTCCGGTGTGTGTGTCTTCTTTCTGGGTCAGTTGCTTCCCAAGACTGGGTCTCTGAGATACTTGTAACCATCTAGTAGGTGCCACACACACACACACACACACACACACACACACACACACACATACACACACGTTTTTTCTGAGAAGGTAAGTTTTAGAATGGTTTTAGAAGGTATGTTTTAGCTTCCACATTGGGACCTATTCCTGAAAGCTTCTTTGTGCCTCTTTTGACCAGATGATCTACTTGTCACCAACTAACAGCTCCAGCTTCCTCATAACCATGTGTGTGTGCAATCACTGCATTAGTGTCATTGACCTTATCAGAATAAAACTTCCATCGAGGCTGCCACTACACCCGCTCCCATCTGCTGGAGAGGTCACTGCACAACCAGGGAGCCCCGACTAAACACACAGTATTGGCCCATCCACCTTGAATTTAGAATGGCTTGTTTTTTTTATTGTGCCAGTATTCTAGTGTTCTGACTGACAGAACGTGGAGCTTCCTCAATTGTCAGAATTTCAGAGTACTGGGAGAACTGAAAAGTCTTAACCCATTTCTTTTCTCTTTTTGTATTGTTTTCTTTTTTCCTTCCCTCTCTCTGTCCTTCTTCCTTCCTCCTCTTTCCTTAATCAGAATGCCAGTCAAGAGACCACTTGCTTCACCCAGTGTGGGTCTGCAATAATTTCCTTCTGTTTTCAGCCACACCCGAAATGCGAAGGACACGCCCTTCTGAGTGTATTGACCATTCTTCCAGTCTGGCGCTCTTTCCGAAGGGCTGGCTGCTGAAATGTTCTCTTTCTGGAAATAGGCAGATGGAATCAGGAAGACAACGGTAGACATCAGTTCTTCCTCCCTCCATTCAGACAGGAGTTACACACCTTGCTTGGTGCCAGACCCGAGAGGCTCCATGAGGCTCTAGGCATTCAATAATGAAAAGCAGGTTTTCTCTGAGGGTTCTCTGGGCTTTCTGTGGCCCAGGCAAGTTCATCTCTTCATTTTCATGGTGGAGTGGGAGGAAACTGAGTCCCACGATTCCTGGGGGACTTTTGCTTTAATGGTTATGATAGTAACATGGTGTTTTAATAAGTAATTTCTTACTCTGTCTTAGAAAGTTTCTCTTTATACACACATATACATATATATATGTATATATGTATACACACACATACACACCCAGACACACATGTTTCCTATTAACTAGTATGTGTTCCAAAAAATATGAGGGTACTTAACTATGATGACACATTTTAGCATAGTTATAATAAGAAATACTGTGCACTTGTTAAGAATGTTACTTAAAAAAGCTTTTCCTATGCACACTGCACATCAACAGCAAGGACAAATACAGGAAGGAAGGAGGCACAACACTAGGCAGTAAGTAGGTGCTAACAACAACATTTTTATGGTGGTAACCTTGAGTGTGAGATTACAAATGGTTAATTTTGTGGGAACTGCACCCAGAGTCTCAAGCAGGCTGTGTACCCTGCTAAACCATAACCTCTGTGTACAAATGTTTCCACATATCCACTTTGTTACTTTCATTTTTCAGAATAATATCACATGGCCTGAAAGATGGGTCAGATGGTAAAACTGCTTGGTACCCTGAGTTTGATTCCTACATCTTACTGTGGAAGGAGAAAACCGACTTCCCAAAGTTGTTCTTTGACTTCTACATATGCTCCATGTTACATTCA
Source organism: Mus caroli (assembly GCF_978045245.1). Taxonomy (NCBI): domain Eukaryota; kingdom Metazoa; phylum Chordata; class Mammalia; order Rodentia; family Muridae; genus Mus; species Mus caroli. Next base: position 7,547,688 of record NW_028227274.1, on the reverse strand, counting down.
AAACACACACATGCACACACATGCCTCTACACACCACAATCATGCTTTGTCTTACAATTAAAAAAGAATGTTATTATTAAGTATATAAAAGTGATTATTACTACAATAATTTTATCTGCATTAATTTTATCTGCATTTTAAAAGATTTTCTGGAAGTCTATATAAAGTTTGCAGACACTGTCTGTGAATGTAGAATCCACAAGCTAAAATTTTAGAACTTTGAATTTATTAAATTTTATGTTTTCAAATATAATGAAAATAAAATTAAGTAAATTTTTGTGCCAAAGCTAAGAGTGAATAATATCAAAATTGTAATTTGCTACTGGGTGGTGGTGGCACATGCCTTTAAATCCAGTGATTGGGAGGCAGCGGCAAACAGATCTGTTTCAGGTCAGGGGCGGCCAGGACTACAGAGAGAAACCCTGTCTCAAAAAACTAAACAAAAAAACTACACAACAGCAACCACACAAAAGTAATTTGCCATGAGTTTTCCCAAATCTGCCTATAACACTGACCCTGCCCCCCATTATAAACCTATCTAACTGGTCAGATTTTAGTAGCTTTCTGAGGAATGGTAATCTTAAAATATGAAATAAAAAATGAAAAACCAAGCCGGGCGTGGTGGCGCACGCCTTTAATCCCAGCACTCGGGAGGCAGAGGCAGGCGGATTTCTGAGTTCGAGGCCAGCCTGGTCTACAAAGTGAGTTCCAGGACAGCCAGAGCTATACAGAGAAACCCTGTCTCGAAAAAAAAAAAAAACCAAAAAAAAAAAAAAAAAAAAAAACCCAAAAAAAAGAAAAACCAAAACCAAAGCCCTGAGCTCAGAGAGGATGGGTAGGCTCTGCAGAGAGACAGGGAAAGTGCAAGCCACTGAGAGGTTATTCCAGGAAAAGGCTCTGCAGAGGAAGCTCGCTCTAAACAGGTGCTAGGATGCGTTTGCTGAAGCACGACTTGGGATATCAGATCACAGACTGAGGGAGTCTGCAAATGCCAGATGGTATAAGTGAACCACCTACAAAAGAAGGCACTCCCTCCATGTATGGAAAAGAGAATCCACGAGCAATAATAGGTCAGGTTACTTGGCTCTATGGAAACCCACCGGTCACCCACGGTGGAGGGGAGGAAAGAAGACACAGCTGAGGGAGGCTCTGTGAGAGCCTCAGGGAAGGCTTCTGCCCTCTTCCTGCTCATTTCCAAAAGGTCACTGCCTAGTGTGACATTCAGAGACTTAAAGGCAGATAACCCTGAGGCCTCCCGAGACTGTGAAATACACTTCCCATGAGTCAGTCACAGCCAGTCAGGTGAACACGTGGGAAGAGTTCACACACAGCCATGCTGCTCAGAGCCTGGCCTCTGACCAGCAGGACTCAGGAGATTGGACAAAATACAGTCTGGGGGCGACCCCGACTACTGAGGGACTTCCTGGAAGTCTATACAAAGTTTGATAGACACTAGACACGGTCTATAGGTGTGGAATCCATAAATCTACATTCTTAGAAATTTGAATTTATTAAATTTTCTGTTTTCAAACATAATTCTTTAATGTGACAAAAAGACCCATCCTCCATCTAAAACCTGTGTTTTTTTCCCCGGGTAAGATAACCAGAGGGAATTTGATATTTAAATTTTTCTCTTTAAACCTGGTTTATGCCAGGCAGTGGTGGCGCACACCTTTAATCCCAGCACTTGGGAGGCAGAGGCAGACAGAACTCTGAGTTCAAGGCCTGCCTGGTCTACAAAACAATTGTCAGGACAGCCAGAACCACACAGAGAAACCCTGTTTCAAAGAACCAAAAACCAACCAACCAACCAACCAAACAAACAAACAAACAAAAGAAACAATAAAAACCCTGGTTTACATGAAAACCAGCATTTGCTTAGCTGTCCCAATTTTCTAAACTCTATAGCTTTTTATATATTCTAAGCAAATTTTATTTCATGAAGAGATTATATTTACCACAGACTTGTAAAATCTTTCCTTTCTACCATTTCTGTCTTCTACAGGGAAATGTATTTGAATTTGGTCTCTGTTTTTGGAGATAATTTTAACTTGGCTTCTTGCGGATAATGTGGAAGGTGGCGTCTGTGTTGAAAATGTTCCGGCAACCTGCTAAATGTCTGAGAACTCTGAGAAATGACCTGCCCCAACCTAGGAAGAATTCAAGAGGCTTTGACCCAGCATCCCGGACAGGCTGGACTTCCCTAAACAGTGAATGACCAGACTGCAGTCCCACGAATGACACCATGGATTTACAGTCTCGACAAACACACAAATCAGTTTTAGTGTCTTGGCCTCTAAGGGAAAAAGGTCTAGAAGAAAGCTTACAGATAAATTAAATGTTCATTTAAATGCTCTTGTGATTTTTTTTTTTTTTTTTTTACTACTGAAAGACGTTTTTAAAATGTCTTTTAAATGTTTGGACTAAGCGAGAGGAAGGGATAAAGGGGCTGCAGGGCTGGAACTGAGTAGAAGCTCATAGAAAGGCTCACTCTTACCTGATTGTCGAACACGCTGGAGAGTTTGCTGGACCAGAACCTCTGACCTTGGGACGATGATGATGAAGTCCACTTTGCTAAAGTGGCCGAGGTCCAGGCTCTGGCTGCCGCTGTCTGCGATCGCACACACCTGGGATAAGAGTCTTCTGGCAACTGTGAGCTGTGGTTGATAAATTTGGAAGGTTTCGTTATCTACATCTAAAATTAAAAAAAGTTATAAGAACAATATTTAGTTCTTCAACAAGCGCTATGAATCCATTTGGAGACATAAAACACAAGGGCAGATCACTGTTTCACAACCACGAACTCCCACTTGCTATTCTCCTTTGATACTGGGCTTTATGGAGCTGCCTGTTTCCCCCTAAAATCTGACTGAGAAGATATGCTCAAGAATGGGCTAGGACAGTTTGACAAGCAAATGACTTAAAAACGTTGGGATTGTCTTACAACACTTTTGTTAATAGTGGAAACAGACTACAAGGTCACAGCTGGACCAGGACTCAGCTGCAGGAAGGGGGTAGTCAAATCTTTAGGCCTCTCAGCATTGCCCAGGTCTAGGGAGAGAGTCAATGCCATAGCTATAATACTGTAGGATTCCTTTGAGTTTTTCTGGATGAATCCACAGTAATTATTTCTTCTGCATCAGCAAGTCAGCTGCAACATGACCTGAAATCCCCTGTCTATGACTAGACAACACAGGCTAGAGACACAACCTTCACTTTTCTTCCTATTTGGCTTGGCTCTGCCAGCATTTGTGACCTGGCAGGCCTAGGACATGTAGTCATTACCAGTGCTCACACCAGGACTACCTAAAGAGACCTATGCCTTGTGACATAGGCAGCTGGCCTCTCAGTAGGTGACATACCACCAAACACTGCCCAGATTCTCTATGCATGTCAGTAATCCTTTCTTACAAGTTTCACCAAGCCACCAGTCCCTGTGCACACCCCCTCTCCCCACAAACAAAATGCCTGGGCAGGCAGCTGCCACACCTCTTAAAAGGGTTGCATTCTATCAGGGACATATGTTGACAGTTTGACTGAAACACAGTCTCAAGGGCTTAATTAACTAGTGCTAATGAAAGTTGTCTAAACTCAACTGAGGTGTAAGTGAGGCGTTCAGTACTCACACTACCCTAGCTACTCTGGACACAGAGGGCTTCTTGCCGGCAGAAAGAACTGACTGCAGAGCTTGATGCTATGAGGTTGAACAGCAGAGCTGGGAGAGCAGCTTAGCAATGGGGCACCTCTAGATGTGTGTGTAAGGCTTGGGTTTGACTCCCAGGGTTAGAAAAGAAAAAGGAATGCTAGTGCAAATACTTTTAAAGTTTTAAAATGATGCACATGAGTGTTTTGCTTGCATGTATGCTTGTGTACCATCTGCATGCCTAGTGCCCAAGGAGGACAGAAGAACACACCAGATCCCCTGGGACTGGTGCTATAGACATTTATAAGTAACCATGTAGTTGCTGGGAACTGAACTGGGGTCCTCTGGAAGAACAGCCAGTGCTCTTAGCCATTGAGCCATCTCTCCAGCCCCTAGGTAACTTTCCCCCATTTCCCGTACATGGACTACAATTAAAAGGTTGAAGAGATGTCTCAGCAGTTGAGAGAAAACATTGCTTCTGCAGAAAAACACGGTTTGATTTGTAGCACCCATGTCTACAACCTTGGAGGATCCAACATGGTCTTCGGATCCTCGTGAGCACCTGAATATACCCAACACACATTCACACACACACACACATACACATAAGTAAAAAATTAAAAAAAAATCTACCAATAAAACAAGCCTATCTTCCAACATAAATAAGTTATTAGTTTCTCAGTTCATAGGCTGACAGGAACTAAGCATATATAGATTTGTAAGTACAATTTAATTTAGCAAATTCTGAAGTTTAATGAAATATAAAACAACAGTTTTTTTTGTAAAACTTTTTATTATAACTTTTAGTGTTGGTGTATGTGTGTGCATGTGCCCATGTACCACAGCACACATGTGGAGGTGATAAGACATCATGCAGGAATTGGCTTTCTCATTCTACCACGTGAGCGAGCCCCGGGGTTTGAGCTCAAGTCATCAGGTTTGGTGGTAGTTGTTTTTACCCACGAGGCCATCTTGCTGGCTTCAAGCAACATTTATTTTAATGTTTGTTTGTTTGTTTGTTTTTTCGAGACAGGGTTTCTCTGTGTGGTCCTGGCTGTCCTAGAACTCACTCTGTAGACCAGGCTGGCCTCGAACTAGAAATCCGCCCGCCTCTGCCTCTTGAGTGCTGTGATTAAAGGCATGCACCACCACCACCCGGCTTGCAACATTTATTTTTATTTTACTTATTTATTCACTTAGATCTTTTGAGACTGGGTCTCACTATGTAGCCCTGGCTGTCCTGAAATTCACTATGTAAACCAGGATGGCTTTGAACTCACAAAGGTAGTCTGCCTCTGCCTGGGAGTGTTGGGATTAAAGGTATGCACCACCATGCCTGGCTGACATTTCTTTTTTAAACTAAAAAAATATTTTTAAAAAATGTGTCTAGAGTTTTGGCAGTCTGGTTCCCTCAGAGGCCAAAGGAGGCACTGGGTCCCCTGGGTCCCCTGGGTCCCCTGGACTGGAGTCACAGATGGTTGTGGGTTCTGAGATGAAACCCTGGTTCTCTGAAAATCAGCTGGGGCCCTTAACTCCTGAGGTTTTTTTCTCCAGTTCCTTCAAGCAACATTTAGTTTGTTTGGCTGGCTTTTGGTTTTTCAAGGCAGGGTTTCAGGGTTTCTCTATGTAGCCTTGGCTGTCCTGGAACTTACTCTATAGACCAGGCTGGCCTCGAACTTGCTGCCAGGAGGAAAGATGTGTGCTACCACCACCCTGCTTCAAATAACCTTTCTTAAGTAGGGAACCAAGGATGTACTTAGAGAGCTGTATGTATTCTGAGAATTAAGAAGTATTTGATGAACTAATTATTATTTTTACACATGTATTACTAATGTAGTGGTGTATGTGATGACATGTATGGAGGTCAAAGCAGCTGGCTCTCTCCGTCTACTTTTATGCAGGTTCTAGGATCTAACTTAGGTCCCTGGCTTGGGATGCAAGCAACCTCTACCTGCTGAGCAAACTCTGAACCTAGTAACAATTCAGAACAGTTCATATGAACTCATTTTAGATCTGAATGAATGATGCTCTATGTCCAGATACGGCCCAGAAGTCAGGACACTTTGTGGACCATGTTCACATTTGTTGGACAAAGAGGTTAAGATCAGCTTCCTCTCCCCCGGCCACCATGGGGCTCTGACTTGCAGGGCAGATGATATGTAGGTAACATTTTTCTGCTGCCTGGAAGGCCTCATATTCTATGGGCCTGAAGTTTTACAAGTAAGGGAAAAGGTGAGAGACACAGTCCTGCACAGCTGCAGTCTAGATGCTTCATGAAGTTCTCTAAAGCGCCCCGCAAGCACAGCAATTCCCTGCGTACAACTCAGGAAAAAACACTTGGGGTCCAGCCAGTGGTGCCTGTCATCCTAGAATTTTGGAGGTGGAGGTTAGAGGATCAAGAGTTCAAGACTAGACTCAGCTACGTAATGAGTTTGAAGCCAGTCTGGGCTGATAAAATCCTGTCTCAACACACACACACACACACACACACACACACACACACACACACACACACATTAAAATAAAATAAAACTGAGTATTCCTAAAATCATTCCTGGCAAAAAGAGGACCTTCCTGAGGCTAACAGATATTACCAAATGCAACTAAACAACAGCCTCCCAGGAAAGGACTCTTACTAAGGAGAGGCTGCACAGCCAAATACTGTCAATCAGAACTCAATTTACCAGGTAGACAACAATGAAAAGCCTGCTGTAGTCTATGCCTTGAGGGTTCTTAAAAACCCTGAGGGTTCTTGTTTTTTAAGCGTCTACAATATCTGTCCCTCAGCCTCAGGCCACTTTACCCAGGTTTTGTGTGGGAATCATAGCAGCAGCCTCCTGAGGGGACACACACTCATCAAGGTCACCATTGAAAGGAGTGACCACACTGTCTCCTCTTCTTTGTTGCATTTTTTCAAGCAGCTTGTCCAGGTCATCCCCTGTATGAAAAGAAGGCAGATTTGAGAAGACTGGAGTGAGCAGCACGCTGAGTGCTTATGTTCAGTATCCAATTGATGCAGCTGGGCTGGGCTCTCATCAAAAACTTTAAATTGACCTAGAGTGATGTCAGAATTCCTACATGGCCATTTCTTTTGTGGCATTTGTACGATAAGAGCTTTTCTAGATGATATATACCCTTGTAGGTGCATGCTTACAACCAACACACTTCCAACACTGGCTCTCTTTTGGCTGGCATTATGGACAACAGCAGGCAGAATGCACTGTTCTGGTTCTCTCTGACATATGAAAAAACTTAGATCCAGGGAAAGAAAGAGAAAATAGCCCAAGCAACAAAGTTACAGTTGAGTTCAGGCTTTAATCCTCGTATCCTTGTGTCTTCCTCTAGACCTCACAAGCTTCCTGTGGTGTTGTTAGTCACCAGGAGTAAGGATTAAACCACTGCAAGGAAAGTTCTACCAGAAAACTTAAGGCCCACCTTCCTGACAGGCTAAGATTTCAATCCAATCACACAACTAGGGCTGGCAGGGCGGCCCAATCTTACAAGCACTCACCTAATGATGTTGTTTTGAAATGTGATGCCAGGAAGCTGACCTTTCCTGTGATGAGCTCGTAACTAATTTCTTTCAAAAACTCACTTGTGGTAAGCATGCTCTCTGCCAGGGCCCGGGACTGCTGCTGACCTGACGGACAGAGAACAAAGCAGTAACTCATCACTGGAACTAATGCTTGCGGCAGCACTAATTATGATGGACATAGAGACCACAGACGTCTAAAACTACAGGGACTTGATTAAGAAGGTCATGGCATGTTGAAAGATGTGCATACGAAACATCAATTTGAAGATTGTCTATAGCAGCAGCAGCAACAACAAAATCTTCATAACATGATGCCAGGTGATTGAGGGAAAAATAGTGTATTTTATGTTTATAACTATAAAAACTATAAAAATCTTTTTGGTAGGAAGCAATGAGAGCCATTCAGTGAAGAGAGGAGAAATGAAAGTCTGAGTGCTGGCCCTCTGAGAGTTAGCACAGAGCACATTTAGTCATTGTTCTACTTTCTGAAGGTTTCCTAGGTATGGTAGAGTAGGCTCTTCAGTGTGGAGAGCTCCTGGCAAATATAACTGGCTTACACAGGTGCTTTATCACATGACAGAATGGGTAAGACCTGCAAAACCTTTTTACAATTAACCTGCTTTTATTTCTATGTGTAGTGTATGTGTGTGTGTGTGTGTGTGTGTGTGTGTGTGTGTGTGTGCGCATATATGTATGTACCACAATGCACTCGGTGTCATGAACATCGGAAGAGGGTGTTTGGTCCCTCAGGACCGGAGTTATAGACTGCTAGGAGCTACCATGTGGATGCTGGAAATTAAACCCAGGACTTGTGCAAGGGCAGCGAGTGCTTTTAGCTGCAGAGCCATCTTTCCAGCCCCAACACTTAGTTACATGTGATGAGGGTATCTGCTGTAAAAGAATGTCTCCACAACCAGGTGCCAGGGGCACCAGCCACACTGAGGGCTTTGACTTGAGGAAGAAAGGAAAATTAAAACTGGGAGAGAAACCCAAACCGCAGCCATTAATCAGAGAGTAATTATGTGGATGCTGGAAATATCAATTGCTATTTTTCAAATACAGATGACAGAATGAATGCATTAAACAAGTGATAAGTCAAATAAACAAAGCCCCAAACCCACTCACCTAATACTACCACACAAAATTCATTTCCTCTGATTTTTGAAGCACAAATTGCCACGACGTAATCTGGCAGCCTCTGGTAGTGTTTCATTTCACTGAGAAGCCTCAGCGTCTCTGAAATGCCTTCTGCTAGAGAGTTCTGGGTCACAATCACATGAACCAGGTCCTGAGATACACTGGCAGCTAATCTAGCAAGCCAGGGGAGCTGTGCCGGTGACATGGGTGCACACGGAGTACCCAAAGGCAGGGCTCGCTCTCTCACAGAAAACTCCTGCATAGCATTCAGCACGATCTGCTCAAACTCTTCCCTGAGAGGAATCTGGTCAGGACCTATGTTAATGAGAATCACAGTTAGAATTCAGACAATCAGAGAAGACAAAATTAAGGCCAGGGAGAAGTGAAAGGGAATGGTGTGTGGCTAATATGAGCTGTGGCTTGAGACCACTGTAAGACGTAAGTGCTTACTTGCTAGCTGGAATATGGTGGGTTTAAATGAACTGTGGGATGCTGGGTGCTATGTGTTTTGTCTACAGCTCTAGCTCTGTTCTCCTGGACCCTAGTGATGGTCTCTTTCACAGAGGATTTTCAAAGATACGAGACCCATTCTGTTGCATGCCCTGAGAGACAATCATTTTCAAACCCTGGCACTATGAATTCTGATGACTAATAAATAAGACAACACACTGGTGTGTAATCAATTTTAAGGTTCTTTTCATTTCTCATTTTAGGCATGGATACTTTAAAAGTATTTTAATAGATTGTCTCAATTTAATTTTGACCTTAAACACAGGGAAATGAATAATTTTTTAACAGTCCCCAACTCTTCCCAGGCAGAGAATGCTCGGTCATCTCATTCTCTCCTGCACTCTGGGTTGTCAAGTATGACATGTGGCTTCTTTCCCCAGCCATAGTTGAGTAAGCTTATACTGATGACCTGTGGCCCCTGAAACTAGAGGGATTTTGTTTTTTATTCTCTTTAGAAACTTAACCAGTCTTTACAACAAAATCAGCAACCATCCAACTGGCACAAATTAACCAAGACCTTTAGTGAAAACTAAAACCCAGGGAATATATTGACTTGTCTCCTCCCCCCAACCCCCATGTGAATCAGAGACTTGAAACTCAAGGGTTCCTGTCTGCAGGAGCAGACTCTTTATCATTATTATTAGATATGTTCTTTATTACATTTTAAATGTTATCCCCTTTCCTAGTTTGCCCTCCGAAAATCTATCACCCTCCCTCTACCTGCTCCCCAACCCAACCTCTCCTGCTTCCTGGCCCTGGCATTCCCCTATACTGAGGCATAGAACCTTCACAGGACCAAGGTCCTCTCCTCCCATTGATGACCGACTAGGCCATCCTCTGCTACATATACAACTAGAGCCATGTGTTTTCTTTGATTGGTGGTTTAGTCCCAGGGAGCTCTGGGGGTACTGGTTAGTTCATATTTTTGTTCCTCCTATGAGGCTTCAGAACCCTTCAGCTCCCTGGGTACTTTCTCTGGCTCCTTCATTGGGGACCCTGTACTCCATCCAATGGATGACTGTGAGCATCCACTTCTGTATTTGTCAGGCACTGGCAGAGTCTCTCAAGAGACAGCTACATCAGGCTCCTGTCAGTAAGTACTTGTTGGCATCTACAATAGTGTCTGGGTTTGGTGGTTGTTTATGGGATGGATCCCCAGGTGGGGCAGTCTCTCATTCCTTCAGTCTCTGCTCTGAACTTTGTCTCTATAACTCCTTCCATGGGTATTTTGTTCCCCCTTCTAAGAAAGATCGAAGTATCCAAAGTTTGGTCTTCCTTCTTGAGTTTCATGTGTTTTGCAAATTGTATCAGGTATTCTGAGCTTCTGGGCTAATATCCACTTATCAGTGAGTGCATATCATGTGAGTTCTTTTGTGAGTGGGTTACCTCACTTAGAATGATATACTTGAGATCCATCCATTTGTCTAAGAATTTCATAAATTCATTGTTTTTACTAGCTGTGTAGTTCTCTATTGTGTAAATGTACCACATTTTCTGTATCCATTCCTCTGTTGAGGGACATCTGGGTTCTTTCCAGCTTCTGGCTATTATAAATAAGGCTGCTATGAACACAGTGGAGCATGTGTCCTTATTACAAGTTGGAGAATCTTCTGGGTATATGCCCAGGAGAGGTATTGCTGGATCTTCCAGTAGTACTATATCCAATATTCTGAGGAACCACCAGACTAATTTCCAGAGTGGTTGTACAAGCTTGCAATCCCACCAGCAATGGAGGAGTGTTCGTCTTTCTCCACATCCTCACCAGCATCTGCTGTTACCTGAGTTTTTGATCTTAGCCATTCTGACTGGTGTGAGATGGAATCTCAGGGTTGTTTTGATTTGCATTTCCCTGATGATTAAGGATGTTGAACATTTTTTCAGATGCTTCTCAGCCTTTCGGTATTCCTCAGTTGAAAATTCTTTGTTTAGCTCTGTATCCCATTTTTAATAGGGTTATTTGTTTTTTTTTTTTTTGAGTTCTTTATATATATTGGATATTAGACCCCTATCAGATTTAGGATTGTAAAGATCTTTTCCCAATCTATTGGTTGCTATTTTGTCTTATTGACAGTATACTTTGCCTTACAGAAGCTTTGCAATTTTATGAGGTCCATTCTTGCTCTTATGGCCCAAGCCATTGCTCTTCTGTTCAGGAATTTTCCCCCTGTGCCCATATCTTTGAGGCTTTTCCCCATTTTCACCTCTATAAGTTTCAGTGTCTCTGGTTTTATGTGGAGTGCCTTGATCCACTTAGACTTGAGCTTTGTACAATTGATCAATTCTCATTCTTCTATATGATAACTGCCAGGTGAGCCAGCACCATTTGTTGAAAATGCTGTCTTTTTTCCACTGGATGGTTTTAACTCCTTTGTCAAAGATGAAGTGACCACAGGTATGTGGGTTCATTTCTGGGTCTTCAATTCTATTCCATTGATCTACCTGTGTGTCATTGTACTAGTACCATGTAGGGTTTGTTTGTTTTTTTTTTGTTTGTTTGTTTGTTTGTTTTTTCGAGACAGGGTTTCTCTGTATAGCCCTGGCTGTCCTGGAACTCACTTTGTAGACCAGGCTGGCCTCAAACACAGAAATCCACCCACAATTTCTCTGTTAGTACAGCTTGAGGTCAGGAATGGTGATCCCACCAGAGGTTCTTTTACTGTTGAGAATAGTTTTTGCTGTCCTAGGTTTTTTGTTATTCCAGATGAATTTGCAAGTTGCCCTTTCTAACTCTGTGAAGAATTGAGTTGGAAGCAGACTCTTTAATATCTGTGATCTGAGGCTAAGCACTGGCTTTAGAACCCTAGGCTATAGCACAGAGATAAGGCTGCACTCTTTCTGGAAGGAAGGGACACAGAGAGTCAGAAACCATTCCTTCCTCAGATACAAGTTAAGTGGTCTCCTAGCTCTGTTCTAAAGACAAGTGGGTGTATACAAAATATAACACAGTCTGAAAATAAGTAAGTTATACTGGAGAAGTCACTTTTGCAGAACTAGTTGAGGGTCAGGGAGAAGAAAATGGGAACCTCATAGATAGGTGCTTGCTTTCTGTACATAGAAACAAAAAGAAAACAGTAATGCTTACAGTATGCTAGCTTCAGCAGTTAGAGCATAGCCTGGCACTGTGCTGAGTGAGCTCTGGGTTGATCCCTAGGACTCCACCCACCTAGCCTAAAATGTTGGTTTCTTATGTCCTTCTACTCTGATCTTCATTAACCTTTAACAAATTAGAATCTTGATTTGTAGCCATGACATTCATATTGTGTAGTGAGCTCAAAGTGGCTGAGTTTGAACTAAAAACTAAAGGGAAAGTGATAATTTTTATAGTCCTCTTCCACCAGAGCACATGACAAATGAAAAGCAGGCCTGGTCTCCATTTCCTATTGTTATCCATTGAAAACCTAAAAGGCTCAGAGCCCCAATTTATAGCTGCATGAGGCCTAGGGCAGACCAGGAGCCAGCAACATATTCTCTTGGGATATATAATGAATCCATGCAAAGGCACCTGGGAGAAAATAAAGTGGCATAACACGTTCCCATCATTCTTTGTTTTCTTAAAATTCATTTGTAAAGTTTTGATTGAATTACTGTTAAGAAAAAAGTTGGGGGGAGGGGCATTCACTTTAGAAGAGAGATGATCGTTTAGAGCAACACATGCGCTCCCCTTCTCTGCCTCTACCACTCTCCATCCATTCTAGGAGCCTTTCCTCCACCTCTTCCAAGCTCAATAATGGTAATTTTCCCTTTGAGAGCTCTCTCCCAGAGCATCAGCTCTGATGGCTTCTTAGATGGATCCACCATAATAGGAAGAAACATCCCCCAGACTGGAGCCTACCTACATTTGCTGATCCCATTTCAAAGGGCTTTTACCTTGTGAAATAACACAAAAAAATTTTTAAGTGACTGTTAAAGAAAGGCTCTTTCTTTCTGAAGAATCTTACTTTTTCTTTTTTCCTCCCTGTCAGTACTTGGAGATACAAAGTATTAAAACTGATATTTTAGAAGTTTGGATTTAAAAAAAATGTCTATAATCTATGCATGTGTGAAAATATTCTTGCTGCCTTTTAAACTTATAGGGACAGAATAAAGTTTTTTCAAGAACACCAGAACAACTTGTTGGAGAACAGAGAAGTACAAATCTAGGTGAAAGGAAGGAAGGGAAGGAGGGAGGGAGGGAAAGACTGAGGGAGGGAGGGAAAGACTGAGGGAGGGAGGGAAAGACTGAGGGAGGGAGGGAAAGACTGACTGAGGGAGGGAGGGAAAGACTGAGGGAGGGAGGGAAAGACTGAGGGAGGGAGGGAAAGACAGAGGGAGGGAGGGAAAGACTGAGGGAGGGAGGGAAAGACAGAGGGAGGGAGGGAAAGACAGAGGGAGGGAGGGAAAGACAGAGGGAGGGAGGGAGGGAGGATGGGTGAGGTATTTATGCTGTATACTAACAGAACTAATGATTGGAAGTAAAATTCTGGAGAGAATTGATCCTAAAGAGAAAAAGGAAGCTTGTTTAATTAAATCGGAAATCTATAAGTTAAGAGGTTTTAATAACTGGGAAGAAGATATAATATTTTTTTGTCATATAGCTTATTTAACTCACTAGGACCCTGGTTTCTCTGATGGTGTGATCAGTCTGCTTTGCTTGATAAAAGTACTGGTCTACACAGCATTGTCTTCCCTGATTTGGGGAGCATCTAAAAGGCGACTTTCATGTCTTAGCAGGCAGCCCACAGTCCAGAGTCTGTAGCAATTAAATTTATGACATCAAATGAGTCAGAATGAGGTCATTTAAATAACTATTACTTACCAACAAGTAAGGTTTTCAAATAACAGATTTATTATAAAAGCAGGTTTCATGGAAAAATTGGCTTAAAAAAAAAACCCCGTTAGGGCAAAACCCACATCAAGGAGTTTCCTGGGAAATTAAGGGTCCTTGCGAGCGTTGATACATAACATTGGAAGTACCTGGCTTATTGAAACTTTTGATTTTTAAATACTATAACAGTGTTTTTGTGGTTTCTTAACACCACAGTATTTTGTAACATTAAAAAAACCTCATAAGTAATACAAAAGTTTTTATATGAAAATTTGCACCTCAAACATTGTCCTAAGCAAATCAATGGTGTGAAACCCCAGAGTGAATTAGGCTGCATATTTGATGGCTCACTGCAGTTTGCAAAATAAAAGAGATTTCAATGGAAATGTGGCTGAGCCCCAGTGTTGTCAGGACACCTGCATACACTCATTGTAGGTTCAGAGGAAGTGAAGGGTTCATGACCTTTGCAGCCCCTTACCCTTAGGCCTTCCTTCTCAAAGGGAACCCCTAGCAAAACCCTCTAAGGTTCTGCTTCGACTTGCCTTAGGAGATTAGAAAGCACCACAAGACTAGACACTAGAGGGAGCAATTTGTCTCTTTTATGACAAGAATAGAGAAAAGGGAAAGGCAAAAGAGAGGAAAGGAAAAAGTTAGAAGACTGGGTAGAAGGAAAGGAACTTAGAAACCAAAGAGAGAAACTATGAGCCAAGTAGGCAGATGGATTGAAAACAGACACAGTACATTCTGAAAAGCAATTTCAAAGATTCCCAGTCCATGACTCCGGAGAACAACTTACCTAATCGTACAAGGTACTGTATAGTCAGAAGGATCATGTTCTCCACACTCAGGAGATGGGTGCTAGTTAACCCTAATTGTTCCAGATCTTTGTTTTCCAATTGTGGAATCTTGTAGCAATTCACCAGCAGAGGACTCACAACAATGTCACCAACATTTCCATAGAAATAGGGTAAAGTGCCATAGCCTGCCCCAAAAGACACACGTTAGTTAGCTCAGCGTTTCTGGGTTCCAGTCAGGCACACCAGCTCAGTGAGACATGAAGGCACTTAGGCATTTTCTGCCCTCTGAGACAGCCACCTTTGGGGATTCACCTATGTGTTTACCATTCTATATAAACTGAGATGAGCCACTCTGGTTACATGATGTGTTTCTCACAGGAGGGATACTGCTAACCTTACAGTTCTGTCTCAGAAGATCAATGTGATGATAAATAGTTCTTCATCAACTTTCTTTCCAGATGAGAAAACAAAGGAAAGGGAAGCTAAACTTGTTGGTAAACCTTACATTCCATTGATCCGTTGCAAGAGGTTAGAGATTGCCTACTTGTTTTACAACATCAGTGTTTGCTTTTTGTTGGTTTTTGTCAGATTTTTACATGTATGTGTAGTCTGCCTGCATGTGTGGTCTCTGTGTGTCTGGTATCCATGGAGTTCAGAATACAGTGCTTGGTCCCCTGAAACTGGAGTTAAGGATAGTAGTGAGCTATTACATGGGTGCTTGGGACTGACCCTGGGTCCTCTGCAAGAGCAGCAAGTGTTCTTAACAAGTAATTCATTATTTTAGCCTCCATATTGGTGTTTTCTGTTAGTTTTTCTGAATGTCAGGGATGTTTAAAAACACCCTAGGATAGGAATATGTTGAAAGGCACCTCATTCTGCTCCCATGATACAGGAAAGAAAACTGTCTCTCTCTCTCAGGCTTGCTTTCCTTTCTTTTTCTTATGAGACATGGCCCTACTAAGGAGCTCTGGATGGAACTCAGTATGTACACAAGGTTATAGCCTTGAATGCATAAAGATCTCCATGCCTCTACCTCCCATGCTGTAAAAGTGTGTGACACCACAGATGGCCTCTGTGCGACTTTCTAAAAGCCAAATACTAAAGGAACAAAGAGGTCCATATTCTTCCTCTTTTTAAGGCTTAGCTAGATTATGTTTGTGGATGCTAAGAACCTCCTAAGTCACAAGGAATTTAAACTACTGGGATTCCCCCCAATACCTCCAGACCAGAATCAGCAGATAGGGTGACGTGGGGCTGGAGAGATGGCTCAGCAGTTATAAGCACCGCCTGCTCTTCTAGAGGCCCTGAGTTCAATTCCCAGCAACCACACGGAAGCTTATAACCATCTAGAATGGGATTTGATGTCCTCTGCTGGTGTGTTTGAAGACAGTTACAATGTACTCATATACATAAAAAAGTTTTGTTTTGTTTTGTTTTGTTTGTTTGTTTTAAAAGAACAGGGCCTGAAGGAAAAACACCCAAGACAACAGAATCAGGCCAACCACAAGAGCAAAGAGTGATTCGTGTTAATAAAACGTACCTGCCTTATCACGGAACGAAAACAGGCAGTCTCCTTCTGGTCTAGACCTGCCTGTCAAGGCCTTCAGATATGGGTATAAAAGGAACTCAGCTCAGTTTAGAATATAAGAACTGGAATCTTAGAATTTAGACCCTAACCAACCATCATTTCACTGTAGTCAGCAGCCAGGGAGGGTCAGACTCCCTGTGAGACACACGGTCTCACAGAGGTGGCGCCCTGCTTCAGACCTATGCCCCAGAGGGTTCCTGTTCCTGGCTTTCAGAAGTGAGGTCTGTCAGTTGGCTTAGCTTATTTCTTTTCTTTGAGGTTTGGCCTCCTTTGACTGGACTGTCACCCTTCCTCAACAGGTCCACTTTGAGCAGGCTTCTGCACACAGTTTGAAGTTTAAGCCCTCTCTCCCAAGGCTCCTAAAAGCTCTTGGCTGTGAACCTCTGCCAGCTCTCATATTCCAATGTGTCACGGTGTTACCAGAGTGTGTAGTGATAGTTGTTTACTGACTCTAATAAAGGGTCAGAGTACCCCACTAGATAGAGATTCTTGAGGGCAAATGCCTTATTCTCAACTTTAAATCATGTGCTTAATACAGCATAAATGGGCTAGCCAAGGAAAACTGATCAGTCAATAAAGACAGACAAATATACTCATGAGAGTGTAAAGAAGCCCACAGAGCAGGGACTAGAGACAAAGAATTCTAGATATGGAATTCCTCCACCGTACCTATCAGGATCACTGGTCTAACTCCTGAGTTACTCAGCAGGTTTTCAGGAACAATCACAGTTTCCCCTGCAAGGACAGGCCGAGGCTGGAGAATTCCAGTTAATGGGGTCTGGGGAACTGGGGTAGATAAAAGGGGCTCTGGAAAGAAAAAGATTGTTTGACAAGAAAAATTAGGCATGGGGTTAACTGAAAAACTTCAGAAATCACTGTAGTTTTAATACTTTAAAGAGATGGTTTTGAAGTCCAATAGTTTTTGTTTTTTAATTTAACATATATATTACAGAAAATTAGAATAAAACAGAAAAAAAAAACAACAAATCAACCATAATCACATCACTGTAGATGACTACTGAGCATTCTGGTAGATTTAGCTTTGTATTTCATATTTACCAACTCCAAGTAACCAAAGATATGGATTTCCATACATAAAGCTGGACACATAAACATGATAGAGACACTCATCATTACTGTAAGCAACTGTAATCCATTCCATAGTTCTTTGCACATAGGAGATTTCTATGGACTCTTCAAAACTACTTAAGCAAATTAGAAATTGTCAAGATCCTTACCTAGTTCTTAGGGTTGGAGCACTTGTCACTGTCTACTTGGTGGACAATTGTGTGCACACTTAGCTGAGGACAATTTTGGACACCGTCTGGAGACTATGAAGGAGAGCCAAGTAGCTCTTTGTAGTTATAGCTATAGACTAAACTTTGAAGCCAGAGTAATCAAGAACAACAAGTCATAGCATGTCAGCTCAACTCTGGCACCACTCTGACAAAGCGAGTCCACATGTGCCCTGCATAGTCGTAGCCTCAGGCCCTATGCAACACATGGCTCATCAATTACACGGTTAAAACTAAGGTCAGTTGTAACAGTACATGAACTTATAGGGAAGGAGTATGTTATGGAGACACAATATGAACTACTACCAAGACCCTGACACACTACTGCTAATGCCAATGATTGATTCAGGGTGCTTACCTTCAGAGGATACGAGCAGGAGCAGAACTTATTGCTGCTAATTAAAGAGAAATGTTTAAATACATCATCCATTAAAATCTCACCAGTTCTTGAAAGAGGACGAACTGTGGGAACTGGCACAACTAGAGCAGATTGGGAGACAGGTGATCCAGGATACCATCCCCGGTGCCGTTTCTTTGGTGGGCCAGAAATGAACATGTTAGCTGAAAACAAAAAGGAAAGTCAGCTTTGTCCTCAGCAATGGGGAAGAAAGAAAGAACACCAAGTGCTCAAAGGACCTTTCCTGATCTACATGGAGGTCTGAGTTACTCTCCTATGGGCAATGGCAGTTAGAAAAAGCTACACTAATAAGTGCAACCATATATTTTGCAGTTTACAGTTGGAGACAGTTTATTTCACTCAATTCTATTGACATCCCTGTTAAGTTGTGGGACAAATCCGCTGGATTAGTGGAGAAAAAGTATTTAATGCCATGCAACTCTTTTAGCACAGAGTTCTGTCCTTCCACAAGTAAAAGACAGATTTGAGTTTTCAAGAATATAATTTTGATGAAACACTTATTTCTCAATTAGGTTCTTCCATGTGGAATCACCAACTCATTTAACAGTTATTATTCACATCAATCATGAAATTTTAAAACGTTGCCTTTTAAGCAAAGGGAAGACTACAGTGCATATTCAGATAATTAATTATTCAAACATCTGTAGCACTGGGCTAAAGAGATGGTTCAGTTGGTAAAGCGCCACCCGAACATGTGCACCCGAGGACAATCTTCAGAATTCATATAAGAAAGCCAGGTATATGCCTTTAAAATCAATACTGTACAGACAAGAAGGCCCTGTGGCTCTCTGACTGTGGATTCCGGGTTCATTGAGAGATTCTGTCTCTAAGGATAATGTAGAGAGCTATAGAGGAAGACAACTAATGTAGACTTTGGACCTTCACACACATGCACATATGTAACCCCCCATTACATTCATACATACATTCATTCATACACATACACACACACACATGCACACACACACACACGCACACATACACACACACGCACACACACACACATGCACACATACACACACACGCACACACGCACACACACACACATGCACGCACACACGCACACATACACACACACGCACACACACACACATGCACACATACACACACACACACACACACGCACACACACACACACACATGCACACACTATACCTTGGTCTATGGATGTGTAGGTAGGTCTTGGTGACAAAGAGTAGTTCCCGGGGCGAGATGGAGTGGAACTGCATGAGCTGCTCTTGCCTCCATGGCCGCTGGTCCCATTTGCTGTCTCTGTAGAACAGAGAGGCAACAGATCAGTACGGGGGCATGGAGGACACTGTGAAGTGGCAGACATCTGGGAAACCTCACTCCTGAGCATTCCAGGAAAATTCAGATAGGACAGCCTAGTTGCATCAAACCAGCTATAACCATCAGAACAATTGCCTTCACTTGATAAACTTAAATGTCAGTCATGCCAATGACTATGATAAGTTAAAAAATAGATGTGCCAGGAATAATTTCCTGGGACCCTGAGAACTCTTTTAGAATTCTTTTTGAAGAAGTCTTTGGAGACAGTAGGTAAAAATAAGGGAAAACTTGATGGAATTTTAACTCAACCTCATAGAAAATTTCAAACCTATAAAAGGAGAGAGAACCATATGATGCATACAATATGCCCACTGCCCAAGTCCAGCATTTATCCCAGGTAGCCCGTCTTGCTACCTCTGCACAGACTCACAGGTGTTCTGGTTAGTCAGAAGCAACACAGTCACCATGCAATTTCATTGGTAAGCACCTCTATAGATACCACTAAGTGAACTTTTAAAAATATTTCTGCAATAAAATTATACTTAAAATCAACAGTGATTAGTAAACATCATCAAAGCAGAAATAGTTTAAAGAAATGGCTTGTTCACACTGCAATTAGGTGATATATACTGAATGCTTTTTTGAAAATAAGATTTACTCTTAATTTAAATCTTGTGTGTGCATCCATGCATGTGTGTGCATGTGTCCAGAGAAAGGTTGGAAACTCTGAAACTGAAATTACAAGCAGTTGTGAACCAGCTGATGTGGGTGCTAGGAACTGAACTCAGGTCCTTGCGAAGAGTACACGCGCACACGCTTAACCACTGGGCCATCTCTCCAGCTACTTTAGGTTTTTTTTTAATCAATAAGAATTCCATTTTTTCCAAAACATATTTCTTGTGATTATTTTTTTTTTCTTTTGAAAAACCTTGAAGTCCCCATTTTGTGGAGTTTGCTGACTCAGTGTTCCTAGTATTACTGAACATCCTGTTTCCACTGTATTTCCAATAAGCCGGTTGTTAGAGGCCCAGTCAAATTCATATCCAATTCTTTTGGAAAGAATCTTAAAAGCAGCTGTAAGCGTCGACCAGAAGACAAAGAGTGAAGAGCTTTCTCTCCTCTGGGGATTAGTGGGGATTCAGAGGTTGTCGTCCTAACTCCTTTTTCTTCTAAAATTTCATCCATAGGGGCCAAGTGTAGTTACATATTCCTTTAATCCCCACACTCAGGAGGCAGAGGCAGGCAGATCTATAAGTTTGAGGCCAGTCTGGACTACAAAGAGAGTTCCAGAATAGCCAGGGCTGTTACACAGAGAAACCCTGTCTTAAAAACAACAAACAAACAAGTAAATAAATAAATAAATAAATAAGCAAGCAAATAAAGCTTCATTTTTACTTTTAATCATGTGCATGTGCCGGGCATGGTGGTGCACGCCTTTAACCCAGCACTCGGGAGGCTGAGTTCGAGGCCAGCCTGGTCTACAAGGTGAGTTCTAGGACACCCAGGGCTACACACAGAAAAACCCTGTCTCAAAAAACCAAAAAAAATAAAAAAAAAATAATAAAAATAAATAAACAAATAAAAATAAAAAATCATGTGTATGCATGTGTGTTTATGTGTAGGTTTCGTGCACATTCATGTGATAAGGACAGAGGCTAGAGGATGCCATCAGGTCCCATGGTAATGGAGTTATAAGCAGTTTGAGCTGCTCGTGGTAGGCGCTAGGAACCAAACCCTCATACTTTGCCAGAAGCAGCATGCAGTCTTAACTGCTTAGCATAAGTCTTGCATTATGAAGTCACCTGGATAACTGTAGTAACTAAGATGCTTACTGATCTATCCATTATTTTTTTCCTCACCATTATGAAAACTTGACTTTAGTTTGTTCATATCTAACTAGGAAACACATTCTTCAAGAGTTCCTGGGTTGGAGAGAAAACAAGCTGGGTTTTGTAAATTGTGATGGCTAACCTTTGGAAAGACAGCAACATGATCAGCGCTCTGTCTCCTTCTGTCTTACCATTTATCCTTCTGAAGCACTGGATTCTTCTAGGGATCCATCCTTCCTTCTCAGCCTGTCTTTTCCTTTCATGGCTAATATTAACCTTGATGGTTTTACCTACAGGTTGTAGCTTTCCTGACTCCATATGTCCACACAATCTTCTCCTAGAGAATCTGTCCCTCCTGCCATAGTTCCTCTCTCAGGTGACAGGATCAGTAGCTCAGAAAGATGGGTGTTGGCTGAGACACACCATCCTCAGGCCCACATTAGCCTGCCAGGCCCATCTGATTTCATTTCCTGAGGGCTCTCATTTTGCCTTCCCTTTCCCAA
This sequence comes from Mus caroli, assembly GCF_978045245.1. Taxonomy (NCBI): domain Eukaryota; kingdom Metazoa; phylum Chordata; class Mammalia; order Rodentia; family Muridae; genus Mus; species Mus caroli. The sequence goes on along the minus strand of NW_028227274.1, from coordinate 7,526,339 downwards.
CTGGTTACCACTCTGGCTGGGGACCTCGGCATCTCTCACTTAAACTAGCAAGATGACCTTGCAGCAGCATTTCTACCTCTTGCCTTTTACATGTTACTGCCCATATAATTTGGTTTGAATCCTAGAACAGGTCATTTCTCTGTTCTGTAAGTGTAAGGTAAACTCCATGCTCCTCAGCCTGCCTTCCTGCGGCTCTTTTCTCATCTACCAACCACTCACCTTATTTATTTATTTATTTATTTATTTATTTATTTATTTATTTATATGAGTAAACCATTGCTCTCTTCAGACATACCAGAAGAGAGCATCAGATCCCATTACAGGTGGTTGTGAGCCACCATGTGGCTGCTGGGATTTGAACTCAGGACCTTTGGAGGAGCAGCCGATGCTCTTAACCACTGAGCCATCTCTCCAGCCCCACTCCCTCCTCATTTTAAGACTATTCTCCTCTAAGGATCCACCCACAATTATTCCTGAAATGCTGGCTACAGCACACTATCAGCTTACTGGGTTTGAGATACGATTTGTTTTATAGCCTCAGTGGCTAGTCGCAGCAGAGACATAAGGAATGCTTGCTGAGCAGAATCAAACTCTGGCTGTCGTCTCTGTGTCACGTTGACTCCTCTGGTTGGAACATAGTGAGGCAGAGCTTTGTCTAGCTCTGCGTTATTTTAGGCAGCTCCGTGGCTGTCTTCAACTGGCAGCTTCAAGTAACGTGAGCATCTGTTTTTCAAATATTTGTCAATGAAATTTCACACAAGTCTTTTGGTATTTATGAAAAAAGAAAGGAGGGAGGGGAGGGAGACATCACCTGCAACAAAAGGCTTTCCTACAACCTGCAAAGATAAAGGCAGTGGTTTCACAACATTCTTATTCCGGGTCAGGTCCTGAGCTCCACTTAAATTGATTGCAGAATTAGCTGGACTGAGAGCCGGCGAATCTTAAAATGAGAGAGGTTGTTTAAATTAGTGAGCATTTCTATATGCAGGAGAAAAGTTAATTTGGCATGGGTGAGCTGAGAAAAACAGGAAAGAGGATTTAGTTCTTCCCTGGACCAGAGGCTTTAGGAAGAATCCCTATGCTTGCAGGTTTAATTAATTTTTATTTAAAATACATGCACTAGGATTTAGTATGTTAGGTGCCACTATAAGTACTTCAAATATATTAGTTTCCTTGATCCGTGTAACTTTTGTACTTTAGGTCATGGTAGGTAGTCAAACTCAGACATATGTCATTGGCATATCTACATCCATATCCAAACTATGTCCACAGTTCCTTCAAAAGCACATTTTAATGAAACATATCTATCAATATACAAATAAGTTTCTTATGTGTGTGTATGTGATTGAACTTGTGTACATATATGTGTCTATGAATACATATGTGCAGATGTATGTGTATGTGTACATGTGTGTGTATATGGAAGACAGAGGTCATGTCAAGCATTTTTTTCAATTGCTCGGCACTTTGGTTTTTGAGACAGGGTTTTCCTGAACCTGGGGCTCATTGATCTAGCAAACCCGGCTAGCTACTGAGCCACAGGGGTCCCTTGTCTCACTCCCAGCACTGGATTGACAAGTGCTCTGCTGCTCTGTCTGTAATCCAAGCATGTGTGAGGATGACACACAAGTTCAAGGTCAACCTGGAATAGATGGGAACTCAAAAAAAAACCCAAAAAACAAAAAACAGGAGTGGGTTTCCCTGTAGCCTAGCTTTCAGAGAATCAGAAGATGCTAAGCAGGTTGCTATGGGAGAAAACTCATGAAGAATCACATGCAGCTGTGAACTCTGAAAGTTACAATGTTGAGTAGCACAATGAGATGTCACAGATGCAGTAACAACTTGAGTCTTTTTGTTTGTTTGTTTTTGTTTTTGTTTTTCAAGACAGGGTTTCTCTGTGTAGCCCTGGCTGTCCTGGAACAACTTGAGTCTTATGGGGATAACCAACCACTTTCTAAGTGGATTTAAGGCCTGCTCCACAGGAAGAAACAATGCCTGGTGCTGTAAACCTGACAGAGGTCCCTGGCTGTGGAGCTCATTAGTCCTACTCGGGAACCTAGTAATATTGTTTTGCTCAATAGACATAGAATCAGAATGGCCTCTCCACTTGGGTCTCCCTACCCACAGCTCAGTGCAGTTCTCAGGCATCACGGGAGAACCTTCTTTGTGGAGTGGACAGTAGTTCACACAGAAACTCACAACTGCTTAAAGTGAAGAAAATGAGTGACTGTGGAGTCACAAATGTGTCAGTCATAAATGGATCAGCCATTTCCCATGCCTCTCTCCAAGACTCAGGGAATATCAAGGGAGCAAGGATGGAAAGATTATAGGAACAAGAGTTTGGGAGAGGTGGGGTGAAGTAGTGTCTTCTAGAGATGACACAGTCATGAACTCAAAGCAGCTCCAGCCACACAGACCTGGATTCCAGCATGGATGGAGAGGGGCTCATGCACTCCCACCTCCAGCTGAGGAACTATGGTCTCCATACTACAGGGGATGGCTTGAAACCCATGAGTACATGAGCAGAGCAAAGAGGACTCAGTGGCTCATTAAGCAAAAAAAGGACACGAAGTTGGAGGAACCAGCAGGGTAGGGAGTGTACCCAAGGGGAGGGGAGAGGCGGAGTTGGGGGTGAATATGATTAAAATGCATTGTGTGCATACACTAAATCCTCCAAGAAGCAATGAAAATATGATGTTTTAAAAGGGTGTGGAAGCAAGTGACAAGGCTCAGTAGATAAAGTGGTCAGTGAGAAACACAACGGCCTGGGTTCAGATCCCCAGGACTCACGCAAAAAGCTGAACTTTTTGACATACACATAAGGTACAGTGCATTGTTATAAAACATGTAATATCTAAGTTTATTGATTATATTTAATAAGCCCATTCAATATTAAATTATATGTTTATAAAAGTACTAAAATTATAACTACAAATAAGTTGCACAGAAGAGGTAAAAAGTTATATTGTGAAATGTTAAAAAAAACTAAGTAAATGAAAATATATCATGTGCTCCTGGGTCAGGAGACTTAGTAACAGTAAGATGACACTACTGCCCAAGCATTAAATGCAATAGCCAAACGATATCCCTCTCAGAAAATGCAGAAATGATGCTCATAATCTTGGCATTATGCAAGTATTTCTTAGGTATGAGTCAAGAACATAAGCAGTAAAAGAAAAAAAAAGATGAATGAGATGGGTTTCATCAGAAGACAAAAGATAAATGAGTTGGAATTCATGAAAACAGAAACAAAGCTTGTGTTCAAAGGACATAATCAAAGGAGTGAACGAACTGGGTGTGAACTCCTTTAGTCTCAATGCTCTGGAGGGAGAGGCAGGAAGCTCTGTGTGTGTGTGTGTGTGTGTGTGTGTGAGAGAGAGAGAGAGAGAGAGAGAGAGAGAGAGAGAGAGAGAGAGAGAGAGAGAGAGAGAGAGAAACAAATGTCTGTACATAGGAACTACCTACAAATGTTATCAGAATTATCTTCGTTTTATTGGTTGATTGGTTGTTGATTGAGAATTGAACATGCTGCCCATAGTCCTCCAGTGAGCCCCAGATAGTCCAATAAGTCTCCAAATGTTAACAGAAATACCCACTAGCTGATAATTGGATAAACAAATTACAGTTTGTTTAGAGAATAGAATATTACTCATCAGTGAAAGGAGATAGATCACCAGAACATGCTACAAATGAGTCAAATGGAAGAACCCAGTTGGTAAATGTCAATAAAATGTTCAGAGTACAGAGTCAGCAGAAACAGAAGGCAGACTTAGAACTGCTCTCAGATGAGTAGAGGATTAAGCAGGGAGCACGAGGTTTCTCCTCAGGGTGAAGAGAGACTCTATTGAACATGGTGGTGCACGTAGGCAGGAAGAACAAGAGTTCCAAACAAGGCTGAGCTTTATGTGAGTTCATGTACCAATAGCTCACCACATCCACCAACTTGCAAACTTTTAATGAATTGTATGATGTAAGAATTACATGTCAGGGCTGGAGAGATGGCCCAGCAGTTAAGAGCACTGACTGCTCTTCCAGAGGTCCTGAGTTCAATTCCCAGCAACCACATGGTGGCTCACAACCATCTGTAATGTGATCTGATGCCCTCTTCTGGTGTGTCTGAAGAGAGCAACAGTGTTCTCACATAAAATAAACAAAATCTTTTTTTAAAAAAAGAATTATGTCAATAAATCATTCTTTAAAATGGTGCAAGCACTTCCATAATATAAACAAATCTTTAAAAAGAAAAACATGATGTAAGTAAAACAGAGGAACACATGTGATAGCACAGATAATTCACTACACATGATCAACAAAACCAGAAAGACAGAACAGGCTACTGCTGGTGCCCTGCATCTCACTGGCCACTTTTAATGTCAGTAGGAGTTCCAGCAGAGAGTGCCCTGTGAACTCACTTTCTTGAAGAACGTCTCCTACAAGTTCACATCTGGCTTTTCCAGCTTTTTGTCTCTGGATCTTCTTCAAGACCATCGGGACCCCTGAACATTATAAACCAGTCCAGAAATGTGAGGGAATATAATGCTTCAGAGGCAGCTCTCAATTCCTGAACTGCCTCATAGACAAAAGCCATGAAATGAACCCCCCAGCCTCCCATCTTTAGAAGGTAATTCTGGAAGGTCTTCGGTATGCTTCTTAGTGAATCTGATTGATGCAGACCTTTTAGGGCTAGAATAATCACATAGAAAACACTTACACTGGCTTACTCTTGCTTCTTGGGACCACTTCCCAAATAAAACCCAATACTGAAGTTCTTATCTTAGGTCCTAATTCTATTGGGACTCAAATCATGTCAACAATTTAAAAGAGAAAAAGGCAAAAAAACAAACCAACCAAAACCAAACCAACCAACCAAACAAAAAAACCCCAGAGTTCATAGAAAAGTTAAATATCTTAAGAGATTCAACGTCAACAATAAGATGTAAGTGAAAACCACACTCAGATATCATTGTTCCATGTTGGAATGAAAAAACCCAAATGTTTCCATGATAAATTCTGTTAGCATCTGTGCAAAAATGAACTGCCACGTTACACTGGCTCAACCTCCCTGGAGACTGGATCTGTCGAGATTACGAATGAGTACATATTAGCTCAGCAACTTCTGGACATTGATACACAAATAATAAGTGGTATGTGAGCCTGGCAGTGATGGCACATACCTTTAATCCCAGCACTCTTGAGGCAGAGGCAGGTGGATCTCTGAGTTTGAGGTGAGCCTGGTCTATAGAGGGAGTTTCAGGATAACCAGGGCTACACAGAGAAACCCTGTCTCAAAGAACCAAACCAGCCAACCAAACAGACAAAGCAAACAAACAAAAAACTCAGGATATATGTTGACATTACTCATTGCTGAATTATTTGGAAGCAATATATACACCCTCCAGTGCTGGATCAGATAATTATGGTACATCTGAGAAGATGGCAATTCATTGCACTAAAAATAAGTGAGGATGCTTTCTACCTGGAAAGACCTCTCAGATGTAGCAATATGAAAGTTAGACATGCAGGCAGTGTACAATCTGCTGCTTCTGGAGCGAGCAGGTGCATCAAGGAGAATTGGTACTTGTCCTTGATTGAATAGACATAAAGATGTCTTGATTCTTTTGTATCAGTGTGAACAAGTATCTGATGGAAGTAACTTAATTTTGGTTCATGGTTTCAGTTCATCATGTTCAAGCCATACCAGGCACATAAAAAACTAATTATAGTGACTATTGCTTGTAGACAGGCATATAGAAGGTAGGTGAGAAACTTACTGTTCATATATGAACATCTCATAGATGTGCACATGTATGCAAACACACACAGAGAGATATTAGCTAGGGTTTCTATTGCTGTAATGAAACACCATGACCAAAGACCTAAAGCAACTTGGGGAGGAAAGGGTTTATTCAGCTTCTACTTCAACCTCACAGTTCATTATCAAAGGGAGTCAGACAGGAACTCAAACTGCAGGAACACAGGAGCTGATGCAGAGGCCATGGAGGTCTGCCACTTACTGGCTTGTTCCTCACTGTGTGCTTGGACAGCTTTCCTATAGAAACCAGGACCACCATCCCAGGGATGGCCACACCCACAATGGGAGGGCCCTTCATCGTTGATCACTAATTAAGAAAATGCCTTACAGGTTAGCCTACAACCCAATCTTATAGAGGCATTTTCTCAACTGAGGCTCCTTCCTATCTGATGACTGTAGTTTGTGTCAAGTTGACATACAACTAGCCAGGTATTCTTAAAGATGTTAGACATTTCAAAATAGCAGAATAAATTGATTTTAATAAATAAAGATAAAAATGCTTACATGTAGGTTGACAAATGGTATCTGAAGTGTTTATTAAATATATAAAGTGATAGTTTAGTTCAGTAGTGGTTACACTGAAGTGATTTTAATTTGTTTTTGTTTTTGTTTTGTTTTGTTTTTCGAAACAGGGTTTCTCTGTATAGCCCTGGCTGTCCTGGAATTCACTTTGTAGACCAGGCTGGCCTCAAACTCAGAAATCAGCCTGCCTCTGCTGGCAGTGCTGGGATTAAAGGCATGTGCCACCACTCCCGGCTGATTTTAATTTTTTAAACGATTTGTTTATTTGTATTTTATGTGTATATATCTGCATGTGTGTTTGTGCATCCCATGTATGGTGGTGCTGGAGGAGGCCAGAAGAGGGATTCAGCGTAGTATTTTATGGGATTCTTGAGTGTGTGAACAAATGGGTTTCTGATTCCTCTGTTTCTCTCCCTCTTTTCCTTCTGTTGGTTTGCCTTGTTCAACTTTGATTTGATGTCTTTTGTTTCAGTTTATTATATTTTATTTTGTTATTGCCTCTTAGGGACATGTTCTTTTCTAATAAGAGTCATAAGTCAATAAGAGGATCCAGATGGGAGGGGAAGTGGAGAGGTACTGGGAGGAGTAGAGGGAGGGAAGAGCTATTTGAATCTTTATCCTCACGTTTCCTGGTGCCTCTTTGTAATTCTTCTCCCCCTGCTTTCTATTGTTATATAAATTTCTTCCCATTATATTGCTGATGAACACTTGAATGCTAGCTTAATCAATTGTGAGGAGCACTTGTGAAGAAGAGTCATGTAGATGACTCTTACAAGAGTTTCTTTAGGGAATAGCTAGATCATAGAATGCCCATACTTTCTACTCTATTCAAAAATCACTGGCAATGTGGTACAGTGACTAACATTCTTTATGTTAGATATTTTAAATATTTAAAAGTTTTCCTTGTGTGTGCCAGCTTGCCTGTATGTGCACCACGTACACATGGGACCTACAGAAGTCTGACAGGGCCATCAGATTCCCTGGAACCTGAGTGAAGGGTGGTTGTTAGCCACCTGTCTCTCCATGCTACTAGGAATTGAATCTGGATTCTCTGCAAGATTAGCAAAAACTCTTAGCTTCTAAGCCATCTCTCCAGTCACATAATTATCTCTTTACCAAGAGTGCTTTTTCTGGTTTTTGAAATTTGGCCAACATTTTACTATTGTATTGGCATATTTGAAATTATTGTGAATTTGATAGATATATAAAAGCTTTACCTATTCCCCCCTTCTCTTTGTTTTTTGCCTTCTTTTCTTTCCCTTTCTTTTCTTTTTTCTTTTCCAGATAGGTTCCTATGTGTAGCCGTGGCTGTTCTGGAACTCATTCTGTAGAACAGGCTGGCTTTGAACTTAAGATATCTACCTGCCCCTACTTTCTGAATGCCAGGATTAAAGGTGTGTGCCACCATGTCCTGCAGCGTCTTCTGTTTTTAATGTAGTATTCCTTATTACTACTGTGGATAATTATGTTTCCATGTTAACTATTCATATTTCTTGTTTTATGAGGTGCCTACTAACATAATTTCTCATATCTTCACATTGATTTGTCTTTTTCTTATTAGTTCAAAGGTGCCATTTTCTTTGAAACTAACTCTCTATTAATTTTACATATTTTATATATTCTTATTGCTTCCTAATTTATGGGATTTTTAAAATTCTGGTTCTCTTTAATAACACAAAGTTATGATTTTAATATAGTGAAATGTGAGTCTTTTCTTTTACAATCAACATTTTGTGTTTCTACTTTTGAGACATTCTTCCTGGATCTTCAATCATATTTTAAATATCTTCTAAAAGCCCCATATATTTTTTACATTTATATCTTCTAGCTACCTGGGATTTTTTTAATATGAAGAATAAAAGAGGGAATCAGTTTCACTCCTATATAAGATGTCGAATTTCTGGGTACCATTTACAGAAAGGTTCCACTGCTCAGCAAGTTGTTCCTGTTAAGTTTGAAATGCACATGTGTGATTTGAATCTGGTTTTGGATTTTTTCCTCTACTCCAGTGTATCTATTCCTGTGTAAGTCCACCTGCCTTCGTTATACATCTATGTCATGCTTGGCTGATACTGAGGCAAGCGTTCTTGTCTGGTATTATTCTGACTTCTTTAAAACACAAGCTACAAGAGTAAGAAGTTACTACTACAGTGGCTCACAGAGAAGGATATCCCAGTTCATAGTCAGCGTCTCTGACTGCAGTAACAGGGATGACCTCATGAGACACTTTTCCAGGTTCATGTGAATGTCTCAATTATTTAGAATTAGAAAGAAGAAAACTGAGGAAAATGCTTTGCTTTATTGTGGGTCTGGGGATCAAATCCAGGACCCCACACATGTAAAGCAAGTGAGCTACAACTGAGCTACATTTTCCAACTAAGAAAGTGCTTTGATGTACATACTCATTTTTATGCCAAATCAATCATATAACAAAATTACAGTATTTTTTCATGGAGAAATGGCCCATAGAGACAAAACTGAGCCATCCCACTAAGTCATACAATAGCCTTCCTGACAGAATTTTTGTTAAAGTCATTCCATTATTGGTTTTGGCAGGCCTTACATAGCTCATCTTAGGCCTAGTGGTAGATAAACACATTATCTTCATTTGGAAAAATGTTAAACATCCCAGGACTAATATACATCTTTCAGGTACTGGGATAGACAGAAAAGCAAAGTGAGACATTTGGAGATTTGGGCTAAGAATGTATGGCTATAGTGGGAGCTCAGAGGACCAGGTGCTGAAATGTGCATAGTATAGACTGTCCTGACAATGTTTAAAATTGAAAGGACTCTACTGGATATTACTAAAGGAGTTGTCTACATTTTCTCCATGTTTCAAAACTGTGAGAAGTTCAATTTAAACATTGATAGACTGCTTAATTTGGTAAGGGAATTTCAAGACAGATTAGCATCCAGATTGTGACATGGTTATTGCTGGTGTCTTTTAGTTACACTTAATGATAATTAAGAACAAAAAGCAGAGAAGAGTGTTTGAAAAGCATGTAGTCTGGAGAGAAAAGGAACAAACTGAAAGTTATAGACAAGAAAGGTGTGCATGTGTTTATATGTGTGTCAGTATGCATGTATGTGTGTGTATATTTGAGTGTGTGTATGTATGTGTGAGAGTGTGTATGTGTGTGAGTATGTGTATATGTGTGAGTGTATAAGTCTGAGTGTGCAATTATGTGCATATAAGTAATGTATGTGAGTGTATGAGTATGTATATCTGTGAGAGTTGTATATATGTTTGTATGTGAATGTGTATATGTGTGTATATATATATATACATATATGTATATGTATATATATATATATGAATGTGTATGTATGTGCATGAACATATGTATGTGTGTATGGATGAGTGTATGTGCATAGGAGAGTGTCTGAGTGCATATATGTATGTGTTTTAAAAGAAGATTAGAACCATTAAAGAGAAACCAAGCATCTAATACTACAGCAATAAGGTACTTTAAGTGTATTTCAGAAATCAGCCAGATCCTACCATCACAGGGTCCAATGTATATAATTATAAATTAATTTGAAAGACTCATTTGGGAAGAAACTACATCTAGCATGCTTTGCTCCCAGAGGCTTTCCCAGGGAAGTGTTTTTCTGGGTTTCTTGTCCAGGTACCCAGAAACCACTGTAACCATAATTCAAGGGGGTCCAGCTAACGACCACTTAAGCTAATGGCAACTTGGTCATCTATATAGTCCTGTTTTTTGGGGCATTAAGAATACAAGGGTTCCTAGAGTCATAGTAATTTCTAAGATTCCAGAGAAAAGCCTTTGAGTCTAGGCAATGGGTAGCAGGTTTGGATTCCCTTCCAGAAGCCTCTGAGATAATGTTATATAAAACTATGAGGGTAAAAATCCATGGCTGCAATAGAGATTCGAGGATAAACATAAAGAATATCTGCTAAGGAAAGCTGAAAGCAATGTGGACCCAATCCATGAGAAGCCATATGGTTTGTAAACACCAAGGCCATAGGACAGGGTTGTATAAGCCTGCTGGTGTTTGTATGGTGGCGTTGTACACCAGGCATGGAGCTGCAGGATTTGGTGTCTGCCTTACTGTGCCTCAGTCTTTCTTTCTTCCTTCCTTCCTTCCTTCCTTCCTTCCTTCCTTCCTTCCTTCCTTCCTTCCTTCCTTTCTCTCTCTCTCTCTCTCTCTCTCTCTCTTTCTTTCTTTTTTCTCCACATTTCTTCTTTCTATGGTCCTGTTCTTCCCTTTTGGAATAGGATGTTCTCTTTGTGTCACTGAAAGTTTAAAGTATGTAATTTATTTTGATTTTAGAGGGGCCCATGAGTGATTATCTTGAATCACAGCAGGGATTTTGGACTTGTCCACCCATTCCTACTGCTGTGGTATTCTGTCTAACCATATGAGGTCAAGCAACCATAGGCCAAGCCTTAAAAACCATAAACTAAAATAAACCTTTTCTATCTCAAATAAAATGGTCTGGAGAAACTGGAAAGCCACATATAAAACAATAACTTAGAATATTACATACACAAAATTAATTCAAAATGGCTACTCAGCTTAACTTCAAGGAGTTATGACAACAACATTTTTATTAGAAACTTAGACTCTCAGAGACCAGTCTGCACAGGTGAGCTCACGGACTGCGAAGGGCAAGCTCATGGACTGCAGAAGCAACACAGCTTCTGGGACAGGCAGAAGCCACACAGCTTCTGGGACAGACCCAGTTTCAGGCTCCAGACATCTGGGCACCTTCCCCGCCAGAGGAGAGGTTTCCGCCCAGGAGGGCTCTTCCAGAGCAGGTGAGGGAGCCATCTTGGGCCCCGGATCCTTCAGAGACTAGTCTGTGCAGGTGAGAGTGTGGACTACAGAAGCGACACAGCTTCTGGGACAGGCAGAAGCGGCACAGGGATAGACCCCGTTTCAGGCTCCTGTGTCCCTCGGAGACCAGTCTGTGCAGGTGAACGTGCAGACTGCAAATGTATATCTTCTGGGACAGGCCCTGTTTCGGGCCTTCATCTTCAGCCAGGAGGCAGGTCTGAACGCCAGATTTCTGTGCACCTTCCCTGCAAGAGGAGAGCTTGCCTGCAGAGAGTACTCTGACCACTGAGACTCAGGAGAGAGCTAGACTCCCAGGTCTGCTGACAGAGGCTAACAGAATCACAGGAGGAACAAGCTCCAACTAGAGACAACTATATCAACTAACTCCAGAGATTCCAGATGGTGAAAGGCAAACGTAAGAATCTTACTAACAGAAACCAAGACCACTCAACATCATCAGAACACAGCACTCCCACCTCGCCCAGTCCTGGGAACCCCAACACACTTGAAAAGCAAGACTCAGATTTAAAATCATATCTCATGATGCTGGTAGAGGACATCAAGAAGGGCTTTAATAACTAACTTAAAGAAATATGGGAGAACACTGCTAAAGAGGTAGAAGTCCTTAAAGAATTACAGGAAAAAATAACCAAACAGATGATGGAACCGAACAAACCATCCAAGACCTAAAAATGGAAGTAGAAACAATAAAGAAAACCCAAAGTGAGACAACGCTGGAGATAGAAACCATAGGAAAGAAGTCTGTAACCATAGATGCAAGCATCAGTAACAGAATACAAAAGATGGAAGAGAGAATCTCAGGTGCAGAAGGTTCCATAGAGAACATGGGCACAACAATAAAAGAAAATGCAAAATGTAAAAAGATCCTAAGTCAAAACATCCAGGAAATCCAGGACACAATGAGGAGACCAAACCTACAGATAATAGGAGTAGATGAGAATGAAGATTTTCAACTTAAAGGGCCAGAAAATATCTTCAACAAAATTATAGAAGAAAACTTCCCAAACCTAAAGAAAGAGATGCCCAGGAACATACAAGAAGCCTACAGAACTCCAAATAGACTGGACCAGAAAAGAAATTCCTCCCTACACATAATAATCAGAACAACAAATGCACTAAATAAAGATAGAATATTAAAAGGAGTAAGGGAAAAAGGTCAAGTAACATATAAAGGCAGGCCTATTAGAATTACACCAAACTTCTCACCAGAGACTATGAAAGCCAGAAGATCCCGAACAGATGTCATGCAGACACTAAGAGAACACAAATGCCAGCCCACGCTACCATACCCAGCAAAACTCTCAATTACCATAGATGGAGAAACCAAAGTATTCCATAATAAAACCAAATTCACACAATATCTTTCCATGAATCCAGCCCTTCAATGGATAATAAAGGGAAAACACCAACACAAGGACAGAAACTACACCCTAGAAAAAGCAAGAAAGTAATCCTTCAACAAACTTAAAAGAAGACAGCCCCAAGAACAGAATTCCAACTGTAACAACAAAAATAACAGGAAGCAACAATTACTTTTCTTTAATTTCTATTAACATCAATGGACTCAATTCCCCAATAAAAAGACATAGACTAATAGACTGGCTAATATAAACAGGACCCAACATTTTGTTGCTTACAAGAAACCCACCTCAGGGAAAAAGACAGACACTACTTCAGAGTGAAAGGCTGGAAAACAATTTTCCAAGCAAATGGTCCGAAGAAAGAAGCTGGAGTAGCCATTCTAATATCGAATAAAATTGACTTGCAACCCAAAGTTATCAAAAATGATGAGGAGGTGTACTTCATACTCATCTATCAAAGGTAAAATCTACCAGATGAACTCTCAATTCTGAATATCTATGCTCCAAATACAAGGGCAGCCACATTCATTAAAGAAACTTTAGTAAAACTCAAAGCACACATTGCACCTCACACAATAAGAGTGGGAGACTTCAACACTCCACTCTCACCAATGGACAGATCCTGGAATCAGAAACTAAACAGAGACACATGGACACTAACAGAACTTATGAAACAAATGGATTTAATAGATTTCTACAGAACATTTTATCCTAAAACAAAAGGATATACCTTCTTCCCAGCACCACATGGTACCTACTCCAAAATTGACCATATAATTGGTCACAAAACAGGCCTCCACAGATACAAAAATATTGAAATTATCGCATGCATCCTATCTGATCACCATGGACTAAGACTGATCTTCAATAACAACATAAAAAATAGAAAGCCAACATTCACATGGAAACTAAACAACACTCTACTCAATGATTTCTTGGTCAAGGAAGAAATAAAGAAAGAAATGAAAGACTTTTTAGAGTTTAATGAAAATGAAGCCACAACATACCCAAACATATGGCACACAATGAAGACAGTCCTAAGAGGAAAACTCAGAGCTCTGAGTGCCTCCAAAAAGAAACTAGAGAGAGCGTACACTAGCAGCCTGACAGCACACCTAGAAGCTCTAGAACGAAAGGAAGCAAATTCACTTAAGAGGAGTAGAAGGCAGGAAATAATCAAACCCAGGGCTGAAATCAACCAAGTGGAAACAAAAAGAACTATTCAAAGAATCAATCAAACCAGGAGCTGGTTCTTTGAGAAAATCAACAAGATAGATAAATCCTTAGCCAGTCTAACTAGAGGGCACAGGGACAGTATCCTAATTAACAAAATTAAAATGAAAAAGGAGACATAACATCATCAGATCCTACTACAAAAGGCAATAATCAACAAAACTGGAAAACCTGGATAAAATGGACAACTTCCTAGACAGATACCAGGTACCAAAGTTAAATCAGGATCAAGTTAACGGTCTAAACAGTCCCATTTCCCCTAAAGAAATAGAAGCAGTCATCAATAGTCTCCCAACCAAAAAAAAGCCCAGGACCAGATGGGTTTAGTGCAGAGTTCTATCAGACCTTCAAAGAAGATCTAATTCCAACCCTTCTCAAACTATTCCACAAAATAGAAATGGAAGGTACTCTACCAAATTCAATCTATGAAGGCACAATTACTCTGATACACAAACCACACAAAGATCCAACAAAGAAAGAGAACGTCAGACCAATTTCCCTTATGAATATTGATGCAAAAATACTCAATAAAATCCTGGCAAACCGAATCCAAGAACACATCAAAACGATCATCCATCATGACCAAGTAGGCTTCATCCCAGGGATGCAGGGATGGTTTAATATACAGAAATCCATCAACGTAATCCACTATATAAACAAACTCAAAGACCAAAACCACATGATCATCTCATTAGATGCTGAGAAAACATTTGACAAAATCCAACACCCCTTCATGATAAAAGTCATGGAAAGATCAGGAATTCAAGGCCCATACCTAAACATAATAAAAGCAATATACAGCAAACCAGTAGCCAACATCAAACTAAATGGAGAGAAGCTGGAAGCAATCCCACTAAAATCAGGGTCTAGACAAGGCTGCCCACTTTTTCCCTACCTATTCAATATAGTACTTGAAGTCCTAGCCAGAGCAATTCGATAACAAAAGGAGATCAAAGGGATACAAATTGGAAAGGAAGAAGTCAAAATATCACTATTTGCAGATGATCTGGTAGTATATATAAGTGACCCCAAAAGTTCCACCAGAGAACTCCTAAACCTGATAAACAGCAGTGCAGTAGCTGGATATAAAATTAACTCAATCAAATCAATGGCGTTTCTCAACACAAAGGATAAACAAGCTGAGAAAGAAATTAGGGAAACACTTGTCTCTAGCTGCATATGTATCAAAAGATGGCCTAGTCGGCCATCACTGGAAAGAGAGGCCCATTGGACTTGCAAACTTTATATGCCCCAGTACAGGGGAACTCCAGGGCCAAAAAGGGGGAGTAGGTGGGTAGGGGAGTGGGGGGATATGGGGGACTTTTGGGATAGTATTGGAAATGTAAATGAGGAAAATACCTAATAAAAAATTTAAAAAAAAAAGAAATTAGGGAAACAACACCCTTCATAATAGTCACAAATAATATAAAATACCTTGGTGTGACTCTAACTAAGGAAGTGAAAGATCTGTATGATAAGAACTTCAAGTCTCTGAAGAAAGAAATTGAAGAAGATCTCAGAAGATGGAAAGATCTCCCATTAATGGCAGGATTAATATAGTAAAAATGGCTATCCTGCCAAAAGCAATCTACAGATTCAACGCAATTCCCATAAAAATTCCAACTGAATTTTTCACTGAGATAGAAAGGGCAATTTGCAAATTCATCTGGAATAATAAAAAACCTATGATAGCAAAAACTATTCTCAACAATAAAAGAACCTCTGGTGGAATCACCATTCCTGACATTAAGCTGTACTACAGAGCAATTGTGATAAAAAAAAAAAAAAAAAAAAAAAAAAAAAAAAAAAACCTTATGGTACTGGTACAGTGACAGACAGGTAGATCAATGGAATAAAATTGAAGACTCAAAAATGAATCCACACACCTCTGGTTACTTGATCTTTGACAAGGGAGCTAAAATCATCCAGTGGAAAAAAGACAGCATTTTCAACAAATGGTGCTAGCACAACTGGCGGTTATCTTGTAGAAGAATGCGAATTGATCCATTCTTATCTCTTTGTACAAAGCTCAAGTCTAAGTGGATCAAAGACCTCCACATAAAACCAGAGACGCCGAAATTAATAGAGGAGAAAGTGGGAAAAAGCCTCAAAGATATGGACACAGGGGGAAAAATTCCTAAACAGAACAGCAATGGCTGGTGCTGTAAGATCAAGAATTGACAAATTGGACCTCATGAAACTGCAAAGCTTCTGTAAAGCAAAAGACACTGTCAATAAGACAAGAAGGCCACCAACAGATTGAGAAAGGATTTTTACCAATCCTAAATCTGACAGGGGACTAATATCCAATATATACAAAGAGCTCAAGAAGCTGGACTCCAGAAAATCAAATAACCCCATTAAAAATGGGGTACAGAGCTAAACAAAGAATTCTCAACTGAGTAATACCGAATGGCTGAGGAACACCTGAAAAAACGTTCAACATCCTTAATCATCAGGGAAATGTAAATCAAAACAACCTTGAGATTCCACCTCACAGCAGTCAGAATGGCTAAGATCAAAAATTCAGGCGATAGCAGATGCTGGCAAGGATGTGGAGAAAGAGGAACACTCCTCCATTGTTGGTGGGATTGCAAGCTTGTACAACCACTCTGGAAGTCAGTCTGGAGGTTCCTCAGAACATTGGACATAATACTACTGGAAGATCCAGCAGTACCTCTCCTGGTCATATACCCAGAAGAAGGTCCAACTGGTAATAAGAACACATGCTCCACTATGTTTATAGCAGCCTTATTTATAATAGCCAGAAGCTGGAAAGAACCCAGATTCCGTCTCTCAACAGAACAATGGATACAGAAAATGTGGTACATTTACACAATGGAGTACTACTCAGCTATTAAAAACAATGAATTTGTGAAATTTTTGGACAAATGTATGTATCTGGAGGATATCATCCTTAGTGTGGTAACCCAATCACAAAAGAATTCATTGGATATGCACTCACTGATAAGTGGATATGAGTCCTGAAACATAGAACACCCAAGATACAATTTGCAAAACACAAGAAAATCAAGAAGAGGGAAGAACAACGGGTGGATACTTCATTCCTCCTTAGAATAGGGAAAAAATACCCATGAAAGGAGTTATAGAGTCAAAGTTTGGAGCTAAGATGAAAGGATAGACTATCCAGAGACTACCCCACCTGGGGATCCATCCCATAATCAGCCATCAAACCCAGATACTATTTCATAAGCCAGCAAGATTTTGCTGAAGGGACCCTGGTATAGCTGTCTCTTGTGAGGCTTTGCCAGTGCCTGGCAAATACAGAAGTGGATGCTCACAATCATGTATAAGATGGAACACAGGGCCCCCAATGGAGAAGCTAGAGAAAGCACCCAAGGAGCTGAAGGGTTCTGCAACCCTATAGGTGGAACAACAATATGAACTAACCAGTACCCCCAGAGCTTGTGTCTCTAGCTGCATATGTAGCAGAAGATGGCCTAGTCAGCCATCACTGGGAAGAGAGGCCTCTTGGTCTTGCAAACTTTATGTGCCCCAGTACAGGGGAATGCCAGGGCCAAGAAGTGGGAGTGGGTGGGTAGGGAAGCAGGGCGGGGGGAGGGTATAGGGAACTTTCGGGATAGCATTTGAATGTATATATATAGAAAATACCTAATTAAAAAAAAAAGAAACTTAGAAATTTTAAGACTTTGGGTTAGAAAATGTTTCCTTATCTGTTCTTGAATTTTTGTCCTGATTAAATACAGTGTGTATATGTGGGAGACAGATGTGTATAATGTAGGTAACTGAAGACACAGCTATCTTTGATGGTAAAATAATCCCCTGGGATTGGTGACTAGAATCTAAATAACCAATGACACAAAAGGTTGTATGAAAGTCTGCAGGGGCGAGTAGTGCAAGTTGGAACAGTCAAAGCTTGGTGAGTTGGATTCGAGACAGAGTCATGTGGGTAATAAATTAATCCTTGCTTCTAATACTGCACAATGTGTATTCACATTTCAAGATAAGAAACCTTGACTACCAGCAGTCCAATTATCTATAGATAGATGAATCTTAATGTATCAGAAAAACAATTTATACCTAATGTTTATCATGATACCATAATGCTAACATGAAATTCTTACAGCCTATTACAGTCAGTTTATGTTGGAAACTATCTGAGTTGCACCTAAATCTGCTAACCGTGAATTTCAGGGTCAAGTTATCTCTTGCCCTCTACCCAGGAATACTGAACTATGGTTCGGTCACTTGTGTTTACTGTGAGTCAGTCAGTGACCTTCTTTCTCTTCCTTGCTTATGTCTCCTTAGGACATCAGGGGATCCTTGGCTAAAGCCCAAATATTTGCAAAAGACTGATTTCTTCTTTCAGAACAACAATAAAAAATGTTTTCAAAACATATTTCCTGGTATGATTAATTAATTAATATTAGTGTTCATAACATTTTAATATTTTCAGGGGACAACTTGTTATTTATACATCTAGCCTACCTTGTAGAAAAGCTAGCATGGTTTATTGTTTTTTAATCCCTTCCATGAGTGGTTCTAAATCATGGGTTTGTTAGTCAAATACGGAAACCCTGCCTCACAACATTTGAAAAGGTTCTTAGAATGTAATGAACACTTGATATGCATTTATTAGAATGAATTAAATGTTAATTTTTAACACTATAGTTTTAAATTTTCATTTTATTATCTCCAAGGTCTAAGGGAAGATAACATACCATAAACCACATCAAATCACTAAAATAATATTCTAGGATAGCTATGCAGGCATGGTGCTGATATAATGAAGGCTGGTCTTTCAATGCCAAGAGCCAAATACCAACTTTTTTTCTTTCCCGAATAGCTAGTGACATGATTTACATTTATTTTAGAAAAAAAAAAAAAGATCTGTTTGTTGTCTTAGGTAATAGGCTCTATCTAAATATCCGGAGAGTTTAAAACTTTCTCCGGACCAGGAACATTGTTATTCAGGTTCAGTCAGATTTTGCTGACAATGGGCACACAGTAAGGTGTGTCCCACTGAAATTGGCCTCATTATACTTGTATTACTGTCGACATACTCTAATACTTCCTCCTTGTAAATAGTTTACCAGATCATGAGAGGCTCACATGAAATTTGAAAGTATCATGGTATATTGCTCATGGAGACGCCCTAGTTTTTGTGTTTTTTGGTTTTATTTTTAACCTGTGGTGAAGCAGACAATGGCTAGCATGTATGAAATTACATATCAGATGGGTAAGAATACAGACAAGAGAACTGAAAAATAATTTATATACTCTCTTATAGTACTTTTCTTATTGCCTAAGACTCAGCTATGTTACTCCCGAGTAATTTTCTCAAATAATCCATAGCCCATCAACCTTCAGCATGGACCATTTTGTTCTGCCTGAAGTCTTACCCTGACCTCAGGCCCTAGCTAATGCCATATAATAGATAAGTTTTTAGAAAGCTGCCCTTGTAGCCAGTTCACCACTGAATCGGACACCTGTTCCGGTGTCCAGATTTGATAATGTACTAGAGGTTTCAAGCACTACAATTTTTATCTAGATATTTGTAACAGAGCTCTGTCCTGTAGCATTAAAAACTAGATCCTGGATTCATCCACTCTGGTACTCAGTCTACGCAGGAGCCAGTTTTATACCAGCTAGTGTGCTATTCTCTCTAGTTATCTCAGGGTTCTGTTGTTTGTTTCTGATTTTCTTTTTTTCCTTTTAAAAACCTTGTTTCCTTGGTGTCCTTGATCCCCTCTGTCTCTTGTGCTCTTTGCCTCTCCTCTTCTCTGGGGTTCCCTGAATTCTGATGGAGTAGAGTCATCTTAGGGATTAAACACAGCTCTACCTTAGGATTCTATTCTTTATGAGTGTGTCCCCAATATGAGCTACCGCATAGCTGTGGTGTCTGATTTCTGTATACTCTCTACATCCGAGTCCCCTGGCATCCCATCCTATGCTAAACCTAAATTTTCTTCTGCCTGTCAGTTCTTTTCTCCATTCTCTGTCTAATAGTGGTAAGATCACTGAGACTTAAGTCCTGGTCCTCCGAAGACTTCCCATCTCAACACAGGCTTCTAATTCTAGTAGTAGCTCAAATTGCATCCTAATAATACTCAAAGAGTATTTTATTTGAAAACATCTCACTCAAGCCAGCTAAGCAAGTTTAAAGATGCTTCATTAAATATATATCTGTCCTTACAATAACATAAAACTATGTCATACCTGTCACAGTGAAGCCTGCTTTGTATCCATTAGCTGTTCCATTTTCTGGTGCCACAGCTGATGACACTGAAGAAATAGGCTTAGTGGAGTGGCAAAGAGCAGAGGATTGTCGGCTTCTACATTCTAGAGGGGATTAAAAACGACATGAAGAAGCTAGTTTTTATTTTAGCAGGCAATAGGTACACAATCCGTAAGACCACTGAAACATGTTTTTGCTTCTTGAATGGTAGCAACTTTCCTACAGCCTGATCAGACTGGCGCACAGTCTTCCTAAGTGAGATGTTATGCTTAAGGCAGAGAACAAGCACAGGTTATGGCCCACAGATTAGCTCCCACATGAAAAAGGCTGATAACCAACACAGTTTTGTTAGTTTTATGGGTAAGATAAAGGGTAAAATGTCAATAATTTATAAAAACATTAAGCTTTTTAGATACCAGGTAACTGTTTTTTTTTTTTTGAAAAAAAATGATTTATTTATTACATTTATATGAGTACACTGTAGCTGTCTTCAGACACTCCGGAAAAGGGCATCAGATCCCATTACAGATGAGCCACCATGTGGTTGTCGGAAATTGAACTCAGGACCTCTGAAAGAGCAGTCAGTGCTTTTAACTGCTAAGCCATCTCTCCAGTCCGACCAGGTAACTTCTTGTTTATAACTTAGGCTGCTTTCAGATGTTTCTACTCAATCTTAATGATTATTCAAACATAAGACAACTAAAAACTGTATAGATAGCAGGGACAAATTAGAAGGAAATTATTATTATTAGTTCTTATTAAAGGAAATAGGTAAATGGTATTCAAAATGACTATTGATAATATAATGACAAGTTTTGCATTAAGTAATAGTACTGAGGTTCTGATATGACTCTACTTGTATTGTGTATTGACTCAGTGAACACTGTGAGAGTCTCTCTCAGTCTTCGGGTTCCAACTAAATTATATGATTGATTGCTAGCCTCACAAAATAGTGTGTGGAATAGAAATGTAAATGGTTGTAACAGGGTTACAGGGGTTCTAAGGAAAGTTTCCATGGTAATGGGGCACATGCAAGTACTGAAAGCAGCTTTCTGAAAACAGTGATTATATTTTGGCATAAAGTTTAACTTCATCTTGTGCATATATGTGTATTGATATTATGTGAATTTTATATAAATAAGTATATAATTTCAGTTCCAAAATAAAATCTGCTATAAATATGAGACCACTTTTAAAAATGGCCAAGTGAGGTGGCTCAGAGGGTAAAAGTGCTTACCACCAAGCCTGATACAGGAGCTCAAGCCCTGGAATCCACACAGCAAAGGGAGACAACAGATTCCCACAGGTTGTCCTCTGGCTTCCACATGTGCTGTGGTAACACACACACACACACACACACACACACACACACACATCAATCATCAGTCGAGCAATATGGAAATGCTACTCTTCACTAGGAACATGAACTCCTTGAGCACCAAGAAGTCAAGTGTATTTATTCAAACAAAACAAAAGCTAAAGGAAAAAGTTGAAAGAGATGATGTGCCTTGGTTTACTCTTTAATCCGATTTACGGTATTCAAGAACACTCTAGAGGGAAAATTCTTTAGACTTTTCCAAGATAAGGAGCTATGAATGATATTCTTAAGATTCAGTGCTTTTGAGATTTAAGCTCTGATGACAATGGCTTGGAACACGCAGCACCATTTCCTGTGGCATTATATATTAAGTGTCACCTCAAATGCAGCCAAGAGTAATTATGGTGGAGGATTCAGAGACAAATGTGCTACTGTAATTTGGATTTACTCTGCTATCCCAAAGTCAGGTAAAACTCTCGTGTTGGCAAGAATGCTAAAGACAATTATTCTATGCAGAAAAAAATTCTCAGCATCAAAGAAATTACATTAGGACAGTAGTTAAAACTGGCAATGCCTACCAAGCACATGAAGATGAGACTTTCTACAGAGTAGCTAGCTAAATTGTTGCTAATTCCAAAGAAACAAAACTGTCCACTTAATCATGTAGTTCCCAAGGCATAGAGAGGACTGAACTGCTATTTGGCTATGTTTTGGTGAAATAAAAATAGAAAAACCTAGATTGTCAAGAACTACTAACAAACTGAAATAAAGCAAAGAGAACATTTTACACTCATGTTCTCTCTAAGTGAAAGACACCCAGGAGTGCCTTTCCCAGCCCCAGAGCTGAACACCTTCTCTGGAGACCTGCACTTTCCTGCCTCTCCTATACTCAAGATGCTTCACTTAATTATAAGAAGGGGCAAGTCAAACAACCTCCCAAAGGGCTTTGCCTTTTTGAGCAGCCTTTTGAACTTGAGTTATTTATGTGCCCCACACCTGTACTCTGAACCCTGTAAGGGTCACTTGTCACCCACACAGATTCCCCCTCCCCTCCCCCTCCTGGAATTTGATTACCTTTCCAGCAGATGAGAGGTCCCTTTGATAACACGCCCTGGGAGGTTCTGACTAGGTAGTACTTTAAGTGCTTCTGCTTCTTCGGCTGGGTGGTGAGCTTCAAGTTAATGTGGTTGGAAAATTCTGTGAAATATCGAAATCCTCTTTCTCCACAACCGATACAATTTCCAGAAAACCCTGAAATGGGGAAAGCTAATGTTACTAGTGGCCTTGTAAGCTGATACACTACTTGTAGATATGAAAAGTACAAAAATATTCATAGTCTATTGCTCCAACAATATCCCAACTTTTAGGAAATACTTCAGAAGGGAGGAAAAGAAAGCAGTGGTAGGTTTTCAGTGGAGTCTTCCCCCACCCCCAACTTTCTCCTTTCATTTTAAATTCTTCAGATAAGATTGCAAATGCTTGTCAGCTGGCACTCTCTGTTCAAACACTCGAGAAATTTAAGGTTGCTCCAATGCTGCTCTAACATGAAACTCACAGTCAAGTTGTAACAACTTCAGAGTCGTTTTTATAACAGTAAAAGACAGGGAATAAGTGCAGCATCACTCTAACAGGACAATGGCTAAAAACACAGATTTGGAAGGATCAGGTGACAAAAGTTAGAGGGAACATAAGGACAGGAACGTTGAGTGGGGGCTGAGGTGTTCAGTGACAGAGCACCTGTCTAGATGAATAAGGCCCTGAGCTAGAGCCCCAGCACTGAGAGAGAGGAAAGAGGGAGGAGGGAAGTATGGAGGGAGGGGGACAGGGAGGAAGGAGTTGGGTGGGGGAGGGAAGGAAGGAAGGAAAAGGAAGACAAAGGATTTTTGTCATAAAGCCCCTCATGCTTCCATGCTGCATGCTCCTCTTTTCTTAAGTCCTGCTGAGGAGAGAATAATTAGCTGAATGGCAAAGAATATAACATGCCCCAATAAAAGCATCTTTATGAAACCTGTCACTTTGTATATGAATAAACAATAATAAAACCCTGAATTTCAAATATCACGGTTTTATTTTTCATTACTTAAAAACAATGTAATCATTAAACCCTTGCAGCTCATTATTCTAACAAAGCTCTTGTTTAAGGAGTCTGTGAGTCTTTCTCTTTGTTCCCTGCCTAGTTTACCACAGCAGCTTATCCCCAGACCTAGGGACTATGAGCGGTTGATAAGTATTTGACCTACTATGAGACACTTAGAATCTCTCTTCTAGAATTTTATCTAGATAGCACTGGACCCTAGACTTGTGAAGGTTTGTAAAATTGGAATCTATATGTGGCTCATCTCAAGTACACATAAATTCTGGTTTTGGAGAGAGTAAGTTGAGAGCTGTGACCAGGCAGCCAGGAGGGGCAGCACGGATGACGCTGGGCTGTGTGATGATGAGCTATTCCAGACACTTCTGTTCCTATAAGAGCTAGACATAGGTTCTGTGAACTTTCCATTTCGTCTTCATTCACCCTCTCTCGACTCACCTGAGCTTCTTATTCTTTTATATGGAAAGTTTGAACAATCCCTTGGACTAATTGAACAAAATAAGACTCAATGGCCTGGCTGGAACAGGTGTGGAAAGAAAGAGGAGATGGAGAAGGCTGGGAGAATAAGAAACAATTCATTACTTTATGCAAAGTCAGCCATTAGCCCCTTTAACACACAAAAGAAGGGAAGACCAGGAAGACAGTGAGTTCCTTTACTCAGATCTGATGAGAACAGACATACGTGCAGTCATACTGATTAACGGGACAAAGGGGGAAACAGGGAGCCTTACATCCTGTATAAAGGCCATGCACCTGTCTACAATAACTGAAAGCATGACCACAGGCAAACTGACATGGCTTTCAAACCCCTAAGCCAACTTGGTACATATTAACAAGGATAAAGAAAGAAAAGAAAGGCCACAAGGATAAAAAGAACATTTCACAATACCTCTACTGGAGGATACCAATAATTCAAAACATTTATAAATGGGCCACCCAAGTTATTTCTATAACAATTATTTACTGAACACCTAGTAACTCCTTAGAGGGGAGTGGTGAATAAGAGATAATTACAACCTCTGCTTAATTAATAACTTAATTAATAGTTTATTGTTGTCATTTTATCAAGTAATGAACATTAAAATAAACTTATAAATGACTTAGAATATATTCAGAAAAGGATTATATTAGAGAATATTTGTTCATTTCTCAATTTGTTTAAGATATAGGCCAATAACAATAAATAAAAAATCATTGACTGTGTAATTAACCAAGTATCTATAGTCACTCATCCATCCATCTACCCACCCATCTGCCATCAATCTATTAATCCATCCATCTGCCCATTCACCCATCCATCCAACCATTCATGCATCTACCCATTCACCCATTCATACAATCATCCATCCATCTGCCTGTCCATCTGTCTATCTATCCATCATCCATCCATCCATCTACCTATCCTTCTGTCTATCCATCCAACCAACGGACACATAATCTGACAATGACAATGCTTTCTGTGTATGAGGATCCCCTGCTTATGAAGAATCCTTGATGGATTATGAGACCTTTTTTTAGGGTTTTTAGTCAGAGCTTCACCTCATCTGCTCTGATAGAAGAGACTATAATACTTTCAAAATGCTAAATGTTTCCCAAATTGTTCTACATCACCAATGAGTCTTAAGTAAATGAATGCGACTGTCCCTTATAGTTTTTGTGCCTCCAGGTCATAGCTTAGCTTAGTTTTTATTACACTGTACATTTTGAATAAGTGCAGCTGAATAAAGAAATGATCAAATGAATGATTGGACCTTCTTTGTTAATTTACTACAATAAGGAAGCTTTACCATTAGATTTCTCTATTAAACTATATGCTTACTTTCATTTAAAGAATAGTGAATACATTTTATTGCTGAGTACTGAGGATCTAATCTAGGTCTCATTAGCTCAGGGTGACCTTGAACTCTTGATTCTTCTGCTTTACTGTCTGGTGTTGGGGTTATAGACATGTGCAATAGTGCCCAGTATGTATTTTTTGACATCTTTGAAATGTGAAAATGATCAATATATATTAGCCAATAGATGGCTCTGGACTACAATTTAAGAAGCTCTCATATAATTCTAGCCCTTGTGGGGCAGAAGCAGGTGGAACTCTTGTTGTCTACATAGTAAGTTCCAAGTCACAGGGCCACACCGTAAGATCTTGTCAAGAAAGAAAAAAAAAGAGGTGGGGTGTTGAGGAAGGGAAGGGACCTCTATAGCATGTTATGGGATAGTTTCTGATTCAAGAGTTTCAAGGTTTTCTGATCTTGTGTAATTCAGGTGGCTTCATCAAACTAAAACAAAAATCATCTCACAATCAATACAGTAGATTAATTTTTTGTCCTCTTCTGATATTTGCACTTTAAAGACATGATTCCATTTAAATAGAAGGCATTCTGAGAAGTCAAACCTCTAGATAAACAGCAACAAACAAAGAGCAAAGCTCATATATCTACTTGTCTGTGTAATACAGAATAAATAAAAAACAAGCTAGGTGTGGTGGCACATGCCTTCAGTCCCAGCACTATGGAGGTGAAGGCAGGTGACTCTTGATGAATTTGAGGCCACCCTGGTCTATATAGCTTTCCAGGCCATCCAAGGCTGCATGGTAAGATCTTGTCTGTCTTAGGTAGGGGTTGCTATTGCTGCAATGAAACACTGTGACCCAAAGCAAGTTGGAGAGGAAAGAGTTTATTTAGCTTGTTTCCACATCATAGTCTATCACAGCAAGAACTCAAACAGGGCAGGAACCTGGAGGCAGGAGTTAATGCAGAGGTCATGGAGGGGTGCTGCTTACTGGCTTGCTCAGCATGGCTTGCTCAGCCTGTTTTTTTATAGAACTTAGGGCCACCAGCTCAGGGATAGCAACACCCACAATGGGCTTGCCCTCCTTCCCACATCAATCACTACTTAGGAAAATACCCTACCCTTTCTAGTTATTTTAGGTAAACTGATATTAAATGTAAGATGAGAAGCATCTGTTAGCTTTCTTGTCACTGTGATAGACTGAGGACAGAAGCAGCATAAGGGAGGAAGTGTTTATTCTTGCTTAAGGCTCAAGGGATGCAGCTCATCATGACAAGGGAGGAAGAAAGAGGTTGGAGCAGCTCCCAGCTGGAGCAGCAGGAGTGTGAGACTGCCCGGTATATTGTAATAGCCCTCCAGCTAGGCCCTACTTCCTAAAGATTCCCCCAACCCTTAAGAATAGCACTACCCAGTGGGCACCGAGCGCTCAACAGAAGAGCTCACGGATGGTATTATTGATTATTGTCACTCTGATTATTATGCTCCTCAGTAATCTCCCTCCTGATGGGGACATTTTATGTTCAAACTCGTCATACTTATAAAGTATTAGGTAGTATTGAAAATTTACAGACACCTTACAAAGTAAACAATTCACAAACAAATAGTTGGGAAGTGACATCAGGTTCAGATTAGTGACTATAGAGATTTACTTTATTTAATAAAATACAAAAAACCTTACATGACTAAGGATGAAATTGAGAGCATTACATGTGCTAAGCAAATACTCTTAGACCTAAAATACTAAATTTTAATAAATTGCATGCTCCTTTTTAATGTTCTCAAAAAAGTTTTGCATGCCTATTTTGACAATAAAAAAGTAAAATATATTTACTTTTTTACAAGAGAAAAATATTTCCTGTTTGAAACTAAACCATTTAAACTCCAACTAATTCAGTGACATACATGCACACATATAAAATTCTCTTTTTTTCTTTTTCCAGGGCTGAGGACCGAACCCAGGGCCTTGTGCTTGCTAGGCAAGCGCTCTACCACTGAGCTAAATTCCCAACCTCTTAAAATTCTCAAATAGGTTTTAATAAACATATATTTCAACTCCTTCCTTCTAGAAGGAGTTTCATAGGCATTAAGCACTCACCTAAAAGTGCATTTTTCCCATGGTCATCTGGTAGAAATCGCTTGTCCACAGCACAAACTAGGATGTGTTCAGGAAGGTTAGGAGACTTGGCCCCCACCAGCAGGAACCCGGCTGGGATGTCAATTTGTTCCATGCACAGTGACACTAAACGAAGATCCTTTCCAGCTTGACAAAACCCTAGAAACAGTAAGAAGGAAACAGCAGAATACTTAGGGAAGGTAATCTCTCCTTATCTACCTGTTGGGAGAATAGAGCTATTTATAAGAATCCCTCTAAGGACTCACAGCCCGTGGTCCCCAACAAGAAGACAAATCTAATCCCTTCTGTTTGGTTCCATCAAGATGACAACTCAAGCTTTTCGGCCCATAAGTAAGGTGATCATAAATATATAACAAACCTTGGAAAGTGTGTATAATTTTTCCATGTACTTGGTAAGTTTTCACACACTCAACTTTCTCTCCCTCTCTCTCCCCCTTCCTCTCTCTCTGTATGTTGGTGTTTGCTGTACTCATATGTGAGTGTGACTGTGTGTGCTCAGGTATCTGTAGAGGCTAGAGGTTAATGTCAGGTGTCGACCTCAGTTGCTCTCTATCTTATTTTGAGATCGTCGCTCACTGAATCTGGAGCTCCAGGGATCTGTGTGCCTTCTCTTGCTCCCCAAACCTCACCAGTATGGGAGTTAGTGGATGCCTGGGATCTAAACTCAGGCCCTCACATGTACAGGACAGCCACTTTACCCAAGAATCAATCCATCTCCCTAGCCAAGGCTTTATTTTCAAGATGAAGTCATTTCTAACTGGGACAAATCAAGTCACTGAACACAGATGCTCCTCCACATCACAGCAGCAGAGACTGGAGCTCAGAGCTTGGTGACTGATCAGGGAACCAGTCAGAACTAGAATTCAGAACAGACTTTTCACTAGATAAGCCAAGATATAACAAGTACTTATGTAATCAGTTTGTAATGGACTGCCACATTCACTCAGTATTTCATAATTTATAAACAAGTGCTTCACAGGCCTAAAGAGACAAACTTGAACAGAACATTTTCCTTCAAGAACTCATGTTGATCCAAGCAGTGGTGGCATATGCCTTTAATACCAGCAGTCAGAAAGCAGAGGCAGTTGGATTCTTGTGTGTTTGAGGCCAGCTTGGTCTATTCAGTGAGTACCAGGACAGCTAGGGTTACAACAGAGAAACACTGTCTCACAAAACCCAGGTAGGGTGGAGATGGGTGGCAGGGGAGAACTCGTGGTGAGTTAGTTAGAAGAAAATGTAAGAAGTGAATAATTTCAAACCCAACATCATAGAGGCAGCTGCAGCCCTGTTGTTTTAAGATGACCCTCTCTGTGCTCTAACATGTGCACTCTTTCTAGAGCTGTGATGTTCCCAACCAACCAGACACTGGAACTCTGCTCTATCTGCGCTACTTTAATATCCCACTTTTCTGGTCATAGATGATTGGTCTAGAAGCAGACATCTGATAAAATTGGCCAATCAATGATTTTGCATAGGAATTCTCAACATGGAGCTGGGGGCTAAGGAGGCATGATCCAGTTTGATCTCTGGCACCTCCCTTGTTTCTTGACCTGTGAGAGAAGTCTCTTGGCAGCGTCAGAAAGCTGGGCAGGTGAGTTTGACAGTAACTATCCTGTGATCTTTAACGTCTGAATTCTTCCAATAATTTCCTCATTTTGCCTATGCTGGTTTCATTGCGGTTCTGTCACTTGCAACAGAATGTTGGTGGAAAGTGGCAGATGAACACCTAACTCTCCACATATAAATCTGGAGAAATTACTATCTTCATTACTCATAACCCAACTCTGAAGAAATGTGGAATTCCATGAGCATTAAGTCATCTCATGATTTTACCATAAGCCAACAAATAATTGGATGCCATCAGTTAGTAAGTGAAAAAAAATTAAACCCCATCAAAATACTGTATGTTTGAATACAAATCTGTCATGCTTTGGATCATCAAAACTTGAAAGCAGGCATACCAGAGTTAGAAAGTCAACAGAAGACCAGACTGATCAAAATAATGTTGCTCAATTACTTCAGACTTACAGATCCTCTTTAATACTGATGAAATTAATCCAACTTTTAGAGTTCCTGACATAAGTAATATCTAAAAGTTACACTGAATTCCTTAACAATTTTGTTACTTAAACTGTCATCTGCTTATTTGAAAAACAAATCATTAGTATCATGAAGAATGTAAGTTATTCAGTTGATGAACTTTTTTTTTGGAGTCAATATCTGCTTTGTACTGTCCTTGGGTAACAACGTTAAATGGCTTGAGATTTGGGAATTAACAATACTGCTGCTGATGGCAGATACTTATGTTTAAGGAGTACTACCAACAGGCAGGCAGGCACGCTTCTCTCCGCAGCTTTAGGAATAGATTATCTCCTTGCCAGGGATGGAGAGACTGGGTCTCAGGAAGGTAAGGAACTTCTTCAAGGTTATAAAATGAGTCCAGTAAAGTTTAGGGATATAAGACATGGGAGTTTGTTATATAAGAAAAATGAAGAACACACTGTTCAGTCTGGCAAAAGACAAGCTGAGCACTAAGTGTGGTGGTGCGTGGCTGTGGTCTACTTAAGGGTGGCACAGACAGGCTTTTGCATCAAATTACAAAATATTAGGGGCTGGAAAGAAGCTTGGTGATTAAATGTACCTGTTGCTTTTGCAGAGGACCTGAGTTCATTTCTCAGCACCCACATGGAACAAGATCACAACTACCTATAAATCAAGCTCCAGGGGACAGATAGAGACTATGTACAATTTAAATAAAACTTAAGTTTTAAAATTACAAAATATGAAACTAGGAAGTACCTGAAAGCATTGAAAGGAGTCTCAAGATTTCTCATCAGAGAGATTACTAATCAGCAGTAAACCTAGAACACAATTCCCCAGGGAGTGGCATCTTCACTCTAAGTATGACTTGCTTCGAGGAGTGGGACATAAACTATCTTGCTAACTAGCATGCATAAACCATTGATGAGAAGTTTATGACTGCATATTAATTGGACTGCATCTCTGGGAGGTGCCTTTGTCACTGAGAAGGAAATGACAACCACAACCTGTACCAACTCACAAAACTACTGCAAGGTTTTGAGGACACCGCCATTACATAAAACCTTAAGGTTGGGGCTGAGAGATGGCTCAGAGGTCAAGAGTTCTTACTACTCTTGTAGAGGAGCACAACTGGGACCCCAGAATCTATGCTGGGTGGCTCACAGAGGGCAACTTTGTGCAGTTTTTTCTGTCCTAACCACCTTCACATGGATTCTGGGCATCACGGCGTCCATGGCAGGCACCTTTACCCTGTGAGCCATCTCATGGTCCTACTAATTCTCTGAGTGAAATTTA
Source organism: Mus caroli (assembly GCF_978045245.1). Taxonomy (NCBI): domain Eukaryota; kingdom Metazoa; phylum Chordata; class Mammalia; order Rodentia; family Muridae; genus Mus; species Mus caroli. The sequence goes on along the minus strand of NW_028227274.1, from coordinate 7,495,696 downwards.
AATAGTCATCATTATCATCTCCTAAAACTCAACTGTTTATTGTAATTCCCCACTGTAAAAGAGAAGATGGCCTTTCACTCAGCACCTGTAGAGTGTGAGTGGAACGAGTCCCATGAACTCATAGCTCATTGAGACAAAGCCCATTGTCACAGTGTATCTTCACCTTTTATACAATTTCACATTGTTTTCATCTATATTGATATATTGTTTAATTCATATGTATAATGGGCTGCTGGATAAGGTTGGGAAGCTCAGATAAACGGGAAAAAGTAACTTTACTAATGTACCCAAATATGATCATTGGTTATACAGGGTTGAATTCATCTCCCTCCCTCATTCAGACATTTTCCTGTAATAAGGAGCCACTGGTAGCTGCTAGCACATGTGGGAAGCACTACAGCTGAATTTAGTGAGTTTTCAGACTCTCCCCCTACCCCCGCCAAAGGACATGAAGTTAGGATACATTGGGGAAATTTAAGAGAATGGATAAATTGTATCTCATTATGTACATGTATAAAATTCTCAAGTATAAACAAAACCATAAGTTTTAAATTATAATGTTAGAAATGTACTTTAGTATAGAGTGCACCTAAACATGTGAATTAGTTTAATTCCTAGTAACACACAGACATAACAAACATGCAACACACATATACATATATACACACATATATACACATACACAGAATCAGTAAGATTATATAAAATGCATCAATATAAGTTTATATACCAAAAAAATTCATGTTTCTTTTGTTTTATTTTGAGACAGAGTCTCACTAAGTAGCTCTGGCTGGCCTACAACTGGCTATGTAAATCAGGCTGGCCTTGAACTCATAGAGATTCACCAGTCTCTTCCTCTCAAGCACTGGGAATTAATGTTATAAAGATAAAAAAAATAGTAATTACAATCCAGCCTAAATTTTATCACATAGAGCAAAAATATAAAATTTGTGGAAATAAATTTCTATATCCCTTTAGCTCCAAATATCTAACTCCCACATCTGAGGTGTACGGTGTAGATCTGGGGACTGGGAATACAATTCAGTGAGCGCCCTTCCCTGGTTTGCTTGGGATTTCTACAGCCACACCTGGGGATGGGGGAGGGAGAGTAGTTTTGGGTGTTTTTTAAATGATGAAAACATTTAAATCCATCTGTCTCTCCTAAAACAAGGAAAAATCTTTTATTTTTGAATCTTCAACAAACACTCCTTTTTTAAATGTATCTAACTTACAGTTAATTAAGCTACAACTACTGAATCATAAACTGTAGACAGTTGTATAGCATAAATATAAAAGAACATGTTGATAATGTATTTGTCAATTTAGAATAATTGCTTTCTACTTAAAGTTAAAATTTTTAGGAGGCCAAAAAGATGGTTCAGTAGTGAAGAACACTGGTTTTTCTTCCATAGATTCTGAGTTCAATTCCCAGAACCTACATGGTGGCTCACAACCACCTTTTTTATTTGATCCCCAGTTTTTTCATGCAGGACTATATGTATATGACAGAGTACTCATAGACATAAAACATTTTTATCATATGCCATGCAATGACAGAATTATTTAAAAAAGCTCAAGGAAGTTTAAAGTGTCTACATTTCTAAAAGTGATTTGTTACTCAGAAGATTGGGAAACACTACCTCTTCCAACCTCTTCAGTATGTAAGTGAGAGAAAGCTCTGGGAAGGCTAACCTAATGTCCTCAGCCAAGTCACCATAACCAATGGAGAGGGTACCAGAAGCCAGCTCTGACGCCAACGGAGGTGCTCCTTCAACTTTTAAATCTCTTGCTGGCCGGAAAGGCATATGCCTAAAATCCTAACACTTCAGATACTAAGGCAGGAAGACCTTGAATTCAAGACTAGCCTGTTTTGGCTCCCATAAACTCATGTGTTTAAATGTTTGGCCCATGGGGAGCGGCACTATTAGGAGGAGTGGCCTTGTTGAAGGAAGTGTTTCACTATGGGGGCAGGCTTTAAGGTCTCCTATGCTCAAGCTTCATCCAGGGTGGAACACACATCTTCTGCGGCCTGAAGGTCAAGATGTAGAACTCTTCCAGTACCATGCCTGCCTAATGCCGCCACACTTCCTGCCATGATGAGAACTAAACCTCTCAAACTGTAAGCCAGACTTAATTAAATATTTTCCTTCATGAGTTGCCTGGGTCATAGTTTTTTTTTTTTTTCACAGCAATAAAACCTAAACTAACACACACACACACACACAGAGAGAGAGAGAGAGAAATAAAAATAAATAGGTCTCAAAAATGACAACAGAATAAGTGTTCTTCTGACTTGTGCCTAATGCTTTCCCTAGCTCCAGTGTAGCATAGGATACTGCACTATAATCTTTCTTGCTTGTTACTATCAGTTCTATAACCTGTTCTCACTGTGCTCCTTTTAGTCTGAATTCTGTGGAGCATTTACTATGCTATCCTTGTCAGCTGTGGAGTATGCCATCCTCCACCTAGCTCATTCTCACCGATGAATTCTGAAATTCAAGGATTTAGCTCTCAGTGGACTCTCACGACTCTCATGACTCAAGGCTGAGGGTTTCCAGACCTAGAGTTTGTCAGTCTGGAAAGCTTTGACAAACCACAAGAATGATCTTGTAATCCTGATCTCTCTGTCTCTCTCTGTCTCTCTCTGTCTCTCTGTCTCTCTCTGTCTCTGTCTCTCTGTCTCTGTCTCTCTCTCTGTCTCTCTCTCTGTCTGTCTGTCTCTCTCTCTCTCTCTCTCTCTCTCTCTCTCTCCCTCAGCCCCCTTGTATGCCAAAGGACCATGTCAGGCATTTTCTTCAGTTCTGATGTCCACCCTATTATTTTGAAATAGGGTCCCTCAGAACACCTTCAGTTTACCAAGGATAGACTTTAGTGGGGGGGGGGGTCCCTGGCTAAACCAAGTTGAGAAGGCACAGGTGGGAGTGATCAAAGAAGTTGTTGTTTTGTTGAGACAGAGGACAGAGGATCAGTAAACAATGAACAGCCCTGGAAGAAGCATGCTTTCATGGTTTTTTTATACCCGAGAAAAGAGAAAATCGGTGTGTCTGTAGAAAGTTTGCAAGAACCAACCACTCAAAAGCTCCCAATAACTGAAAATGGGATTCTTTAAGTTACAACACATTCAGCAGTGTTGTGCATAACACAAAACGGAAAATAAATATCCATAAGGATGGGAATAAATGGTTGAATGAATGAATAAATGGTGGAGAAGAAATGAGTCCCTATGAGGTAAAACTTCAAATAAACATAGCTACTCTGCCCACAGGATGTGGTGCATAACTCCCTACTGTATGCATTTCTTCCACACTATGGGGTGGGGTGTGAGAAGACACTGCTTCAGGTAACTAAGTTCAGCACCCAGTCAGTAATGGGAGTACTGACACTGGGCATTCTTGGAATAATGTGACAGACATGGCGTTAAACCTCTGTGGTTGTCATCCAGACACGTAGATCTTGAGTCATCAGAAGAGACAGACCCTTCCAATAAAGTTGTTTCTGATAATATTTTTGACTAATATTCCTAAAATTGCCAGAGCCATCAAAACCAGGAAAGAACTTCTAGAAAAAATGTCACTTCTAAGGAGATAATACAATTAAATCTAGTGTAATATAGGATCATGGCTCAAAAAAAGACATTAGGTAAAAGCAAGGAACTAAAGCAAACCATAGCCTTGATTGTTAATGTTAATAAAAATATATGAGCACTAGCTTATTAATTGTAACAAATGTGCTTCCTGTACTATGCTGTTCACAGGAGAAATTATATATGTATGCAAGTAGAACTACTGGCTTGCATTTTCTACAAAGGTAAAGTTGCCCCTAAAAATAATCTTGTAAAGAACTTCTCTTATCTTCTAGTTACTTGCCAAGAGCAGCCTCAGGCAGTTTAATTAAAAGGAAAGAATGGGGTGAGAAGAGAGGGGAACAGAGAGGCTGGGGTAGCTCCGGAAGAAACCAGGTCACTCACGGCCAAAGATGGTCAGAGTCAACGGAAAGATACCGAGTGCAAAGTTCACCTGCCGAGGGAGGGCCTGCTGTTCTGTAAACATTTCCTAACTGATTCCTAAACTCATTGTCAGGGCTTAGAATCCGTGAAACGTGGCTGGATTTCCAGACCCACAAGGTCCCAGTATCCAGTGAGACTGGGCGAGGACGAGGAATGGCTTCAGAAGCCGCAGAGGAAACCTCAGAGCACCCCACGGAAGTCTCGGCTGTGACTGTCCACGGGAAGGGAAGATAGTTACTTATATGGGTTGACAACTTGCTTCACAAACTTGTTCTTGGAATCACTTCACTTTTGAGAGCAAAAGAGCCTCCGCTCTTTTGTGACAAATGATTTTAATTAAAACAGTGGTGGTGGTAGCACTGGGCCTTCTTTATAGACTTCATCTGCATTTTCCTAATTAAATAGCCAAGGTTTTCACTTCATAGAAAGAGATTTGTGCCCACCAATTATCTCCAACTTGAAGGCTCCAGAGTAAATAAAAAGGGAGAGAAAGGAGCGTTTACTGACACAGAGGTAAATTCAAACTAAAGCAATCAAAGCAGCATTCAGAGGTCGAAAATCTGGTTGCTCTTCACCTGCGCAGACAATCAACTGCCTCCCAGCAGGATGGGAACCCACTCTATTCTAATCATTTACATAAGAAATTAGCAACCAAAATTTACCTATGAATGGCAAGCCTCAGCAGCCCTTCAGATGTCAAGTATCTGCTTATCTAAATTGCCTCTAAAAATAGCTTTAAGGTGCCTTAAGCCTTAGGTAAATAGGGGTTTCCCAGGAGCTGGAAGGTGGCATTTTCAAACAAGGCCACAGTTGTTACAGTCCCGTTTCAATGCTGTTTTGTGAGCACAGCTTTGGGATTGTTTTCCTTTTTTGAGCAAGAAGATTCCTAGAACTTTCTTTGAGCAAGCAAAATTGACAACACTGTGAAATATAAAATACCAAGTTATAAACAGCTTTTTATTTTAAATGCCACCTTATGATGAAGGGGAAGTTACGGAGGGGCATGAATTATAAGAATTGGAAGCAGTTGATGCAGGAATTCGAGTACAGAATTGTTTTCAGAATGTGTTAGATTTGAATCTTCTACTTTGGTGGGGGACATTTCTTTATTCTCAGAAAAATTGTTTGCCTTTACCTTTAAAATTACCATTGCTCCTTTGGGGCTGAGGTAGAAAGATCACCCCAAATTCTACAGCTACAGCTTCAGTTAAGCATTAGCCTGAGTTAGAGTGAGACCTTGACATAAATATACAGGCTGTAGCCTAACCTTGTGCGGTTTTTTTGTTGATTTGTTTTCTTTGAGACAGGATCTTACCATGTAGCTCTGGCTGGCCTGGAATTCACTAAATATATCAGGCTGGCCTTCAACTCACAGAGATCCACCCCCTCTGCCTCCCTCGTGCAGGGATTAAAGGCATGTGGTTTTGTTTGTTTGTTTGGTTTGGTTTTTGTTTTGTTTTGTTTTTGGGAGGGGGTCCTCAACTTTATATCTTGGTACCTTTTAAAAATACTTGGTTATAAATAACACCACTGCGAAATTGAAAACATGGCCCGAGTACTGAAAGACAGGGAAAAGTCTCTTCCTCATGCTTTGGAAGACAATTTGCTTAATAGCTCAATTAGACAGTTTGCTTGCTTCACAATCATCCCGTAAGTTTTTACTCTGGTTCTATTTAATTATCACGTGTAATTCGGTTCTCCACAAGTCGCCATCATGTAAAGCCCTGGTAAATGTCACGTGTTGCTTGATGAGCTGAATGCTCAGTTAAAGGAAAAGGTGTAATGATAACTGGAATCAAGTGAACAGCAACATATGCTGTCAGTGTTCACATCTCCATGGGGCGAAAGGCCGTGGCACATCCGTAATGAGTAAGGGAGGTACCTCATGGGAAGTCTGGGCAAAGAGTCAATCGTTACTTGGAGGCAGGTCCGTAAGAAGTGATGCACTGTGGGCAGGCCTAGCACTGATGGACACTCACTCCTTCTAGGGATACTTGTGAGCTATAGGAGGATCATTCAGGTCTCTTTCCCCTGTAACAAGAGGATCTGGATCCCTCTACGGGTTGTCAGATCCTCAGGGAAGTAGGAAATCAAAAGAAAACAAACTCTCAAGGACAACAATTTTTCTGGCTATGCCTGGATACGGTTGTAATTTTCATCAAATTATTTGTTCTCCAAGCTTTGGCAGGAAACTGTCTTCTCTCCTGAGACCTGGAACCTTCTTGTTTCCAGCCCCCTGGTTTCCTCAATCTTTTCGTGCTCTGACACTATGCAGGTTAATGCCAGTCTGAATATAAAACCCACATCCCACACACTAATTAGGTGGACAATCAGAACTCCACAACTATGTGGCAGGAAGAAGGTAGAATTAAGTTGGGATCTCACAGAAACCACAAACAATGAAAACATTAGAAACCAGGGTTCCCTCATTTAAAATGTGGTTAAAAGTGTGGTAGGAACTAAAGCTGACTTGAACAAACAGAGTGAGATCAGCAAGCCAGTGTTGTGGTATACAGCTTAATCCCAGCACTGCGGAGGAAGAGGCAGGCAAATAAATCTCTGTGAGTCAGAGGCCAGCATACTCGTTCCAGGCCAGCTCACACTTCATAATGAGACCTACTCTCAAAAAATAGAGAGACAGACAAACAGACAGAGAGAATCAAACAACACGATATTTATAAAAGATTTATATTTTACTTCTGCACTCAGTGAGTATAGCTGTAAGGCCAGTGAGATAGCTCAGTAGGCAAAGGTGCCTGCTGGCAAGCATGGCCGTTTGAGTTTGATTCCTAGCGTGCCCAGGGTGGAAGGAGAGAACCTGAACTTGCAGGTTCTCAGGGAACAGATCTGTTTAACCATGAACCCCAGTGTCTTCATCTACAAGAGTGGGTAGGACTTGTGTTTCCTGTAGACAACTGTTATGAACCCTTAAGAGATCATGGGGAGAGGACACAGTCACTCCTTCCCTCAGTGCCTGGTGTCCACATGGAAGAAAACAGATCAGATGATGTTACAATACAAGGCCAAAAAGAGCTCAAAAGTGTGAACCTACCATCTGTGGTGCAAGATCCTTCTGGGGCAGGTTTTTGTGAGTAGGGAATTGGTGGGCTGTTTGAGTCAGACATTTCTTCTTCATCTTCATCATCTTCCATTTCATTCATTGCTACATTGTGAGAAAAATCCACGCCGCCATTTTGAGTATAGGGATGTACTAGGTCTTTATCTAGATCTTCCACCTTTGGTTTGACATCTGTTTAAACGAGGAAACCAATGCATATTTAATTTTAAAAAAGAAGCTTATGGAAAATTGATTATAAGAGAAATCTGAAAGATATCTTTGAGGAGGGGGGGAAATTAGCATTTTAAACATTTGTTTGAGTTCCCAGGATTTAGAATCCCCACTTCTTTTGAAAGGAATCTAAAAAGGCCTGTAATTGAGAAACTTACCTGTAGTGGAGAAAGGGTGCTGGTCTGGGTCCAAGTAGAGCTGGGAGAAGATTGGCCGTGGCACTGCAGTACTACATCTGAGCGAGGCTTCTATGGAATTGTGTAGAGCTTCTTCGAATCTAGCAGATTTCAGTTGCCCAGCATATGAGTTCCCCATGGTCTGTACCAGCACATCCCAAAGAAAAAGTAGAAAGGGAATTTTGTATTAGATGTTTCTGTCCTAAAACTCCATGGATGGGGCTGGAAAGGTGGCTGAACTGTTCCGAGTACTTGTTGCTCTTTCAGAAGACTTGGGTTTGGCTCACAGAATCCACATGGTGGGCACAGCCATCTGTAATTCCAGATCTAAGGGATCTGGACCTCTTCTGACAACCACAGGGACTTCCTGCCCATGATCAGTAGAACAATTCCAAAGGTGGCCTTTGTCCAGAGCAAAGTGCCTAGAAATCTCATCTCTTCTCAGTCTATTGCCAGTCTGACAAGTCAGCTGTCCTAGCAAGTCCTAGAAACTACATTCCCCAGGAGGTATTTTGAATTAAATTAAACATAACATTATCTTTAATTTTTTTATTTGAGTGTTTTGCCTGCATATGTGCACCCATGCATGCTTGGAACAGGCCTCTGGAATTGGGGTTACAGATAGTAGTGGGCTCCCATGTGAGTGATATAAACGATTTTACCTACTGAACCACCTCTCCAGCTCCCAGTGTACAAAATCTTAACTCTGTTCCCTGATTGTTTAAAAAGTAAATGCCGGATTCATATACACAGGGCAAACAATGCACTGAATGAAGACCTTAAGTCAGCATAAAAATGGGAAATGGAGCTTTACCATCATGTACTTAATTGGATACAGGTGTTCAGACTTGCTGTAAAAGGAAGCAGCATTTTAAAAACTATAAAGGGCAGAGAGCTGACCCAGGGCTTCTTTAGCACAAATGATGATGTTTTCTACCCTTGAAAGCCTCATGCTACTTAAGGAAAGGTGGAGTCCCAGAGGAAGCCCTTTCAACGTAACAGATTCTAAACACTGTACGGAATACTTAGGGTCACTGAAATTATTGGCATTCATCACTGCCTGAGATGGGGGAACACCTGCTAGGATGTTAGTAGGGAACATGATTTCAGTTAGAAAATTGAGAAAGACATTTCAAAGTTAGTCATTAAAGCAAATGCAACAAGAGAGCATATATGACATCGATTTCCATATCACAGACCTTCCAGGGACCATTGGCCACGTTTGTGATACCGAGGGATGAGAAGGGAAGGTAGAAGATAGTGTGGCCCTTTCTGCACCACTAACTAACTGCTTGAAGTGCAGATGGAACCCGCTACCAACCACCATGCTACCATGGCAGTTTCTGCTCTTGCCTTTTCCCTTTCCATAGGAAGTTAGGGTAGTGTGGAGGGCGTAAGCAACCAGGGGGGGGGCAAGAAAAGGGAAGTTGGGGAAATAGGTTCCAGCTATTTCCCACAGACCCCCTCAATTTCTTCTCTCCTGCAAATGAAAAGCAAAACAACATACTAACTACCAACATACTAATTACTACACAGACTCTGTTCCCAGGACCCCCTCCCCCAGTTAAGAATGAGAGACATGAAACACAGAAAGCACACATTGATCAAAGCAAATTTACAGTATAAAAGCCCATGGATAAACTTGCTACTCAAGGGGAAAAGCAGAGTTCTTAGAAAAACAAACAGAATCAAAACTAGGTTTCTGCAAATGAACAGAGCCATTCCACTTTTAAATTAAGATTCAAATTTAAACTTAAAAAATACACATGCTTTTTCATGTTTTTGTTTTGTTATTTTTTTGTTTGTTTTTGGTTTTTTGAGACAGAGTTTCTCTGTATAGCCCTGGTTGTCCTGGAACTCACTTTGTAGACCAGGTTGGCCTGGAACTCAGAAATCTGCCTGCCTCTGCCTCCCAAGTGCTGGGATTAAAGGCGTGCGCCACCACCGCTTGGCTGCTTTTTCATGTTTTAATGTGTTGTTTGAAACAGAAAAGGGTGAGAGCAGCTGTGTGCAGTAGTGCACACCTGTATTGTACAGCACTCTGGATGTTGAGGCAGGAGCACTTATTGCAAGTTCCAGGATAGCCTGGGCTATATCACACACACACACACACACACACACACACACACACACACACACACACAGAGAGAGAGAGAGAGAGAGAGAGAGAGAGAGAGAGAGAGAGAGAGAGATATGAAAGTGAAGATAGTATGTCCTTTTAGTGGGGTGAACCATATGGGGTGTTTGTTGTTTCTGTTTTAATATTATTTTAAAAGCAGAATTTATTGCTAGAGCAGAAAAAGAGATAGCGTTGTGCAACTTACTAGATTGTTCCCTCTGCCTTTACAGACACTGTCATGCACTTCCCCCACTATTTATCATTACCATCTCTCAGTCTCTCATTACCGAGAACCTTGCAGTGAAGCACACAGGCTCTCAAGTTGATTCCTGCCCTATAGTTTCCTGGCTGATGCTGCCCACTTCATCTCTCATTTGTGGAATGGGGCAAGACGGCAAATCTTCTAGTTTTTATGAGACTAAATGAGATTTTGAGTCTATAAAGTCTTGTAAAAAGTGCCTGTGTAGGACTATGTGCATAAAGACTTAGTAGTGAAGGTTGCCTTTTGCTTTGGTGTCTCAGCACTGGCTACATTAGGACTACTAAGAAAAGACAAAAACTCCTTTGAGTGTGTTAGGTGCCACAGCAGGTTCTCGGTCTCTGCTTCAGTCACATATAACTATCAATATAAAAATTCCAAAAGCTGCTATTTACCATTATGTATAATTCATTAAAATATTTTATATCAAAATCCTGAATAACATTTGACACCAAGTGCTACTCAATAGACATCCCAGACCGACAGGAATGTTCTGTGTATTCAGTTCCAACACATGGTGTCTGTAAGCCACATTAGATGGCCAAGACCTGAAATGTGGCTATTGTGACTCACATCTTACCTCATTGCACTTAATTTAAACAGCTACATGTGCCAAGTAGCCATCTTACTAGGCAATGATTGCGAGACAGCAACTTCTCAAGTTCAGAGGGTTTGGTAATGAGCTTGAACATCTTTCCCAAGCTCTTCCAGCAATACAATTTGATTTTTCAGAAGGAAAGGAAGCACTGTTGCACTGTAGATTCTATTCTTACTAACATATTCACTGTGGGTTTGAGGCTATGGCTAGGGAGACTGAGAGAGATGATGGGTGGTTCTCAAACAAATACACCAAGTTCAGTTCTTCTAAGTTCATATGGAGCCTTTAACACCAAACTACACACAAATGCACATTCACAGTTTACTCTCTTTTGGGCTGTCTTAGTATTTTATTATTTACTTATTTACTGATGCTGGTGATTGACCCCAGTCCTTGTGTGTGCTAAGTATGTGCTATACTATTGAGCTAACTCTCAGCTGGGCTTATTCTTTTAAATAGACGTTTGTTACCCTTAATTATTTGTATTATCTGGCTTGAGTATTTGTTTAACTCCCTTATTTGATTGTGAGTTTTTGGGATGCGTAGATATTCTGTGAAGCCAGAATTGAGAGAAAAGCAGAAAGAGATACTGAATTTTTGTGTCTTATCTAATTGTATATTAACCAGATTTGACACAATACTATCTCTTTTAAAGCAAATTCTGATATAGCACAAAGCTTAGCATGCATTCAAAACAAATGTGTTCTATTGCATTTTCAAATCCACCGTTTTTGCTGAAAATATGAAAAACCAATTAGATTAAATGACAGTGCTTCACCAGATGGGAATTTCAGTAGAGGGAGGGGGACATCAATCCCTCATAAAATCTTCAACCCAAAATTTGTCCTGCCTACAAGATGCACAGAAATAAAGATGGAGCAGAGATTGAGGGAATGGCCAACCAATGACTGGCCCAACTTGAGACCCATCCCTTGAAAGTGCCAACTTGGACTTGAAAGAGCCAACTTGGACACTAATAATGATACCCTGCTATGCTTGCAGACAGGAGCCTAGCATAACTGTCTCCTGAGAGCCTTAGAAGATAGACACAGTTGCAAAGACCTGTAGCCAAACATCAGGCAGAGCTTAGGGAGTCCTGTGGAAGAGTGGGGGATAGAATTGAACAGGGCAGAAGGGTCAAGGACAGCACAAGACAACCTACAAAGTCAACTAACCTGGGCCCAAGAGGGCTCACAGAGACTGAACCACTAACTAAAGAGCAGGTGGGAGCTGTACTCATACACATTTGTAGCAGACGTGAAGCTTGGTCTTCATGTGGGTCCCCTAACAGCTAGAGTGAAAGCTGTCTTGGACTTTATTGCCTGCCATTGGATCCCTTCCAAGGCCTGGTCTCAGTGGGAGAGGAAGTACTTCCTCCTGCTGGGACTTGATATCCCAGGGTAAGATGCTACCCAAGGGAGGCTTCCCATTCTCCTCAGAGAAGGGGAGGGGGCTTGTGAGGTTGGGACTGGGAGGAGGGGGGCCTGTGATCAGGATGTAAAGTGAATAAATAAATTAACTAATGAAAAAAACAAACAGACAGTCATGCCTTAGTCTTTTGTACCTTTAGATGGGGTCTATTTTGATGCGTTCTGAAGCCAAAAGTACTGGTATTTTCTTAAAGCAGACTTACTAAGTTAAGTATAAATTCTACTGTTTTCAGTAGATCACACAATTGTCCTCAGCCATAGACAGAATCACTGTGATACACCCAGTGATTTCATAGCAATTACGAAGACTGTCATAGGAAGATGAAGTAGGACTCTACTTCAATCTGTAACAAAGAGATACAGTATTCCTATTTAAAAACCTTTACTTTCTTCTTTGAAATACCAGACATTCTTCTGTAAGAAAAAAACCGTCAAGACTCTGGAACGGGTATAGTTCCTGGGTGCACTCAAAGCAGCCGAGTGGCCGAGGCAGCAAGACCTCCACCATGTCCCCAGAGACCAATTCTTCATTAGGAAGAAAAGTCAATAATCCAGAACAGAAAACATTAAATAATGAGAAATGCTTCTAAAGTGTGGGCCATCACATCCATCAGGACTGTCACAGGCAGATTTCAAAACCTCTGTGACTTTGGAGAATCCATCTCGGTGGGGATGGAAATCTGCACAAAGCTCCAGGGGTAAAACCTAGTTTCCCAAATGCAAACGTAATTTAAAAGATAGCACTAAAACATCGTTCCAAATGTCAGTTGATACTTTTGGAAGTGTAGCAGCAAAGGCAAAGATAATGATTTTTTTCTTTGTTTAAATTCTATTATTTAACCATCCCCATCTGATTTTTATAATACTGATACTGTTTAGAAAGTGAGCTATGAGCACTAACCCATTGGATATATAAGTAAGGACACGTGAAAGACTTCTACAGTCTGTTTGGTTTGAGGTGAGGGTGGGTAATTTAATCTAGAAACAGGGTCCCCTTAGCATGCACCTGAGAAAGAATTAAACAGTGCAAAGAGGAAGGAGAAGTCCAGGTTCCAAGTAAGAACAGTAAAATACAGTCCATCTAAGGCCAGCACATTGAACTGTGGTTCAGAATCGGAATCTGATCATTCTTCTTAGGTACTATTACCAAACAGCTGCCCTTTCCCAACAGATGTGAGTTTGGGGCTTTTTACAGATGCACCCATATTGCACAACTGAGAAGCAGAAACACACCCCGTTTTAACTGGGAGGAAACATTAAAAGAGGGGGTACACAGTTTCACAGAGAAGAACAAGTGACCCTCGTGGCCCTGTGTAGAGCTCTTGCTTTGCCCCATCCCTATTCCTGCCTCCCCACCTTGTCTCCTCTCCTGTGACCCCCTCTCATCCCCCCATTCTCCCTAATCGTGTTCTCTTCCCCACCCCCACATTTCCCCCATCAGTCTTTCCTTATCTAATTAACTCTGCTGACTGCCCTTGTCAGATTCGCTGCAATTTCAATGCTACTTAAACAGCTGTGTGTTTTCTCTAGGCAATTATCAGCCACACACTCAGGTTTCTAAATTAGTTGTTGAAAGACACTTTAACCTTGAGAAAATAGACACTCATATATATGTTCCCTGAATAGGACTCATTATTGAAAAAAAAGGATTGGAAAACGCCATTTGCCTGTAGTTAATAAATACAGTAATCACAACTAATTTACAAATTAGTAAAAGTGTTTAACAAGGCCTATCATACACATGATTTTTCTTTGTTATATTATTATTCTATATTAATATTTCTATATTGACACATATGCCTTCTTTCTATATATGTACATATACATGATATATAAAGTAGAATATCAAAATACTGTCATTACCTGACTGCCAGGAGACTAATGTCTTTAAAGGTATTCGAAACTCACCCAACAAAGAGACCACACTCCACACACACCCCTCCCACTTCTCCAACTGCTTTCAAAAAGAATGTTCCTTGTTGCACCACCTTTGTCAGTGTTGGACATAGAACCCCGGCATCACATTTGCTGGGCAAATGCACTGCCACAACAGAACATTTTTATTAATGACTCTCACATTGATTATTTTCTTCCTGATACAGTATATATAAAACTTTTTTTTTTTTCAGGAAAAAGTGGAGGATTTGACATTAGTCGCTAGCTCATAGTTCCCTTCTGTCAGCTATTAACAGTTAAAATTAAGTTTGTGGGCCAGAGCTGTAGCTCAGTAGCTGAGTGCTTGCCTAGTATATATGAAGCCCTGAGTTCAATCCCCAGAGCTACACATACACACAGAAAGCAATAATTATTAAAAAAATTTAAAACTGTGAGCCTGAAACATACTTCATTTCATGTAAGCCTTTTATAAGTACAATAAAAAGAAATTTAAAGATAACATTCTAGAGTTAGCAGGTTTTGATATTTGAAAAAGGTTTAATAGTTCTCTATGTATAAGAAGGGTCTGAAGCACATAGAATAATTTTGAAATTAATGTGACTGGCTCCCTGGCCTGGCATTCCCCTAACTGCTTTCAGTTCCAAGAAATGGAAAAGGCAATATTTCAACAGTGCAGAATTCTTTGTTGAGACAGAAACATTAAAATGATAAACGTTCTGGAAAGCAAAGTCCACTTCAGATCTAAACTGTTCTTTCAGACCTCTGCTGAGTCGAATCCTCGCCAACATTTGGTGAGGATTATCCCTCCATTAGACAAAAGCTAGCGTTCCTTAGATAAATCAGGAGTTATTGCCATGAGACTCATAAAACCTTTTCACAACACAGATTTTTCAAGGGAATCCTTTAAGGTTTTAGGAGGCTGCTCCTTTTACTAAGTAACAAAATACACCCCATGGTGTCTCGCTGACCCGGCTCAGCTGTCCTTTGACCTCTTCAATTGTTGAAGCCTAATGCCAGGGCCCACAGAATTTGCCTCCCTTATCAAAAAGGCTAATGTTGCTTCCTCCTGGCACCTGGTGAAACAGAATGCAAGTTCGCCTGCTTTCCTGCCTCCTCCCTCCCTCTGACTGCTTTCCAGATGTTGAGCCAATACTGGGTTTCAGTGTCTTTGTGGTCATCATGAGGGAACAAACAGGGACCAGGGTGAAGTGGCAATGACCCTCTTGTTCTCTCTGGCCTCAAAGGGATACAGCAGGTCATAAAAGAGGAAGAGATCTTTGGCCTTCCTTGAAAACACCAGGCTATTTAAACACACCACAACTACCAAAGGGGAAAAGAGAGTTTGGGGTGTGTTCCTTCTAAAAGCCAAGCTTCACCTATTGCGGTCACCCTAAATTCTCAATTCTTAATATTTTTTTCCTTGCTGTGGGAAGAGGATGACCTATATCACCCTTTTCCCCTGAGTTAGAAGTCTTCTAAAAATAAAGCCAAAATATCCTAGAAAGCCTCTGTAACCTAAGTCTCAGAACATTAGTATGTGAAATGAACTGTAAATATATGATTTCTAAATACAGTTTGGGCGTGTCTGCATAATTGAGAGTCTAGAAGTCTCTTAGTAGACAATCTGAAAGAAAATTGTAATCACCAAAGAGGAACCAAAGAGTTCATCATGGAGAGGGCTGAGGGTGAGCATGACAGGACATGCTGTACACAGGATGAGCACTTCTACCTACGATGAGCGCGTCTACCCAGTGTGAGCACTTCTGGCCACTGAGTTTTCTCTTTAGCCCTTGAATTCATTTTTCTTTTCTCAGTTTATGTCACTAGGAAATACAGAGCTAGCTGGGAGAAAAATGTATTCTGGAGTAAGTTTTACTTAAGGAGTGAGAAGATGAAGTGCAGTAGGCACGCAGGGTGGATAAGAACAAGAGAGTGTCTATATAAACATCTGCTTAGTTAGTGTAAGGATCAAACGTCACAGCTTTAACTGTAACAACTCCCCAAACGAATTTGATCATGGAAAGTTTAAGAAGAAGAATATAGTCATACAATACCTTGGTTCATATATTAACATTTTTAAATCATGTTCATGGTTAAGTTAGGCAGTCAACACCTCTGGGAGCTTGTTCTCGGTTAGAAGTTTCTTAAGGTTTCTTTGCACCTATAAAAACATAAAAGCACAAGTTATTCCCAAGGGCCTTTAATTTTACAATATAACAATCTACATTACCTAAAATTCTATAAAATCACAGAAGTCCTACTTAACTGTATTTGTTACAATGAGAAAAAGCAAAGAGGTTTCCTCTTCCTGCAGTCCTCACATAACTGCACTCCAATATATATTCAACTATATTCAAAAGGAATCGGTTTTTAAATCCCATCCCTTCCCTTAGTGCAAGCTGGGCAAGTTTTTTGGCTAGTGTTACCATAACACTAAAAGTCCACAGAACACTTATATCTTGGAAATGGAATTAATACAAGGTAAATTTCTTATTTGAAGACATTTGGGAATTTAAAAATTCTTGCTATGTGTCTAAAATTAATTTATTCAAAGAAATACAAAAAGATCAAATGTAACTAATAACCAAAATAATGTTTTTCTACTTTTTGAGAGTCTGTAATGATTTCAGAAAGAAAAATTGCAGGAAGAGAAAAGGCTATTTCCTAACTTCTGAGTAGTGTATTTCTAGGAGGTGTTAAATTAATTTTAATTATCTACAATAGATTGAATAATGTGCCTATTATTCCTCTTTGCTAAATAGATTATGGTTGATATAAACTATTGCATGAAAAGTAAGATAAAGCTGCAAAGGCCTTAAATGAATTAAAGGAACTTGTCATTAATTTTTATACATAACTTAGAATTTTTACTGTATCTAAAAAAGAAAACTAAAGAGTCTTGGTCCTGTAAGACTGTGTAAGTGCAGAAAGCCTGGTACATATACTTATAACACTAAAATACTTGAAGTCATGTTAACAAAATCTTTTTGTACTTTTCTTTTTACGTCAACTTGAAAGGCAGAAAAGAAACATTTCAGATTTGAGGATAAAAATATTTATCATAACCTCTCTTTATTGGAAGAACACCTTCTCACAGAATAATCACGTTCACACATTTTCCACTGACACATGCACAAATAGCATCTTTCAGAATCGGGAGCCTTCCTACCTAATCTAAACCCAAGACTACCCCATATGGTCAATGAGGTCAAACTGCATTATTGCCAACAAGAACAGTCCAATTCTGCAGTACTTTAATGATTTTTAAAAGGTCAATAATCCAATTCCAATAGCTTTGGAGTCTAAAATTGCTAATTTTTAGCCACGTGCTACACAGTTTACCTGCTAGTAATGACATTTTTGTATTTTCTTCTAATTACACTCAAAGCTGAGACCTTTGGCCCCGGGCCACAGACCCCTATTCAGGCTGCACACATTTCCTTAAAGGACCTGATCCTTTGTTGTCACCCCTCTGCTTTCATCTCTTATTTACACCATGGAGAAGGAGGCGCTCCAGCCTCCACCATTTGTCTAGCTAAAGCTTCTAACCATCTCAGTCTCTCTGCCTTTCAAACGATGGACTTTTTCCTAGACAAATGCCAATAAGTTTGAAAGTTTGAAAAAAATCATTTTTTGTTTTCTGGGTACACCGCTCTTTCTTCTCCCCTCTTCTATCCCTAGCCGATCTCCTTCCCTCTCTTGTCCCACAGGAGGGACTTTGCCTGGGTAAGGATTTACACACTGTGACCATTACCAACAAAATGAGTACAATACAAACCTCTAACATCTGATAGATCAATAAAAAAATATATTTTTTTCTTCCATCACAGAACCCATTAAATGAAACTGGAGATAATTTAAAACAACTTAACCCCCACCTTCACCCTACCCCAACAGCCTCCATTAAGACAGAGCTCTCAGTACTCCCCTGCAGAAGTGCCAAAAGTGTTTAGAAAACACTGAGGATATTTGGTACACGGCCAAAACTTTTCAAGTTGTCAGTTGCTTATAAAACAGAAAGGAGAGAAAAGCAAACAAGAAAAAGGAAACTGAAATGGCTAAAAGTTTGATTTTTAGCTTAATCTTTAAAATTTTAAAGCAAAGTCTTAATAAATCATCCCTACCATTATTGTTCTTTCCCAACACTTTATATATATATATACACACACACACACACACACAGCCCCCCACACACCCCCAAAATCAGAAACACAAACTTGTTACCATGAGGTAGAGCACTCCCTCAGACCACCACAAGCCACTGAAAGACGTGGAGCTCCAAGATGTTTATAGAGCGACATGGGTTCATCCCTGCTCCCTTCCTGTGTCTCTCAGCTTGTTCTTGATTTCTAAGTGTTTCCTTGTTGTCTGTCCTCTGCAGACCCCGAAACCCCTTGTCTTTTCTTGTTTTCACCATTTGCTTCCCCCAGCAGTTCACTGGAGACCCATCCATCTTGTAATGCATAGAGTGGCAGATGCTCTCCAGAGCAAGCACACTGCTGGGTGAACAAAGGATTACCATCACCTCCAGGAACTCAGAGAGAAATACAACTGCCACCTTAAGGACGGGCTCTGACTTGACAGGCATCGAACCATAAACCTCTTCTAAGTGAAAAAGAAAACAATTGCCACACACACAACAAAATCCGACACAATCAAAGGCAGAAAGGAGTGATCATTTGTGGATTGCCTTTTCCCTCTGTAACTCACTTTGCCCAGTGCTTTTATATTGGGGCAATTCACTGGCCAAGAGGCAAGAGATGGTCTTAGAAAGAAAAGCCTTTCTCAAGTGTCTTCTTTTATTCAACAATATTCAAAGTGAAATTCATTGACATGTGTGTTGAAGGAAACCCAGGACTTCAATTCAGTCTGACTCTTCTTGTTTGCATAAAGCAATATCTGGACTTAGAAACACTGACTCTATTCTACTGCTATGAAAGGAACACTCATGCTTTGCAAATTAAAAACACATTAAGCACATCAGAAATTAAAAA
Source organism: Mus caroli (assembly GCF_978045245.1). Lineage (NCBI taxonomy): Eukaryota > Metazoa > Chordata > Mammalia > Rodentia > Muridae > Mus > Mus caroli. Next base: position 7,476,929 of record NW_028227274.1, on the reverse strand, counting down.
GCAACATGTGACACAATGTCAACAATATGCATAGCTCCGAATAGAAAAGCTCACCATTCATTAATCAGACAACCTCCAACTTGGGTTTAAAAAGATAGTGAACAGGAGAGCATTCTGGGAAGGGCTACAAACAAAGGAGAGGTCATGTGAACATTTCCCAGCAACAAACCAATGCCAGGGAAGCTCTACATACAGGAGATTCTGTCCATCTAGAGTCTGGAGGTTTGTCCTTATTTCAAATGCAATGGGAAGAAGTACACCTCTGAAATTTATATACCAGGATGGGGAAATTCTGAAGGAATTTTAATTGAACTTAGAGGTTCAATTAAACACTGGGATCAATGTCAATTATGGAGATTAGTGATCCATTTTTATAAGAAATATCAAGAGACACAGTTGTAAGCCTTTATTGTAGAGAAATAAATGTTATTCTCAAAAAAAGGACAAATACTACAAACATGTTTGGTACATCAAAGATCCAGAATTCCAAAGACAGGCGCATCAACTATGAACTATGAGCAAAGAAAATAATATTTGCTTAGTAAACTACTTTAATTTTTCTTTAAAATCTTCACATATAAAGCCTTGAAGTTATGCTAAATTTGGGCTGAGTTTGTAGTCTGTAAGGATTCCTCTCATCTAAAGATCACCACAACATTTAAAAGATGCTTTATCCATTGTGTTTACATTATTTGGAGAATAAACAGAACTTGCTCTATGAATCAACACCTCTTATTTAAACATTTCTGTGTCTCCTATTTTGTTACTTTGGCATATTTATAAATATCATAGTACAGTTTTCTTATACTCTCAGAATTTCTTATTTTATGTTTAAGGCTGGCAAAAAACGTATGCAAAATAACAGAATGAATGTGTACAACTTGGATTATGGAGTGACTATCATCTTGTAGAAGACTTTGTCCATCCTGAACTAGCTCAACATCATTCTCCTAAAACAACATGTCCTTTAGTACTCTCAAACTTGGGCATTAGTAGCGAGAAAGAAGTGATCTTCAAATGACAGCACCTCTGCAAAGGGCTCCCCAAAGCTCCAATTAAATTATCTTCTTTAAGACAAGACCCATATGCATGCGCGGCAAGCACATCCCTATGGCAAGTTCTTATTGCTTGACTGATCAAAAACAAAGTAAGACTTTTCTTTCTTTCAGGGTCGCTTCCAGATCACAGTCAGGGTTAGAAACCCACACAGGGGGAAAATCCATCAACATGAAGTCCTAAAAGAGTTTACCCTTCACCATCCTATTTGCACTTCAAAACCCTGTGAGTCCTCCAGTTAAAGGCCAGGGCTGAACCATTTCAATAAGAAGAGGTGGCCAGTGGTGATTTATCTTCCATTTGGCTCCTGGACAAGAGTTGTAATGTCTAGGAAGCTTCCTTCCTGGACAAGAGCACTCCCCACGTCCCCTGTCACTTCTGCAGACTTGGATCTGCAATACCTTACAAACAACCCACAGGCTTCTTCAACCGCAGGCAAGAACATGTGCCACTTAGGATTGGGCCCATTTTCTTGGCAATGATATTATGAGGCAGAAGAATGCTGCAGACATTGGGGGTAAAGGGCAGGTTCTCCTTCCTCTAGGCTTGGAACAGGAAGAAACTTCTCAAATGTAGCTGCTCCTCTCACTTGCATCAAATGTTAGCAGAACTTTTTAAGCTCTTTCCAGTTTATCCCAACCTATCTCTTCCCTCTGGGTAATGCTATCCAACTTCCATCAGTATGGTATCAATTTAATTAAAATCTGTGTGCTGTAAAATATTTTAACAAATCCCCCAAAGTAAAGATTTCATATGGTCAAAAAGACCTAAAAACTGGTAAGAGATTCATTCTGACTCCACTGCCTTTTGTCATTTTATTACCAAACATGTATTACCATTTTGCTGAGGCACAGTCTTCCTCAAGCAAAAGAAACTCTGAACAATAGCAATGGTTATTTAAACAGGTTGTCATATGCTAATCACTATGGAATTATTTCTTACAAATAGAGGACATTTCATCACCAGGTGTGACTTACTCATGTCACAATTATGTTCAATATTCTTCTTAGAAAAAATAATAGAAAGCATTTATATACTTTTTCTGTCTATTCATTTTTCTGTTTTATTTAAATGACTTACATTTTCTAGCTGATATTGATAGGTTTCAACTGAACACCATAGTGACAAAACACACAGAATATTTTCTATAGTGATAGAATATTTCTATAGTCTCACAAATTGAAAACTTTCTACTCAATTAAATTAATTTATTTTTGACAATTACATGCATGTATAGATTGTATTATATTATATTGATACTCTTATCCAGCACCCATTATTGCGAATTTTTTTCTCCCCAACTAGTACCTTCCTGTATCTATTTAGTTATTTATCATTCATTCATTCATTCATTCATTGTTTGTTTGTTTGTTGGAGACAGGATTTCTCAGTCTGTAGACCATGTTGGCTTTGACCTCACAGAGCTCCACCTGCTCTGCTGAGATTAAAGTTGTGTGCCACCACCACGTGGCGTGTGTCTGTTCTTTCCTTGTGTCATAGTCAGATTTGCTGAGTTGGTGATTCTGTCCACCGCGCTTCATCCAGAAAACAGGGCTGCGTAGAGCACCTACAAATTCCTTCTCTCACTGACTTCATAGCTACTCCAAAGAGAAATGTATTTAATTTAAATCTAAGGCTTTAACAAATATCTGAGTAATAATTAAATAAGAATGTGACTAATTCAAGAAATACAAATATTTGTCAACTAACAGTAAGTAATAATTTGTCTTGGGAGTTTTAATTTTCTATTAAAACTCTACTGCAAACATTTTTACACGTCATTTTCATAGCCTTAAATGCCAAAAATTCTAGAAAACTCAGTTCTTTTAGGAAATAATTTTATTGTGTGTTACTAAACTGATGATTCTGAGGTTTATATTTTGAGATGACATGAAATTCCAGTCATACATATTAAATAAGAATAAGCTCATAACTAAAAGCCTAAGGGCCATGAAACTATTTATCACTGAAAAAAACAAACAAAGCTTATATAAATCATAATACCAAGGAAAGCAAATTCCTTAGCCTACTGCAGGACATTTTTTTTTAAAGTGCTTTCCTTAGGGAATTGACAAAAGTAATCGATCTACCAGACAGGAAACATTCAATCTCCATTAAATATTTATTCAGTGCAATAGACTGGTGCTATTCGTACTTCAAAGAAAAAAAGCAGTTCCTGTTTGGTAGGAATCATGACTTAGAAGAGAGCAGAGATGAGACAGTTCCTCAAATGATGAAACTACATTCTAAAATGCCAACACTAAAACTGGGGCTGTGCCAAGTGTCATGATACACACTTGTAGTCTCACATGGGGGGACTGGGCAGAAAGATCACTACAAATTTAAAGCCTGCTGGGCTACACAACAAGAATCTGTTTAAAAGAAAGAGAAAGAGAGAGAGAGAGAAAAAATAAAGCCAAACCTACTAAAAACCGACCAAAGAAACACAGCCAAATACAATAATGGACACATACTGTAAAATATATGTTGCTATTTTGAAATGTGCAAAGAAAGTTCTCTGAGGGATTGCAGAGACAACTCAGTGGTTAAGAGCACTGACAGCTCTTCCAGAGGATCCAGGTTCACGTCATTCATTACTGGCAGTTTTCTGCACACAGTGATGCTATGAACTTTATAAGTTTATTTTAAAAATTAGCTTTGCTATATTTATTAGCACCCACATGGCAGCTCACATCTGTCTGTAACTCCAAGATGTGACACCCTCACAATCATACAAGCAGGCAAAACACCAATGAACACAAAATAAAAAAACACATGTCTAAAAGAAAGAAAGGAAGAAAAACAGAGCATTACAAATGCAAACACTGAGCCCACCAAGCCTTGACTGGGGTTTTCAGTCAGACACCCTGACCACAGTGAATATTGCCTATGCTGGGAGCCAGGCCCCATTGCTGACGCTTGACCATCTTCTTCAAAGAGGGAATTAAAAGCAACACACTTCTAGACTAAATATGAAATGATATACTCTTTGTAGATGGCATGCTCTTTTATGTGGAATATCCCAAGACTCCTTTAAAAACTGTTCAAACGAATACATAGTAAAGTTAATTAAAAAAATCAGCACAAAAAGTTCATAGCATCACTGTACGCTAACAGTACACTGCCAGTAATGAATAAAATTTAATTTGTAAACTCAACAAAGTCAATTTAAAAATTCAAACAATGAAATAGAAAATAAAAGTCCACAACACACTGGTGAATTAAACTGATGTAAATACATTAGAAAATGGCTGATTTTCAAAGAGTAGAACAGTAGTGTTACTAAAATACCCACATTACCAACAACAACAACAACAACAACAAAACCCAACAGATTTAATGCAGCCACAATTAAATTCCAACAATAATTTCCACAAAATAGAAAGCAAATCCTAAAATTTGTATGGAGTCAATAGACACTGAATAGTTAAAGATTTCTTAAACTGCCTTTTACCACTCCCTCTCCTAAAAAAAAAAAAAAGAAAAAAAGAAAAAGGATAGAAAGAACAAAACCAAAAATCATGAAGGAATCAGGCCACCCGCTTTCAAAATTCACTTCAGAATTGCGCAGACTGAAACAGCATGTTACTGGCATGAAAATATCCACGCTGACAGAAGAAACGAACTAATGGGACAGAACAGAAGACTCCAAAACAAATTTACACACTATCAATTGGTCCTCAGCAAAGACATAAAGAACACAGAGTAAACTGCTGGGGAAACTGGATGTTCAACATGAAATGAAACCACAAACTTACTGTAATCACACAAATCAAAACAACCCTGAGATTCCACCTCACACCAGTCAGAATGGCTAAGATCAAAAACTCAGGTGACAACAGATGCTGGCGAGGATGTGGAGAAAGAGGAACACTCCTCCATTGTTGGTGGGACTGCAAGCTTGTACAACCACTCTGGAAATCAGTCTGGCAGTTCCTCAGAAAACTGGACATGGTACTACCGGAGGATCCCGAAATACCTCTCCTGGGCATATATCCAGAAGATACTCCAACCGGTAAGAAGGACACATGCTCTACTATGTTCATAGCAGCCTTATTTATAAAAGCCAGAAGCTGGAAAGAACCCAGATGCCCCTCAACAGAGGAATGGATTCAGAAAATGTGGTACATTTACACAATGGAGTACTATTCAGCTATTAAAAAGAATGAATTTATGAAATTCCTAGGCAAATGGATGGACCTGGAGAGCATCATCCTGAGTGAGGTAACCCAATCACAAAAGAACTCACATGATATGTACTCACTGATAAGTGGATATTAGCCCAGAAACTTAGAATACCCAAGATATAGGATACAATTTGCGAAGCACATGAGACTCAGGAGGAACGAAGACCAGGGTGTGGACGCTTTGCCCCTTCTTAGAATTGGGAGTGGAACGCCCATTGAGGGAGTTGCAGAGATGAAGTTTGGAGCTGAGACAAAGGGGTGGACCATCTAGAGACTGCCATATCCGGGGATCCATCCCATAATCAGCTTCCAAACGCTGACACCATTGCATACACTAGCAAGATTTTGCTGAAAGGACCCTGATATAGCTGTCTCTTGTGAAACTATGCTGGGGCCTGGCAAACACAGAAGTGGATGCTCACAGTCAGCTATTGGATAGATCACAGGGCCCCCAATGGAGGAGTTAGAGAAAGTACCCAAGGAGCTAAAGGGATCTGCAATCCTATAGGTGGAACAACAATATGAACCAGTGCCCCCTGGAGCTTATGTCTCTAGCTGCATATGTATCAGAGGATGGCCTGGTCAGCCATCAGTGGAAAGCGAGGCCCATTGGTTGTGCAGACTTTATATGCCTCAGTGCAGGGGAACGCCAGGGCCGGGATTTGGGAGTTGGGGGGGGGTAGGGGGGGAAGGTGTGGGGGACTTTTGGGATAGCACTGGAGATGTGAATGAAGAAAGTACCTAATTTTTTAGAAAAAAGAACTTACAAAAAAAAAAAAAACCAAAAAACAAAAAATTCTGAATATAAGACCCAAAACTTACAAAGTTGCCTTCTAGAGTGGCCCACAACTTTAAACTCTGCATTCAGGAGGCAGAGGCAGGCAGATCTCTGTGACTTGGATGCCAGACTGCTCTACACCACAAGTTTCAGGGTAGCCAGGGCTACATAGTGAGATCCCATCTTAGAGAAACAAAACAAACAAACAAACAAACAAACAAATCACACTAGGAGCCAGCACTGGGGAAGCCTTTGTGACATGGAGCTGGGTTATAGTTTTTTAGACATGACTTTAAGAGCATAGGCAATAAAAGCAAAAATTGATAAATAGGATTATGTCATACAAAAAAAAAAAAACCCTCTGTTGAGCAAATGGAGGGAAAAATCGAAGACAGCTTACAGAACAGGAGAAAATATTTGTAAATCATTCTTTAATAAGGACTTAAGCCCCAAACACATAAGGAATGCAAACAAAATAAACTTCCCAAAATTCAATTTTCAACTCCTACAAAAGCAATATAAAGCAACAGGAATAAATTTAATCAAGATACTGAAAATACAGACACTGAGAAAAACAGACAAAGATGATTCTCAAGAGAAGATGCACACATGGTGTAAGGTGTGTGACTTACCAGCATGACTAACCTCTACGGGAATGCAAATCAGTACTGCAGAAAGAGCTAACCACACCTGTCAAAATGGCTGCCTTCCCAAAGGTAAAAGATGACAAGCACTGGAGAGGACATGGGAAAGTGAATGCTTGAATGCTGCTGCTGGCAACATAAATTAGCAGAGCTATGTGGGAAACAGCATGGCAGTTCCCCCAAAATGTAAAGCCAGAGCTTCCACCCCACCCACCTATCCTCAGCTGTTCAGAAAGGCATCCCACCACAGTGCTGTTTCCTGTGGTTCCATTCCTCAGAGCTCCTCAAATAACTGCTATTTGGATGTAAGCAACTGTCATCACATGCAGTGTTTGTAACTACACTGGCTTATAATGAGGCTGTTAAACTCAGACTGTGCCTTGTATATAACTTATTCTTCCCTTTAGGTAGGTCTGCATAGAAAAGAGTGTACATGTTGATCTCCAATTTATGATGGCTAAGCTTATAATTTTTTCTATTTTACAAAGGTACAAAAGCAATTTATGTACAAGAAACTATATTTCAAACTTTAAAATTTTTATCTTTTTCAGGTTAGTAAGGTGCAATCTAATACACAGTTGTGATGCTAAGCAGAGGCGGGAGGCACTGCGTCTACTAAGTTAACTATCACAAGCATAAACAATACATACCATGGAGCCTACTACCCCGCTGAGCATGATGCGTGGTAGGTTATGTTCAAGTTACAATTTTTTTATTGATATGAATCCATGATAAGTTAAGAAGTGTCTTCATAGAGCTCACTCAGCACTACCTCACTTACAAGCATTTATTGGGGGCTTAGGATGCTCCCATTGTGGATAAATGGGGCAACTATTACATAGCCATTGAAAATCAAAGTTAGTATCAGCACATCCATCTTGTTACAGCATTGTTCCCACTAGCAGACAGGAAATCATCCTAAATGTTTGCCAGTGACTAAATGGATAAAGAAAACACACACACACACACACAGATACACACACACACACACACCCAGATACACACACACACACATACACACACACACACACGAGTCACCAGATGAAACCAGGCTAGGGAGATGGCTCAGGCTAGGGAGATGGCTCAGTTGGTAAAATGCTCGCCACAGAAGCATGAGGCCTTGCATTCCCAGAAGCCACGTGAATGCTCACAGCATGGTAACCAACTTGTAGTCCCAGGGTTTGGGAGGCAGACATGCTAGATTTAAATTTACTTCACCATAAGTGAGTCTAACTGAGATACAAAAAGTTAATCTGTTTGATTAAGTCATTCTATAACATATACATATATCAGAACATTAACTTTTATAGCATAAATAAGTAAATAAATGTTTTATTAGTTAAAAACTTTTTATTGAAAACAATATGGTCCCATAGAGGCAGAGAAGAGAACTTGTTCACAACAACCAGGAAAATAATATGCAGGAGTCATGCTAAAAGCAGATATGCTGTAACTTTTTAAAATTATCAAACTTTATTAGGTAATTTAAGTGAAACTTTCTACACTGAGGGGTTCTACATATTGGGTTTCTTAAAGAGAAGCCTAATCATTATAAAGTTCTATATTTCCAAACAAAATAATAAGGGAATTCTAATTAAAATATTAGCAGAGTTATGCAACTTTACTAGACCATCTGTAAGTGAACGAAGATTGCCAAAGACAGAGAAAACTCTTCAAACACAAGTGATGAGCTGGGAAGACGGACATCTCAGAGCTTCGGAGCACCAGCTGCCCTTACAGAGGACCCACACGTGGTTCCCAGCACCTATATGGCAGATCACACCTGTCTGTAACTCCAGTTTCAAGGGATCCATTGGGCATTATAGATACAAGGTACACTGACACACATACATGCAAGCAAAAATAAAATAAATCTTAATAAAAAACCAGTTTTGGGGAGATGAGTCAGCACCCTATTAAATCATACTGTATTGTGAAGAAAGCTTTTGGTTATTAAAATCCGTGTCACACAAGCTCAACAAGCAACTCTCATCTCCTTTCATATTTCCTTTTAACTTCTTTTTACACCCCCCAACACACACAAATTTGCGTGTGTGTGTGTGTGTGTGTGTGTGTGTGTGTGTGTGTGTGCACATGCATGCTACCACACATACATGAGTATATGCGTGTCCCAGCAGGCCTATAACTCTCAGCAGACAAAACTTCCTGGAGTTGGTTCTCTCCTACTATGTGGGATCACATATCAAACCCAGGTCCTCAGGCTCAGCAGCAGGTGCCTTTCCCAGTGGTCCCTCTCTGCAGCCCTTGATAGATTCCTGAAGCTTCCTTCTTCCCTTCTGAATTTTATCGGATTCCATCTCTAGTTTTCCTCCATTTATAGGTTAGATCTCAATTTCCTTTTCCCTCACTATGCAGCAGGGAAGTGATGGAGTTCCACAGGAGGCCTTCTATAGAAGCTGAAGGTCCCTTATTTAACTATACCTCCTGCTGAAAGCCTCTTTCCCCCTGAATCAGACCTGACTAATGTAATTGACAAAATACTGAACAAGAGATGACATATAATTTCAAAGGTAATATAAGGCACTGCAGCAGGTTCTACCTCCTCCTCCTGAAGGAAGGGCCTTTCCTGTCGGGAAATACAGAGCTCTGCAAGAGACCCTCTTGGTAGGAATGGAGACCTCATGCTGAGAGCCAACGGCCCTTGGTCATTGTGCTCACCTGTGTCTGGTATTATCCATTCACTTCTCTGCACAACGTACAAGTAAAATCATGTCACTCTATTTTGTTTTTTGAGACAGGGTTTCTCTGTATAGTCCTGGCTGTCCTGGAACTCACTCTGTAGACCAGGCTGGCATCCAATTCAGGAATCCGCCTGCCTCTGCCTCCCGAGTGCTGGGATTAAAGGCGTGCGCCACCACACCCGGCCTAGACAAATTATCTAAAGGCTGGAGATGCAACTCTATAGTAGAGCAAGCCACTGGGTTTAAATGCCAGAATAGCATAATATATATTAATGGATTCCATTTCCTATCACTGATACAGCATCAATAATGTGCCTCTGTGAATAGATGCCCAGAAGTGGTATAGCTGGGTCAGGGGGTAGTTTTATTTATTTTATTTTAGGAAGTCGCACACTAATTTCCACAGTGGATAGCTGTGGGTAAAGTTTCTCTCCCTCTCACCCTAGGTAGTACTTCTTATCACTTAGGGTTGTTTCTTTAGTTGGTTTTTGTTTTGTTTTGATTTTTCTAGTTGTTCTGAAGGGGATGGGAATCTCAAAATAGATAAAATTTGCATTTCTATGATGACTAAGGGTGTCACACAATTTTTAAAATTATTATTCTTTAGCTGTGTGTGTGTGTGTGGTAGGGGTGTGTGCGTGTGCAGGTGTTTGGTGTTTAGAAGAGGATGTCAGATGTCCTGTGAGCAGGAGTTACAGGCAGCCATGCCTGAGCCAGGGTGGGTGAGGGGAAAGGCAGTAAGGACTTTTAACCTCTGCATTCCATGTTCAGCTCCAATTTTAGACACTCTTTATTATAATATTGGGTGGTTATATATGACTTGTTTTCTGAGAACTATCTGTTTAGCTTCAGTGTTTCAAGCTCTAAATTCCTATCTTCCATCCATTTTGAAATGACTTTGTGTGTGTGTGTGTGTGTGTGTGTGTGTGTGTGCGCAAGGGACAGAGATTAGAACTAATTCCATCTCCTGCTGGTGGATATTCTGTTTTCTTAGTAATATCTGTTGGATAAACTGCCATTTTATATGTTTTTGATACATTTGTGTGTTTGGCGATAAGCTGCATGTGCTTATTTCTTAGCTTTCTATTGTGATCTATTGGCCTGCATGTCTGGTTTTGTGCCATTTCTAAGCTGTCTCTGCTACTGTGGTTCTATAATTTGAAGTCATGTATTGTGATACCTCCAGAAGTGTTCTTCCTGCTCAAGTTTGCTTTGGCTATTCATGCTCTTTTGTTTTTATATGCAATTTTAGGATTCTTTTTCCTAATTCTGTGAAGACTGTCATAAAATCCTTATGGGCTCACATTGAATCTGTACATTGCTTTTGGTGAATACAGACATTTTCACAATGTTAATTCTGCCAGTCCAGAAATATGAAGGATCCATCCCACATCCAGTGCCTTTTCATTTTTACTTCAGCATCTTAAAGTTTTCATTGTTTAAGTCTTTTATCTTTTTGGTTGGGTTTTGCTTTCTTTTTCTAAAGCTATGGGACATTTTTTTCTAATTTCTTGTGTAACTAGTGTGTTTATTATGTTATGTATCTATTCTGAATTTCATCAGGATGTTGCCATGACATCATGTCAGTCTTTGTCTACGTCTACGGTGATCACATTGGTTGACCTGCATTTGCTGAGTCAACCTTGGCACCCTTGGGATGAGGTCAGCTTGGTTGTGATGTGTGATCTTCTTAATGTGCTCTTAAATTTAGGTTGCAATAATTATTTCTAGATGCACCAAACAAAGAAGTAGACAGAGGGGAGAAAGAGATTTGAAGAAAAAACAAAGTAAGGCCTTTCTGAATAAACAGAATCCTTATCCTAATGTTATTTTTCCATTTAAAATGAAAACCAAAAACGTCAAGATAAAGAGAAATGATTCGGTAGTCAAGAAGAGCTCCTGCTGCTTTTTCAGAGGACAGGGTTTGATTCCCAGCACTCTCAAGGTGACTAGCTCACAACGGCCTGTTACTCTGCCTCCAAATGATCCGACACCATCTTCTGGCCTCTGTGGGCACCAGGAGCCCATGCACTGCACATACATGCAAATATAATACTCCTATACATAAAATAAATATTAAGAAAAAACTTTAATAAAAAATTCTTTTGTTTATTTGTTACTTACTTTTTTAGACGGAACCTTTCTATATAGGCCAGATTGGCCACCCACTCATGTTTTTCCTGCTTCAACCTCCCCAGTACTGGAATTATATATGCATTTTATCATATCTGGCTAAAAAGAAACTTGGAGTTTGTGTCAGTTTACTGGTAATTCTGTGAGGTGAACAAAAATGTATATTTCTCTCCTACTCATCATCTCTCACTATTTAAGAAAACGGCAGGGCCAGGTAGTAGTAGTATACACCTTTAATCTGAGCACATGATAGGCAGAGGCAGGTGGATCCTCTGACTTCAAGGCAAACCTGGTCTACAGACTGAGTCCAGGACAGCCAGGGCAACACAAGAGAAACCCTGTCTTGGAAAGTCATAAAAGTGGGCAGGAGTAAGGAAGCTACATTCTACCTCAAATAACAGAGGAGGAGGGGTCAAACCAGATGAGTTTGAAGCCAATGGGAGCCTGCAATTCCAGCTGCCAGCCCCTTCCCTGTTTACTACGAATTGTTCTGCCATGGTTCATCCAATTTGATGCTACTTACTGTATTAACTTGTGACAGCTGCATCCACACTATCAGCAAGGCAATCTAGACAGTCTGTTCTGAGCTGCTGTTCCCAAAGTATAAAAGTCTACAAAACATGGCCTCTGTCCTGATAGCCCTTATATCTCAATATGTCAACACAATATGCTCAAACTGATATTCCCCTAGGAGTCTGTGTTCTTAAGAGTAAAGTCTTGGGGTTGGGGATTTAGCTCAGTGGTAGAGCACTTGCCTAGCAAGCACAAGGCCCTGGGTTTGGTCCTCAGCTCTGGAAAAAAAAAGAGTAAAGTCTTTCTTAGTTCCTTATTTCATGTATTTGTTCACTTAGAAATTACTGACCTGTATGTAGCAAGGCTGATGACAAACACCCACTGAGCTTGGAGATCCCAGGCTAGAGGTGAAGTCAGGCTCTGCTCAGGGAGTGCAGAGATAACATCAGAAAAAGGAACATGGCAGCTTGAGAAGATAGGGTAGGAATTTACCAAACAGAATTAGAAGAGCCTCACAGGCCACCAGAATAGACTGCCACAGACTTGGCATACTTAAGACTCACTAGAAGGTAACTGTTCCAGGGGTTGACTCCTGGGTGGGAGTGTGGGTGGGTTAGAGAGCCAAAGAAAACTTTGAAGTATGGTGGGGCTGGTCTGTAAAGAATTTTCTATGTCAAATTAGGAATCTGAATTTCATCCTAGAAGCAGAAGAAAACCAAAGAAATTTCAAAAAGTGAAATTAACAATCGGATTTTTTTTTTAAAAAAGACCAAACAGACAGCATACACCAGCTGATATGAGGCCCCCAACACACATACAGTAGAGGACTTCTGGGTCTGTGTTCATTCAGAGATGATGCACCTAACTCTCAAGAGACTGGAGGCCCCAGGGAGTTTAGAGGTCAGGTGGGGTAGGGGGTGGGGGGTGGGGGGTGAGGGCATCCACATGGAGACAGGGTGGGGTGGGGAATGGAATATGAAGTGTAAAAAATGAATTAAAAATAAAATAAATTTTAAAAAAAGAAGATAAGTTTAGTGGTAATGTGTAAATTAATGATCAAAAATTTCTTCAAGAGGATCTAAGGAGCTAAAGGGGTTTGCAGCCCCATAGGAAGAACAACACTATGAACTAGCCAGTATCCCTAGAGTTCCCAGCAACTAAACCACCAACCAAAGAGCACACATGGTGAGATTCATGGCTCCAGCTGCATATGTAGCAGAGGATGGCCTAGTCGGTCATCAATGGGAGGAGAGGCCCTTGGTTCTATGAAGACTCTATGCCCTAGTGTTGGGGAATGCCAGGGCTAGGAAGCAGGAGTGGGTGGGTTGGTGATCCACGGTGTGGGGGGCGGGAGAGGGAGGGAATATGAAGGGGAAACCAGGAAAGGGGATAACATTTGAAATGTAAATAAAGAAAATATCCAATAAAAAAATTCTTCAAGAGCTGGAAATAGAGAGCTGGTAGAGAAAAACACAACCAACCAAGCACCAGAAGTTTTGGCAAAAGTGTAGGAAGAGGTGGTAAGGATTTCTTTTAATCAGGGGCGAAGGGAAGAGGGAAGAAATCTTTTCAGTGGGATAATAGAAATTCAGGACTGAGCTTAGGGCTCCAGATTGCACAAACAGAGCCTGAAGACATCAACCACACAGCTAGAGGATACTGGTACTGATCTAATTAGTGAAGATATGTTAAGCAGTAAGCAGTGAGAAACAGGGCAGTTTGAAAGTCAGAGGATGAGGAAAACGCAGAACAGATGCAGAAGGAGTGGTAGGAAATGAGGCAGGCCTCACAAAGGTGAAGGAAGAGCTCTTGGGAAATAAAAGGACATGTGCATGACACATAACTAGTTACCCTTGCTTGGAGCAATCATGGCAAGCGAGCGAGCAAGGCAAGATGAACTGGCATAAAGGACTAAGTTATAAGAGGGATACTTACAGATGATGTTCTTACCTTAAAGAAAAGAGAGAGGAGAAAAGTCACACAGATGGGCAAGACACTAGGGACAAGGTGAAAGCTATACACTGATGAAACTCCATTTGGAAAAGAAGCTTGTGAGGTCACTGAGTATGTCCTATGATTTGCAGGCAAATGTGAAAGCATGAAGAAAAGAAACAGCAGAGATCAGAACTTATCAGCACTGCTCAACCCGCAGCGTGAAGAGAGAGATTGGTAAAGGAGGAAGATGGACATATGCCCAGGTCCTAGGAGGTCAGTGTGCATCCTGAGAGCCAAAGAAGCTACAAAGGGAGCATGCGGGGCGGGGGAAACCATGCTCTCCTCTCATCTAGGTATCAATTCTTGCATGACAGAAAGTGTGAATTAGGAAGCAAATCCTGGATGGGCACAGTTAGGATTTGAAGGCTGGGGTAGGGTTGAGAAATATTTAGGACTTAAATAGGACACTGAGAATAAAGAAGATTTTTCTCTCAAGGATAGAGAGATGGCTCCGTGGTAAAGAGTACTGCCTGCTCCTCAGAGGACACACGTTCAATTTCCAGCACCCATGTAGAAACTCACAACTGTCTGTAACTCCAGGAATCAACACCCTCACACAGGCGTACAAGAGATGAAACACCAATGCACACAAAGTAAAACATCAATTGTTAAAAAGTAGAAGCCTTTCCATCTCTCCCTGTGCTGTGCTCTTTATAGGGTTGTTCTTGCTTTAATTCACACTAGACTGCTACGTCAATTGCTCCTTCAGTGTACACTTTGAGGACTTGAGTCACGTCCTGCAACGCAGAAGTGTATTACTGGGAATGATCTCAGTCTCCTGGCCCTTACGGGAACCAATGACCACTGTGTTATATGGGGTGTCTTATTTCATCCCCAGGATACCTCAGGGTTTAACAACTATTATTGTTTTTATTTTTCAGATGAGATGACCCAGTTTTAGAAAGTTTAATAATTTGTTCATAGCAACTGATAAGTGGTGGTGCCAGGAATCGGAACACAAACTCAGCTTACTTCAAAGCCATGTTTAACCACTCAACTATGCTCTCTCTCATGTGACTGTATCAAATATGTTTTTAAAACACCACAACAAAGGGCACACTGCCTTGGATAATCACAGTCTGCCAACTCCACACTTTCTGCATTTGCTACACTCCAGCCAGGGTGGTTTTATTTACATGAAAACTGACGTGGACTAAGGTAGTTTTTCTGTTGAATCCTTAGTCATCAGGAAAATGCAAATCAAAACAACCCTGAGATTCCACCTTACACCAGTCAGAATAGCTAAGATCACAAACTCAGCAAATGCTGGAGAGGATGTGTAGAAAGAGGAACACTCCTCCATTGTTGGTAGGACTGTAAGCTGGTACAACCACTCTGGAAATCAGTCTGGCGGTTCCTCAGAAAATTGGACATAGTACTACCTAAGGATCCAGCTATACCACTCCTGGGCTTATACCCAAAAGATGCTCTAACATGTAATAAGGACACATGTTCCACTATGTTCATCACAGCCTTATTTATAATAGCCAGAAGCTGGAAAGAACTCAGATGTCGTTCAACAGAAGAATGGATACAGAAAATGTGGTACATTTACACAATGGAGTACTACTCAGCTATGAAAAAATAATGAATTCACAAAGTTCTTAGGCAAATGGATAGAATTAGAAAATATCATCCTGAGTGAGGTAACCCAAACACAAAAGAACACACATGGTATGCACTCACTGATAAGTGAATATTAGCCCAGAAGTTCAGAATACCCAAGCTACAATTCACAGACCAAATGAAGTTCAAAAAGAAGGAAGACCACACTGTGGATACTTCAGACCTTCTTAGAAGGGGGAATAAAATACCCATGGGAAAAGATACAGAAACAAAGTTTGGAGCAGAAACTGAAGGAAAGGTTATCAAATGACTGCCCCACCTGGGGATCCATCCTATATACACTTACCAAACCCAGACACTGTTGTGAATGCCAACAAGTGCTTGGTGACAGGAGCCTGATACAGCTGTCTCCTGAGAGGTTCTGCCAGTGCCTGACAAATACAGAAGTGGAGGCTCACAGTCATCTATTGGATTGAGCACAGGGTCCCAAATGGAGGAGCTAGAGAAAAGACCCAAGGAGCTGAATGGGTTTGAACAATAATATGAACCAACCAGACTCTGCCTACCCCCAGAGCTCCCTGAGACTAAACCACCAACCAAAGAGTACACATGGAGGGACTCAAGGTTCCAGCGGCATATGTAGCAGAGGATGGCCTTGTGGGACATCAATGAGAGGAGAGACCCTTGGTCTTGTGGAGGCTCGATGCCCCAGTATAAGGGAGTGTCAAGAAAGGGAAGCGGGAGTGGGTGGGTTAGTGAGCAGGGGGAGAAGGGATGTGAGGGGGGGGGGTTTCCAGAGAGGAAATGAGGAAAGGGGATAACATTTGAAATGTAAATAAAGAAAACATCTAATAAAGGAAAAATATAAAAAAAAATAAAGTGGTATGTAACAACAGTTAAAAAAAAGAGGAAGTTGAATGAAAGTTGAAGAGAGAGAAATCTAGTTCTCAGACATATTGGTTGAGATGGCTATGAGGCATCCAAATGGAGACAGCCAGGAGTTATTTGATTATTCTGAAGTTTAAGGCAAGGTTAGAGATTAAAAACAAACAAACAAACAACAAACAAACAAACAAAAAACTTGGTTTCAAAGTCAAGGCAATTACTGAGACCCTTTAGGGGTTTCATGAAGTGAGAGCAGCGGCCTGCTGAGAAAAGGACCGTTGAGTTGAGTGAGTGGTTAGGGGACAGAAGCACACCAACCACATGGAAGATAAGTGTTAATAGAATTTAAGGTTGGGGACAATGCGTAGTGCTATCTATCTTTAAGGACCAGGACTTTTCTCTAGCAGTGACGACAATGGTAAGTTAGGAATGCTTGCCCAAACATGACTGTTCTCCCTGTTGTTAGTTCATTTCTTTTCCCTTGACCTGATTTAATTGTTTGTTAGCTCCTAGAGCACCCTGGATTTGCTAAAGAAAAGCTCATACTACAGGGTTCTACTTAAACCCATCTTCCCTTTGTAGTTAAAATCTTATTTGTGGTTTTTATTGTTGCAGACCTACTAAACTTACAGCTGTCCTGTCTCTAGGTTACACTGGAGACTCTGGCAGGAAGAGCTCCATATCCTTTACAGTCAGCTCACTGTGTCACAGTGGCTTACAGTGCATCCTCACTAAACATCTGTGGGATTGGGTTGGCATGATTCTGTAGCCTGGACAGAACTCAACAACTGCCCTCTACCATCAGCATTTCATTCTGAATTTTATTCTGAAACAGGGAAAACTTTTCCACCCAGCATATGCCCATTTTGTCTTGAAGTTAGAGCAGTGACCATGATAATTCCTCTCAGTATTTGTGGGCCTTCTGAACCTTCATGAGCAAAATTTAAGGTCTTGAACCCAATAATTGCTGATATACCTATATGTTTAAAGATCTAATGATTTCATGAGTCCTGGAAGACCACTGCCTTCTGGCTCACAACTGCCAGGCAGAGGCAGAGGCAGAGGCAGAGGCAGAGGCAGAGGCAGAGGCAGAGGCAGAGGCAGAGGCAGAGGCAGAGGCAGAGGCAGAGGCAGAGGCAGAGGCAGAGGCAGAGGCAGAGGCAGAGGCAGAGGCAGAGGCAGAGGCAGAGGCAGAGGCAGAGGCAGAGGCAGAGGCAGAGGCAGAGGCAGAGGCAGAGGCAGAGGCAGAGGCAGAGGCAGAGGCAGAGGCAGAGGCAGAGGCAGAGGCAGAGGCAGAGGCAGAGGCAGAGGCAGAGGCAGGCCTACAGTGTGAGTTCCAGGACAGCCAGGACTACATAGATAAATTCTGTCTAGAAAAAAAAAATACAAAAACTAAAACTAAAACAAAGAAAGAAAGAAAGAAAGAAGAAGAAGAAGAAGAAGAAGAAGAAGAAGAAGAAGAAGAAGAAGAAAGAGAGAGAGAGAGAGAGAGAGAGAGAGAGAGAGAGAGAGAGAGAGAGAGAGAGAGATGAATGGGACTTTTAGTTCATTTAAGTAGTAAAAAGCAGCCAGGAAGAACATAAAATATCCCTGTGGGTCTTGTAGAGACCTTGTTAACTCAATGCTCCCATTTCTCCCATCATTCCCCTCTCACCCTCCACCCCTATGCTTCTTTTTTCCAAACAAGAAGCCAAAGAGTGTCAGTGGCTTGGTCAGGATTATTAAAGGACTGACTAGCAGGACCGCAACAAAAGTCCAGGCTCCTACCCTTACACTTTCTTTCTTTCTTTCTTTCTTTCTTTCTTTCTTTCTTTCTTTCTTTCTTTCTTTCTTTCTTTCTTTCTTTCTCTCTCTCTCTCTCTCTCTCTCTCTCTCTCTCTCTCTCTCTCTCTCTCTCTTTCTTTCTTTCTAGAAAAACAACTAAAATAGTGAGAAAAAATAATCTCTTGAGAAGCAAAACCAGATGAAGGTGAACTGCCAGTTAGCTGAGTTTAAACAGGGCTTTCCTCTTTGTTCTTCCTGGGTTCAATAATAAACAACTCCAGTGATTAGCACTAAGGTCTGGCAGATGAAGCACTCTACCTCAACAAAAATATTTGTGTTTTTTTGCACCACAGTTAGTAAACCAACTGTTAAAATTAAAGTAAATGGAAACAAAGATTATTAGCAAACCTACTCTTTTGAAAGACAAAAAAGAAAAAACAAAACCAAAACAAAACAAAACCAAATCCCTGTGGCTCTCTTCATTAACAGCCAGGAATCTGAGTCCTGCTGTAAATCCCCAGTCATAAAGGCCCACAGCTACCTGCGGAGCCCAGGAGGACAGGCCACATTAATGAAGACACCAGATGAGCTGAGAGGCAGCAGTGGAGGCCTGGTAGACAAAAGGCAGCATTCCAAGTGGAGCCTGCTTTGTGAATGCCTAGATCTGAGAATCTGAACAGACCAGCTTAAAGCAACAGAGGAGCCAAGAGACAAAATCCCTTTTGACACATTAAGAATTTTCTTCATTAGCCCAAGTGTTTAAATGTGATCATTATTATTTTTAAATTTATCTAAGTTGTATTTGAGATGAGACCTAAAAGAGCAAACCCTGACAGTGGTTGTTCATGATGGAAAAATCACAAACTAAGCACTCTGGACTCTTCCTCTTTTAATATTCCTAACACTTTAAAAGTCTGTAGTAACTTAAATTGGTGATATTAATATTTCAATTTGTGCTCTCTCTACTCAAGAGTGCTGTTGTAAACACAGTTTAGAAAAATTCAAACTTCTCTAACAGTAATAAAAAGACATGTAATATTAGAGAGGTGGCCGTTCATTCACTGTTTCCGGGTGTCTACACACACTTCATTAACTGTGAAACATACATATAACATACATACATATACAAATTCACTGTGAAACTTGATAAATTTATGGTGAGACCTCCCCATTAGCACATAGATAAAAATGGCCTGATAATTTAAACTTTTTCAAGATTTATTTTATGTATCTGTTTTGCCTGTATGTATGTATGTGCACCATGTGTGTGCTTGGTGCCTGTGGAGGCCAGATAGTGGGTCAGATCCCTTGAAACTGGAGTTGCACATGGTTATGAGCCATTATGTAAGTGCTGGGCATAGAACCTAGGTCCTCTACAAGAGCAATATGTGCTGTTTGTTATGTTTTATAAAAGAGATCAGGGTGTGTTTTATGGAGCCCATGCTAAGACCCTTCCCCAAGGGACCAGCCATTCGGGGTACAGTGTAAAAAAGAGTTTATTTAGGGCATAGAAAGAGGAGTTGAGAAGGGAGTAGAGATAGAAATAGGGGGTGAGGGAGTGGGAGAGAGAAACAGAGGGGGGGGAGGAGGGAGAGGGGGAGGGGAGAGGGAGGGGGAGGGAGAGGGAGAGGCAGGCCAGGAACACATGGTGAGAGAGGGAGGGGAGGGGGAAGGGGAGAGAGGGAGAAAGGGGGCAGAGAAGAGTAAGAGAGTAAGAGAGAGAGGAGGGGCCAAACAGCCCCTTTTATAGGAAGCCAGGCCTACCTGGCTTGTTGCCAGGTAACTGTTGGGTGGAGCCTAGAAGAAATGCTAATAGTTAACCACTGAGACCTCTCTCCAACCCTATGTCTAACAATCTAAAGAATCCCCAAAGTATAAATTAAAGTATAATAATACTGAGAAAATTCACTTGTAATTTCTATTTTCAGAAAAGAGATTTCTCATCATATTACATTTCTTTTTTTCTTTTCTTTATTTTTTGTTTTTGGTTATTTTTGTTTTGTTTTGTTTTGTTTTTTTTTTTTTTTTTTTTTTTTTTTTTTTTTTTGAGACAGGGTTTCTCTATAGCCCTGGCTGTCCTGGAACTCACTCTGTAGACCAGGCTAGCCTCGAACTCAGAAATTCACCTGCCTCTGCCTCCCAAGTCCTGGGATTAAAGGTGTGCGCCACCACCGCCCGGCAACTATAGCACATATTAACTTGAATATAACAAAACTGAAAATCTAGTTAGAATTACTATTTATTTTTCTTTTGAAATCAAAGTGCCGGTGAGTCATACTTTAAATTCTGAATCAGTTAAATCAATGTTTCTCACAAATTCTAGTTTAAAAACTACATCAAAAACACACAAAGAACATTTTTTTATATAGACTCCTTCCTGGTCACAGGCAGGACCTGGGAACCTTCATTTTGAAAGCCCCAGAGAAAGTGGCATATTAGCAAGTAGGCACCGTTAACTCTCCATGCTTCTGCAGCCTACAAGCTCAAAAGCCACATATTTGCATTAAAAGATGAACAGCTGGAAATCATGTGTGGTTGTTCAATATGATGCTTATTCAGGATAGATGCTTGATTAAGGATCATCTAAGCACATCAGCAAGAAGGGAAGAAAAGAAATAACAAGTAAAACAATCTTCAAGGCTTACATTAGATCAAACTGTACTTCAACATCCCACCTTAGAAAATGGGGATATGTCAGTTACAGTGCTTGCTAAGTCCTTTGCCACACCTTGATTCTGTTCAGAATTCTGAAAAGAAGGTCCCCAAAGCATAGGAGAATCACCTAAGGGCACTGAGAGCAGTAAGTACAGGCCTCTTCTTACTCACCTGTGGCGAGCAGCCAGTACTGTTCTTCCCTGGGAGAGAAGTGCGCATTGAATGCCATTAAATATTACTTATCAACTAGGCTTTCAGCTATAAAACCTAAAACAACTCATTGGCATGTGAAAAACAAACAGCAGGAGAGTTTTAATGGCTCTATGAGATAAAGCATCATTGTTAATTACTGGCTAAAACATGATATTCGGCTCTGAAGGAAGCTCTCGAGAGTCATAACTAGAGCCAGCTTACCCAAAGGGTGTGTGTTTCTAAGAGGCTGGTAGACTAGTCAGCAATACAATAAGAAGCATTGTGTCTGGAATTCTGAAGCAGGGGATGCTTTACAAGGCACTTGACATCCTCACTCCTGGAAAGACTGAGTAGAAAATGCACAACATTACTAAACACTGGTTACTAAAGTTTTGTTTTGTTTTTTGTTTTTTAGAAAAGGGGCAGTTGAAAGGAGGGGAATTATGAAAAGTGGGTCAGTAGCACAGAAGGGCAGAGGTGAGAGTAGAAAGACATATGGGGAGTCTCCAAAGATATATATGGACTGCAGGTAGTGCCCCAGTCTTTACTAAGTAAAGGACAGTGTGCATCAGAAATCATTACTGTCTGGGTTGCCAAAGCTACTGTAAGCCATAGGGATATTACTGACGGAATAAACTGAGTGACACATAGGAATAAACATATTAATAAACATGACCTCACTCGGTACAAGGGGACCCAGCTAGATTCATTTGTTTATTCACATATTCTAACTACATTATTGTCAGAGACCCTCTTGGTTTATGGTGAAGAGGTAACTGGAGGCTGGGTTGAATGTTGTATGATGTTCCCATGTGCTAAGGGCTTTATTTTGCTTGATCCTTTATTATGACACTATTGGGCTACTGGCTACAGGGGTCACCTCTAGATGGAAGGAGATACTTGATTCATACAAGTACATCGAGGCGAGCTTGCAAGCTCCCAGCAGAGGAAGCTTTGCAGCAGATCTGAACCTTGCTTTTACTAGTTCAATTTGTTTCTGCTAGAAAGAGACCAGGTTGCTTGCCATCCTAACGTGTTCAGTAATGACTCTTTCCTCTTGACAAGCAAAGTCTGCTAGTGTGGTTTTCAGAGGGATCTAGAAGGTAGCAAGGCCCACTAAATGATTACATTTTGCCTGTAGTTAGTTTAACCTTTGGAACCTGCAACTCAGAGGTCAACACAGTCTTGCCCTTCCTGTATTCTTGCCCTGTTCAGATGGAGAAGAACATATTAAGGAGATTATTTTTATGAAACACACAAAACATATTCTAAGAACTATAAACAATCAAGGTCTTGAGATGATTCATTTCCACACCCAGTAGAGGAGAAGCCCTCCCCTCCTAGCTTAGCTTATTTTCCTTCTTAATTGCTGTGAAGAAGCGTCTAAGCGGCTTTCATGCTTAAAGTCACTAAAGACAAACATCATTTGTCCTTGGGCGGTCTTTTCTCATCTTATTTTGAACTAACAAACCATTTGTTGTACAATTAAGGGTTTCTTGGTATATGTCCAGAGGCCCACACAATCTTTTTAAAAATTTTAAACCAATTATGAAAACGTTCTTCTTAATGCTGAAGGCATTATATGCTACGAATGAGTAACATAAAATAAAGCTGTCCTATATTTAAGACACACCAATCACTAGTATTTCAATTAGATAGTCCTTATTAAACAGTTCAGTTTACAAGTTATTAAATTACTTTCCCCATTACATATCTACACATCTGTTTTTAAAATACACTGTCGTCTTCTTCCCTCATAATAATCTCTGGTCCTGCTTATCACAGGGAAATGAAGACACCATCAGTAAGATTAATGGAGCATCGGTAAAGTATTTTAGGTACAAATGACCCACTTTTATGTTGTGGCAAAAACTCAGCAAGGGTTTAGAAAGGAAAAGACTCAGATGCTCTTCTATTGAGTCCACGTTGCTGGTGGGTGACAAATGGATGGCTTGCTTTTGAAAGCAGGGTCAGGAAGACAAAGAGAAACATTTTCTCTAACTGGCTATATTTTTATTAATTAGTAAACTGTCTCTTCTTTCCATGTTCTATGTCACTAAGATGGATTATCTTCAGTTTTCATTGCAGTGGTCTCAAAGGTCAGCTAAAAGAGAGTGCAAGAGGAATATAATGGGGGGACTTGGACAAGACAGACCATCTCTTCCCCTCGTGACAAAGCAAGGAGGAAAGGAGGAAGTCATTTACCTCTGGACTTTTAATTTTTTTCTTGCAATTAATTTTTTACATGATTATTTATTATTTTATGTATGTGAGTACACTGTTGCTGTCTTCAGACATCCAGAAGAGGGCATCATATCCCATTACAGATGGCTGCTGGGAATTGAACTCAGGACCTCTAGAAGAGCAGCCAGTGCCCTTAACTGTTGAGCCATCTCTTCAGTCCCAAATTGGGGAGTATTTCACAAAAGAATCATCACCTTAGTTTTTTTTTATCTTCAAACACCCAAAATTAGAAATAGAATGGGACATATATTAAAGTTTTGATACTGCTCAAAACTCAAGAGTATTGAACTTTGAGCTTTAGTAACCTAATTATCAATAGCAGTTGTGAATCAAATAAGGTTCTCAGCCAGGCATCCTGGTGACACTCAGACCCAGTTTCTGGGGAGGCTGAAGCAAGGAGAGGTACAAGGCAGCCAGAGCAGCCCAGCATGAGTTTATCTCAAAGACAGACAAACACTCTCTGGACTGGAGATGTGGCTCAATCAGTGAAGTGCCAGCTACAAGCATGAAGACTGAAGTTCAGATTCCCAGCACCCAATAAAAAGCCACACTAGGTTATGTGCACATCTCAGACATCCTAGAATAGTAGGGACTGAGACAGCGGAATTCCCTGGGGCTCACTGACCAGCCAGCCTAGCAAGTGGGTGAACTCCAGGTTCTGTGAGAGACCCTGTCTCTCTCTCTCTCTCTCTCTCTCTCTCTCTCTCTCTCTCTCTCTCTCTGCCTGAATCTGACCACACAAGTGCTGTAATTACTGTGAAACTATTACTAATATTAGTTAATATTAATGTCTATCTTAATGATCATTTTCTGTGTAATATATTAAAACTACTAAGACTCCAGAAAAGGCAGGGAGAAAGTGTCTAAATTATTAACAGTTACCAAAACTCTAATCTTGAAGACCCAGTGGGAAAACATGCTGCTGCTGCTGTTGCTGCCGCTGCTGCCTTAAACTAAGAGTTGGTAAAATCTTATATTCAGAACTACTACTGAAAATTCTGGTACATAATTCTAGTAGTGTATGTGTGTGTCTGTCTGCTTGTGCATTTGTGTGAATGTGGGCACATGCTTGTCTCTTTCCAGACGTCTGAGTGCTGGGAGACCTTAACTGCCTACATAAGTACTTGGATGTAAGAGAAAAAAAATGAATTTTTATAGTGGATTAAGCCAAGAATTGAAACTGATTTTACTGCAGATGCAGGCTCAACTTTAAGTAAAACCTGAAATGGCAGTTTGCCATGACAAGTTCTAGAATTGATAATTTATCCAGCAGAAAAAGATTGGGTTTTTTTTTTTTTCCAAATAAAAATCTGACAATAAAATAAACATGGCTGCACAGGTGTTAGCGTGAAGACAAACAGCTTCCCACTAAATATACAACAGCTCCTCAGGACATTGCTTCACGGCTCCCATTCAATAGATGCAGAGTCAACTGGTGTGCATCATTTAAAAGGCAGAGGATAAACCAATTCATTTAGAAACATTGATTTTTACTAAAATAACTATTTTGTTCTTGAAATTTGAGACTTTGATAGCTGAGAAAGAAATTCATTTGACACAACTTCTGTCTCTAAATGTCAAAGGTGCTTCTGATGAGGAGTCACGGTGCTCGGGATGGCTGCGAGGAGTGCATGTGTCTTTAGTGTTGCCCCTAGTTCAACTGGATTACCATTAAATATTGAATTTTTAAAAAGATATCTGAAGTTATAAAATTATTTGCTTTGTCCAAAATTGTGTTTGTCATCTGCTGTAAGTTTTTGGTTGCACACAATGTCTCTTCTATTATAGGATGCCATGCCTGGCTGGGAACAAGCTATTGTGCCACAACTGTCGTTTTAAAAGCTGACACTCAAATTCAGGTATTAGGACCTGGAGAGGGACCTGCAGAAGGAATGTCAGGAGGGGCTCCTGGAAACCAAACTTTCTGATTTGTTAATGACTTCTTGAATGTTACAAATCATGGATGTGAGTCAAGTGTCTTAGAAGAGCCCTCAAAGACAGCAAATTCTATCTCAGACTAGCTGAGGTCTTTATCTCTCTTTCTTTGAAAATCGTCTATCACAAGTCAGAAGGATAATGTCTCTTTTCACCCAATGAGAAAGTTGTTCTCACATGAGTGTAATTAATCTTCTGACGCCATGACAAAGACATTTCTTAAAAGGATTTCTCCGATTTCCTCTTGAGACAGAAGTTTGTCTTTACCCATCATCTGTTCTTCCTGACCCTTCTTTTTGAATATTCACATCAGCAGGACTGCCCATCAGAGGAGGCAGTAAGAGAGGAATCTCTGCATGACTGATAGGGCCCTAATGCTCTGCAGGCCTATTTAAGTGCAAGAATCCATTGTTGCAAACTTACTTTACAGCAGTTAAACAAATATAATGGTCACCAATTCAACCATTGTGCTGCCCAGACTTGACTAAAACTCTCCTAAGTGAAGTTTGCTAATGACAAGGCACTGATTTTGAAGCCAGATAAAGACTCTGCAGATAAATTAGTCTAATGTCCACTTACCAAAAAAAAAAAATAAAAATAAAAGGAAATTCTCAAAGCCATGGAACAATATCTGTCTAAATGAACATATAGCATACTGTACTGTATATCCATGTATATCCATGGACAGTCCCATCTAAAATATGTGACATTTAAAAATATTCCAACTATAATTTAATACTTCATATGTACACTGCAAACCTTTGTCGGAAAGAGCTACATGTACATGAACAGGTACATAAAAAATGATAGACTAGGTCACAGAAGAGAATGCTATCTTCGAATTCTTTTCATCATAGTAATTGTTTCAAAGAGAGATGTAGGTATGTCTTTGTGCTTTTAGCACCATCTGTAAAAGAAAGGCTAAAACCCTCTGAATTCCCTTGGCGTCTCTGTTATTTCCTTGGTGGACATAGGTCAGTTTCAAATGGAGGAGTGAAGCAGTCTGGGTAAAGGTCCAGAGAATGCAAGTCTAGCCTCAGTTTCAAAGCAATGGCCACAAAATGGAAAGAGAATAAGACGTTTCACTGAACTGCTGAACGAGCACCCCAATATCTGCAGAAGAGATTACAACACGCCCTCTGCTCTTTATGATGTTGCCAAGAAAGGCCGCTTGAGCCCAGACAGCAGAACATCCTGACACCATATGTCCTGTTTGCACCACGGTAACCTTGACAACTTAGTTCTGGACGCTGTGAAAACATCTGCTTATCCTTCCAACTCCCAAATACTGACGCCAGCTCTCACAGGCCAGGGACCCAGCTCATTGGTGTTGTCCTTGACATAGTTAAAAGACAGACTGCCTTTTCCTGTCTCCTAAGCAAGACAGCCAATTGACAGATAGCTAAGCTACAACTAGGACACCATGTGTCACCCAATGGGTAGCCTGATTTTGTTTTTTTTCTCAAATTGTAAAGTTGTGAAGAGCCATGAAAACAGGCTTATAATATCCGATATGCAGAAAAACCCTGTCCCTAGAGAGGGATGACATGTAGCTGAAATTAAGACTATACTTCAGAAATTAGATTTAAAGAGCAGAAGCTACCAGTGAAAAGCTGTCAGTGAAAGCCAGAGAGAGCTAGCTGAAAGATGCAAGTACTAGTAGGGATGGAGAATGGGGGAGGGGTGTTCCTTCCCTAGCAGAGGAGAGAGCTCCCAGGGGCTCAGGTCTCCAACTGCTCTGTTGTTGGTTAATCCTACTTTTGTAAATAGCTTGCCTTCTTACCAGGATTGTGGGATTGTTTTTCTTTTTTTGGGAGGGGTAGGAACCAACCCTGATCATTTTGGTTTGTCTATTATGTATGGGGTAGCATTCAGTCAAGGCGAACACTTCCTAGGTGGAACTAGCTAAGTGGTAACGTAAGCAACAGGGTATTAGCTCTGTCCAAGGCCATGTGGGTAAAATTTGGGACGGGAATAGGCAAATCTTCCTAGACACTGTGTATGGAAAAACAACTTTGGCCTTGAGATTAAAGGCCAAGTCTAAAAAGAACATGTTGCTTGCAATGATCTTGGAGTTAAAACCTTGACAAGAAAAACATAACAGAACTCTGACAAAAATCAAGGCAAAGCATTTCTTTCTCTGGTCCGTTAGGGAGATCTCTCCTTAACAGGGAATTCGTTTTGTGTTGTTTTGTTGTGGGAACAGGTTCTTTCTATGTAGTAGCCCAGCCTGGCCACAAGCTCACATCAATCCTTCTACCTTAGCCTTAAGTACTGGGTTTACAAGTAAAGGCCACCAGGTCTGGCTAGTAAGGGTTAGTCTTGATGTGGTTTATTAGAGCATGTTAAGATTAATTACATTTACTGTGCCAACTTTGGAGTAAGACACATGTTGACAGGCTCCTAGTTCTCCCAAGTCTCAAAAACAGCCTTGGCTTCTCTTTGCCTCACTTAACTTGCCTATAAAATTGTGATGATATTAATGGTGTTTATACTTCAAAGTGTGATTGGAAGGATTAAATATAAATCCTAGCAGTGTGTAGGAAGTGACCCGTTTTACACATTTCTTTTTCTTGCACTTCCTATTCTATTACTAGGGGTCGAGGTCAAGATACACATACATGAGCGCACATAAATACACACAAAATACAAAATATAGCTAGCCTTTAGTGTCGAGAAAGGAACAGGTGTTCCAACTGAACTACATGGCTCCTTGAGCAATCAAGAGGCAAGGCAAGAATGGGAAAATCAGGCACAACAACAACCCAGACAAGGCCAGG
Organism: Mus caroli; assembly: GCF_978045245.1. Lineage (NCBI taxonomy): Eukaryota > Metazoa > Chordata > Mammalia > Rodentia > Muridae > Mus > Mus caroli. Next base: position 7,448,900 of record NW_028227274.1, on the reverse strand, counting down.
GTGCCAAGTGGAATGGAAACAGCTTATTCCTCAGCATTTGATGTGAATTCAGGCAGACCATGTGTGTTTCCTACCTCACAGGTCTCCTGCACCTTCCAGTTAATTTCCTGGCTGTTTTAGCACTGCTTCCAGATTTTGTGTAGCCAGGAAAGCATGAGTTACAGAAAGTACCTTTCATCTTGTTTTTACTTGTTGTTGCTACAGGTGCCAAGTATCAGTGCAAAGGTGGAGGGCTCATATGCAAGACCCTACTGTACAGAAGGGCCAACTTACCATCCTATAGGAAAATGTTAGGGTTCTTGTGAAGCATCAAGGTGCCTGGCTACAAAGGTGAGTGTAGTACTAAACTGGAACTGCAAAGATGATGGCAGTTCATGTTACTCAGAGGGAGTGAGGATAAAGATATCCCACTCAAAGGACAGGGGGACAAAAAAGTTCTAGAAATCACTCTGTGTATGTGTTTGCAAGTCTGGGTAGGGAGCAGAGCTAGGATACAAAGGCAACTGGAATTATTTTGTTGCTTTTGCTTCATTTTGTGTGAGACATAGTCTCTCTATGTGGCCCTGGCTATTCTGGAATTCACTATGTAGACCAGGCTGGCCTCAAACTCAAGAGATTTGCCTGTCTCTGCCCTCTGAGTGCTGGGACTAAAGGAATATGCCACCATGTCTAGCTCACTTTTTGTTTCCTTTATAGAAAAGGGGAGCCATTGGTGATAGTGAACAAATTCAGGACATGATCAAATTTATTTCCCTAGGACCTAGGAGAAATTTGAGGAACCAAAAAGAACATGCTGTAGTGAGAAGAGGTAGAGAAAGTAGCTAAAAAGCTGAAAGCTTAGTGAGGAGATACTTAAGATAGCTTGAGAAAGAAGCAGGGAAGGACCAATGTACTACAAGGAAATGGTGACCAGATGTGCACTGAGATGCTAGGTACACCAGATGTTCACTGTGTGGTACACCAGGATGAAGACATGGGACATGAGCTCGAAGGGGATGCTGGATAACTGCAAAGTTTCTAGTTTGAACATTTCAATAAATAACACCAAATTACTTTAGAGGGGAGAAAGGGTTTTGTTTGTTTGTTTTGTTTTGTTGGTTTGTTTGTTTGCTTCTTGTTCAAGTACATTACTGATACCTAGACTCCCCAGGAGAGAACTAGAGTATAAATCAAAACAGGAACTTAACAGTTTTCAAATTATTTTTAATAAAATATTCTTTTATTTCCTCCTTCCAAAACAACCCTATATTACCTACTACCTACCCATGCAAACAACTGTCATAGAAAATCAGAGTTCCATGGTTGATTTCATAAACCAAATGGCTTGATAGATTTTTGTGTGTGTGTGTGTCTTAGACTACTTTTTTGGTATGAGACAGCAAAGAAAAAGAAAAAGAAAAAGAAAAAGAAAAAGAAAAAGAAAAGGAAAAAGAAAAGGAAAAAGAAGAAAGGAAGGAAGGAAGGAAGGAAGGAAGGAAGGAAGGAAGGAAGGAAGGAAGGAAGGAAGGAAGGAAAAGAAAGAATGGCAGATGTCTGCCAAAAGGCCACATGCGCCAAATGGTGTAAGACAAGAGTAAGGTTAGAGGAAGAAAAGGAGGAGGAGCTGGAGGAGGAGCTGGAGGAGAAGAAGGGGGAGGAGGAAGGGGAGGAGAAGCAGTAGGAGGAAGAGCAGGAGAGGAGGAAGAGGAGGAGCAGGAGGAAGAGGGAACAGGTCCAGCACTTGGGTTTTGCTGTGAGGGGAGTTTCTAGGTGGGAAGACTTGATTTATTGATGAGTCCCATGGTCAGAGGTCCCAGTTGAAGGGACTTTAGAGGCTACTGCAGCCTTAGTTAGTCCTATGTTACTGTTTAACATATATTTGATCAGATTAAAGGGTGATTTGTAGCAATAATTAACTAAAACAATACAAAAGTAAACAAAATGAATGTGGCATGTGAAGGAAAAGTGACTCCCAGGTTATTCAGCACATTCCCCAACACAGAAGAATATAAATGTGGAGTGGCCAGGGGAAGATGGCTGAAGCTTAAGCAGCTCTCATGAACCTGAAATATCTTTGGGAATATGGTAGGAGGAAAGAGAGAAAGAGCCTAACTCCATGGGCCATACCTTGGGCCTATTTGTACTCTCTTGGGACTTGTGAACACTGAAAGGGAAATTTGTTGTCCTTTCTATTAGCACTCCCCCAGTGGGGAGTGTTTGGGAAGTGGCTTGACTTCTCAATGGACCTCTATGACTTACTTAATTTTCCATACAGTGTTAAGTAACCAGACAATCATTTCATTCAGCTCACTCTGCAGGATTCACTCATATGAGAGGCACAAGAGGGAATTTAGCAGGTACTTGGTTATTTGTCCATCCAAAGTAGAAAAGAATGGCAGCTAATGTGGCCTGTTCACAGCTGCTACAACTAACACTCTTAAAAAGCTTCAGCCTGGGAGTTTCTATCCCCATGTATACAAAAATTATCTTGTAAGCTCTATGGTAGTTCTCTTAGTCGTATAAAAAAGATAGGACTGGGTAGGATTTCTCTACTAAGGAAAGTGTGATGTCACCGAGAAGCTCATAAACTATAAATTATGCTTAGGTTTGACATAAAATAAGGAAAATACTAACAAAACATACTTTTACTGTTGTTGTTTTGGTTTTTCGGTTTTTGGAGACAGGGTTTTTCCTGTGTAGCTCTGGCTGCCTGGACTTGCTTTGTAGGTCAGGCTGGCCTCGAACTTACAGAGATCTGCCCGCCTCTGTGAGTGCTAGGATTAAAGGTGTGAGCCACCATGCCAGGCATCCCAAACTTATCTTATTTAAGACTTTTGCAAAAATTCAGAGTCTGTGCTGAGGGCACTGCAAAGTCTGTCCTCTGTAGTGTCAGATAAGCAACTGCTGTTGGGGGCTGGGCCCCATCAACTAACCTACACCAGTGTCTTTGTCCTATGTAAATAAAATGACTATATAGAAACTCCCAATGGTAAAGATCAAAGCAAAACAATGTCTTTATCCATGAATTGGCAGTGACTTAGAATTTCGATGATCTGTTATTTTATAAAATAACACAATAATAAATTCCTTCTATATTTAATAAAGAACCTACCTCATCCACCTTTATAAGTAAAATTTCCCCATAGGAGAAACAATGTAACGGGATTAACTTTCCATACACTAAATTCCAGATAGGCTCTCATTCCTAGAGTTTCCACAGGACAACAGGATAGCAAGGCTCAATGAAGGCGAACTGGGCATGTGACCACTTCACTGTCTATTTCTAAATATTTTTAAAGAGCAAAGTGCATGCCCCAGTTTTTTAACCATTCAAGTACAGTAACAAGTTTACTCACTAGGGGTCATTGACCCACAACTTTAGACTACTGAAAACAATGTCTGAAAGCAAGTAAATAAGTAGCTTACAACTGCGTTGACCAACAGCACAAAGGTCACAGTTGACAGGAACTTGTTCTCCACCCAGTACACTGGCCTACACCTCTCCCCTCTCATTTCAGATACAGTTTGAAGATGTTTGTGTACATGATTCCTATCTTTGGCAGAGCAAAAGAGCAGGATGATGGGATAGGGACAGTGACAGCAAGAAAACAAGACACTTATGATCTGACATCAAAAGTAAACACAGAGAAAATCTTTTAAAAGAAGGAAGAAGTTAAAATGACAACAGCTGGGACCAGAGGTCTGGTCTTGAAAGCCTCCTCCACATTGTATAGCCTGGTTCAAAATAACCAAGATCTCAAGGAAAAGGTAAGTTTTTAAGCAATTAATAATCAACCCCTGGAAGAATTTCTATAAAACATTTACTTTGAAAAGCTGAACACTTGGTCTAGGAAGACGGCTCAGCAGTTAAGATCGAGTACAGGCCAGGGGACCTGAGTTTGGCTCCTAGAACCCATGAGGTGGCTCACAACCATAGACCACTTCAGTGCCTGGGTTCTGAAGCTCTTCTGACTTTCAATGTAACGGGCAAAACACACATGTGGTGCACAGACATATGTGTAAGCAAACCACTCATACACATAAAATAGTAAAATAAGTAAATATAGAACGTTTCTGTTTTTTTAAAAAAACAATAAACTATAGAGATCCTTTGTAAGTCAAGTACTCTATATATTCATGATTCTTTGGAAAAATTAGGAGTTCTTCTTTCCTTAATGAGGATGTATGCATATAATTTAAAATTTTAATTTTAGAATTAATATTTTGGTAGGTGGCATATATACGCAAACCCTACAAAAGTCTTTCCACTCAATACTTCTACTGAGGAACAAGAGGTATTCCTAGTTCTTCTTTCTTCACCTGCAAGAAAATGGCATGCACCTATAATAGCAAACACATAGGTATATATTGATAGAAGCTATAGCACACACACATTCCTCTGTATATGATGTTTTTGATTTTATAATATATCTGGAAAAATTTACATATCAAAATATGGGGGAGGGGTTCATACTTCTTCATTATTATATAGTAGTTCATTGATTTAACAGGGTAATATTGGGTGGTATAGCTTTTGTGTGTGTGTGTGTACATATGCATACAATCACTGCATATTCATGAAGAACTCTGAGAAAGCATTGGCTATTCCCCTCCATCACTCTTGACTGTATTCCTCTGAAGTAAGGTCTCTCCTTGAACACAAAGCTCATGTTTTTTGGCTGGGCTGGCAGACAGCAAGCTGCACTTATCCTCCTGCCTTCACCTCCAATATCACTGGAGTGTCCAGGCATTCAGGAGACTGTGTCCCGTTTCTACTTTAAGTAACCGTTCTCTATTTTCCCACCAACAATGTATTTGGGTGGCTGCCTTTCACCTTCATCTTGGAAGCTTCACATTTAGAACTCAGATTATTTATTTGGCGGAAAACTATAGCTCAGTGCAGTTTTCACTTCTATTTCCTTCATTTTGAGTGAGGTTAGACATCTTTTCAGGTTCAAGAGCCTTCTGTGGACTAGAGCTGTAGTTCAGTGGGTAGAGTGCTTACCGTGCCCTGGATTCTTCACAGCCACCACAAAGACAGACCAAAGTGAGCCACTGCTGCCGCCTCTCTGTGGAACAACTGTCCTTCTCTTTCCTCTCTTTCTGTCTGATGTGGAATCTCTCTACAACTAAGGAAGTCAGCCACTATTTTTCCAGTTTAGTATTTGTTTTGACTTCAAATTATATTGCCATACAATTTTTTGATGCGTGTTGAAGTAATTGATATTTTAGTTTCAAATGTAAAAGCCCTGCTCCTAAGCTGCCCACTAACTTTGAAAAGGTTCTGCCACCTTTGGCTGAGCTGTAGAGCAGGGGCCACTATCTCTAAGCACCTACCCCAAATAGGCCTAGTTTTACCTTCACTGAATTTCGAACTACCTCTTCTGGCATTTATTTAACTTTCAAATGCCTTGTAATACTGGGGTTGTGTATCTGCTTGTCTCGTCTCTAAATTGTGCTCATAAGGCAGAGGAAATATGATAATTTAAACATCCTTATGCTCAAATTAAGCTTCTTATAGATGCTGAATGATCCTGTTTAGTGCTGGATTCTCACGCCTTCCCTCCTGCCTCCCCCACCCTCTAATCTTGAGTTTTTTACTAAAAGAAGTTACTGTATCTGCAAAGTGCCTTGTACACATCTATGTAGATAATCATGTACCTTTTTGAATAATGTAGGAAATTGAGCAATTTTAGAATTCCTAGAATGAGCCCAACTTGGTAATACTATAGTGTTCTTTCAGAACATTTCCCAGTTCTCCGAAGCTGTTTTGTATGTTCTTTGTCAAGGCTAGCTATTGATGTCACTGTAGCCTCATAAAAGGAATTTTAAAGCTTTCTTTCTTTCTTTCAGTTTTAAATAGAACTGAAAATTTTGTTTCTTAGAAGTGTAATAGAATTATCCCCATGTAAACATCTGAAATTGATGTTATTTTGGGGAAGTGGGTCAAATTTTTTGTTTGATTTATTGAAATTGGTTAAGTTTATATTATTTTCTGAGGTCAGTTCTGAAAACTGTGTTTCCCTAAAACATCATCTGTTCTATTTCTATTCATGTTCTAAGACTTATGTGTATGGTTAATCAGGACTGTTCCATAGGAATCTTCTCTTTTTTGAGCTAGAGTTTCATTACGTGGCCTAGGGTAGCCTTGAGCTTCTGTCACGCCTGCCACCTAAGTGCTCTGACTACAGGTGAGCCCCGCCAGCCTGCTCAGGCTTCTGGCAATCAGCTTCCTAGGTGTTTGTATTACTTCCTCATTAGCATTTCTTACTTTGGTTTTCTAACATGAGGACGTATGGCTTTTTCTTCCTTTTGAATTAAATGATCTAAAGGTTCATCATTCATCCCCACTCTCCATGGACCTGTGCTTTACTTTTAATTAATATTACCAGCATAATTCTAACTTCCTAAGCACATTGACTGATTCATTAATTTTTGTTCTATTCTTTTACTAAAAGATACACTTTGGACAATAAGAGATTGCCTGAGACTAGACAAGGTTGTCCACTTTCTCCCTACCTATTCAAAATAGTACTTGAAGTCCTAGCCAGAGCAATTAGACAGCAAACGGAGATCAAGGGGATACAAATTGGAAAAGAAGAAGTCAAAAATATCACTTTTTGCAGATGATATGATAGTATATATAAGTGACTCTAAAAATTACACCAGAGAACTCCTAAACCTGATAAACAGCTTCAGTGCAGTAGCTGGATATAAAATTAACTCAAACAAATCAGTGGCCTTTCTCTACGCAAAGGATAAACAGACTGAGAAAGAAATTAGGGAAAAAAACAGCCTTCAAATTAGTTGCAAATAATATAAAATACCTTTGTGTGACTCTAACTAAGGAAGTGACAGATCTGTATGTTAAGAACTTCAAGTCTCTGAAGAAAGAAATTGAAGAAGATCTCAGAAGATGGAAAGATCTCCCATGCTCATGGAATGGCAGAATTAATATAGTCAAAATGGCTATATTGCTGAAAGTAATTTACAGATTCAATGCAATGACCATCAAAATTCCAAACCAATTCTTCACGGAGTTAGAAAGGGCAATTTGCAAATTCATCTGGAATAACAAAAAACCTAGGATAGCAAAAACTATTCTCAACAATAAAAGAATCTCTGGGAGAATCACCATGCCTGACCTCAAGCTATACTACAGAGCAATTGTGATAAAAACTGCATGGTACTGGTACAGCGACAGACAGGTAGATCAATGGAATAGGATTGAAGACCCACACACCTATGGTCACTTGATCTTTGACAAAGGAGCTAAAATCATCCAGTGGAAAAAAGACAGCATTTTCAACAAATGGTGCTGGCTCAACTGGCCATGTAGAAGAATGCGAATTGATCCAGTCTTACCTCCTTGTACAAAGCTCAAGTCTAAGTGGATCAAGGAACTCCACATAAAACCAGAGACACTGAAACTTATAGAGGAAAAAGTGGGGAAGAGCCTCGAAGATATGGGCACAGGGGAAAAATTCCTGAGCAGAACTGCAATGGCTTGCGCTGTAAGATCAAGAAAAGACAAATGGAACCTCATAAAATTGTAAAGCTTCTGTAAGGCAAAGGACACTGTCAATAAGACAAAAGGGCCAGCAACATATTGGGAAAAGAGCTTTACCAATCCTAAATCTGATAGGGGACTAATATCCAATATATATAAAGAACTCAAGAAGTTGGATTCCTGAGAACCAAATAACCCTATTTTAAAAATGGGGTACAGAGCTAAACAAAGAATTTTCAACTGAGTACTGAATGGCTGAGAAGTACCTAAAAAAATGTTCAACATCCTTAATCATCAGGGAAATGCAAATCAAAACAACCCTGAGATTCTACCTCACACCAGTCAGAATGGCTAAGATTAAAAACTCAGGTGACAGCAGATGCTGCTGAGGATGTGGAGAAAGAGGAACACTCCTCCATTGCTGGTGGGATTGCAAGCTTGTACAACCACTCTGGAAATCAGTTTGGTGGTTCCTTAGAATATTGAATATAATACTACTGGAAGATCCAGCAATACCACTCCTGGACATATACCCAGAAGATGTTCCATCTTGTAATAAGGATACATGCTCCACTATGTTCACAGCAGTCTTATTTATAATAGCCAGAAGCTGGACAGAACTCAGATGTCCCTCAACAGAGGAATGGAGACAGAAAAGGTGATACATTTACACAATGGAGTACTACTCAGCTATTAAAAACAATGAATTTATGAAATTCTTAGGCAAATGGATGGATCTGGAGTATATCATTCTAAGTGAGGTAACCCAATCACAAAAGAACACACATGCTATGTACTCACTGATAAGTGGATATTAGCCCAGAAACTTAGAATACCCAAGATACAATTTGCAAAACTCATGAAACTCAAGAAGAAGGAAGACTAAAGTGTGCATACTTCATTCCTTCTTAGAAGGGGGAACAAAATACCTATGGAAGGAGTTACAGAGACAAAGTTTGGAGCTAGCCTGAAGGAAGGACCATCCAGAGACTGCCCCACCTGGGAATCCATCCTATAAACAACCACCAAACCTAGACACTATTGTATATACCAACAAGATTTTGCTGACAGGACCCTGGTATAGCTGTCTCCTGTGAGGCTATGCCAGTGTCTTGCAAATACAGAGGTGGATGCTCACAGTCATCTATTGGATGGAACACAGGGTCCCCAATGAAGAAGCTAGAGAAAGTACCCAAGGAGCTAAAAGGGGTCTGCAGCCTTATAAGAGGAAAAACAATATGAACTAACCAGTACCCCCAGAGCTTGTGTCTCTAGCTGCATTTATAACAGAGGATGGCCTAGTTGGCCACCAATGGGAGGAGAGGCCCTTGGTCTTGCAAAGATTCTATGCCGCAGGATAGGGGAATGCCAGGGTCAGGAATTGGGAGTGGGTAGGTTGGGGAGCAGGGGAAGCGGGGAGGGTATAGTGGACTTTTAGAGAGGAAAATGGGAAAGGGGATAGCATTTGAAATGTAAATGAAGAAAACATCTAATAAAAAAATGAAAAAAAAAAGGCCAACTAATCTTAAAAAAAAAAAGTGTTTGTCTGAATGCTGCTACAACTATATTTAAAGTTATAAACACAACCAGTAGGCGTTCTGCTCCTTAGATTCCAATTCTATTCAGTTTATAAGGAAGATCAGAAAATAAGTCTCAATGTCTTACTTTGGCTCCATCGTCTCATGGTTAAAGCAGGCAAAAATCAACAGTTACTATACTTATTTTGTTACTTCTTTGCTGTTGGTAGTAATGTTTTGAAATTTTACCAAGTGAGCTATGGTTGATTTCTATATCTATTTCTAGTGATAACTCTGATGTGTTTCATTTGTAAATTTTTTTTTTTTTTTTTTGAGACAGGGTCTTTTCACATAGGCCTGGCTGTCCTTGAACTTATTATGAAGACCAGACTGGCCTCAAACTCACAGAGATCTGCCTGCCTCTGCCTATTGAGTGCTGGGGTTAAAGGCCTGCACCATTACTGCACAGCTTGTTTGTAAGTTATGATTGTAGATTAATATTTAATATTCCATTTTATATGGCCTCTACTTATTCCATACCAAATACCAGTAAGTTAAGGACATAGTTGTTGTTTGCTATCTTTGAATTCTTTTGCCTCCATATGATTTTAGTTGATAATAATCTGTTTCTGCGTTTTCATCTTCATAGTTAGCATACCTGTCTTTTCCTTTGTTTACTGGATGCAGATTATATATTTTGATCACTGGCTATGTTGTATAGCTGTTTCCTCCAGTGGAAGCATTCCTCTCTGGAAGGATGGAAGTTGGGTAGGGACATCAGGAAGCTTTTGAGGTTCACTTACAACCCAACATTTAAAACCTCACAGGTTCCCTCCCTGAGGTAATAGAAGTCATGCACAGCTGCTGGAAAAGAACGGACTCTTCAGCAGTCTAGCTGCCAGGGAACCCCAATGGCTTGACTTTCCCAAGCTGTTACCCATAATGGAGTGGGCTTTTAGATGATACATCTGCCTGAGTGTCACATTCTCCTAAAGCAACCCCAGGAAGTTCACTGACTCACCACAGTTGCCTTGGAGAGAAGAATTTTTTTGGTTGTCATTCTATCTGGGTGAATGGAAATAGACTCCTCAGGAAAAGTAACACAGCACAACTGGTACCCAAACGGGGGTTAACAGACCCAAAGAGGAGTTCGGGAGGACCACTGCATGGCCTTTGCTATGGGTAATAAAACATGGAACTGAAGTTAAGGAGTTGGAACATCCTCAGAGAAAACTCCAATATGGCACCTTTCCCATGTGGTATGGCATGGTATGTTACTGTGTACCACATGGCTATAGTGGTAGTTGCATAGCTTCTGTTATGGTAAAAGATATGTAGTTAAGGCAAAGCTGTCAGAGGAGAGCATCTTTGGGAATAGTCTCAGAGTCCTCTGTGTGTTATAGGGTAGCATACCTCCTTAATGAATAGAGTTCACCATGTGAGTATGAGGATCTCCCAGAAAGGCTAGACTGGAGAATATACCACAGTCCCTGAAAGTATAGGACCCAAGAGTAGAAGATTACAGAGGCAGTTGTGTGGCCACTGCTTTGGGTGTGGTAGGACATTTGGCCAAGGCTGAGTTGCTTGCCAGAAATACCTTATCTGTGCAAATGAAGGATTGCAGCAGAAGAAAGACACACAGATGCTATCTTCTGTGTTGGCCTCTGATTTGGAAGAAAGAGGGGAAAAAAGAGGAGGATGAATTAGAGGTGTTGGCTTGCTGTTTCTTATAGTTTGTATTTATGGTCATAAATAAGAGGCCATAAATTAGATCTGTGTTAAAGAGCTCTTTCTGAAAGCTTGTTCAGTCGTGGTTAGCTTTCATAGTACCGGAGGTGCCATGAAGGCTGCTGGAGGAGAAAGATACCAACAGACTCACCCAGCCATGAACCACATGAGCTACATCAACAACTACTGTGGCAAGAAGTACCCATGAATACACAAGTGGAACAAATACTATGGGGACAGTCAACTGTTTTCTTTAATCTTTTTAAAGATTATTATTTTACTCTCTGTGTAAGAATATTTTGCAATATACTACAAAGGTAGGTCTGTGTACTGTGTGCATGCCTAATGCCTAAGGAAGTCAAGGGGGGAATACAACCCCCTAGAACTGGAATTATGGATGGTTTTGAGCTGATGTGTAGGCTTTAGGAATCAAACTGGGTCCTCTCAAAGAACAAGTGCTCTTAACTGCTGAGCTATCTTTCTCTTCTCACCTGTTTTCTGATTGGATCTAAAGCCCACTCCATGGGAGGAAACAGGTCTGGTACTTTAATTCTGGCCCAAAACTCATGATTAGGGAGTTCTTAGGCCCAGTAGTGAACCTACTGCTATTATTTAGCCAAATAGACACTGTGTCAAACTGCTTCTAATTCATTATCTCTCTACCCATAGGTTAATGCTGCTCTCAGCTCTTCAGAGATGTTCCTTTGTGCAGTGGATGTTGGTTAATCCAGAAACTTACAACTGGTTAAAGTGTAGGAAATAAGCATCAGTGAATGCTCAGACACAAATGGGACATCTGTATCAACCCGGCCCCCAGGTTCAGGGATCACTACAGAAGGTGTGGGAAGATTCTCAGAGCCAACGCTCAGGAAGGAGCAGAGCAAACCCGTGTCTTCTGGAGATTCACTTAAAAATTCACAGCAGTTGTGGTTTCCTGTGCAAGACCAAGCCAGGAGGCAGGAATTCCAGAAGAGATGCGAAAGATGTCAAGAGCTCCCATCCGTAGCTGAAGAGCTACTGACAGTGGGTTTCAGGAAAGAGACTCCCTTTTCTTTAAGGGCATAACACCTAATAGGTTGACCATACTATTATGGATGGTCCCACACCCATGAACACACAGGCAGCACAAACTGGACCCAGTGAGTTATGAAGAAGAAAATGAAGATGGAGGAAGAGGAGGAAGAGGAGGAGGAAGAAAAGAGTCATGAAGTTGGGAGGCTGTTAGTTGAGTGAATATAATCAAAACACATAGTTTGCATGTATAAGATTCCAAAAAAAAATAATGTTATATCTTAAAAAAAATGAACTCTTCCTGGAATATAAAAACTTGAAACCCATGGGAAGTGAAAAGTGAAGTGAGGCAAAATGAGGGAAATCAGTGGTTAATGGTCTGGTTATTGCTAACTGACATCCTTATGAATATCTGAGACTAGAAGACCACATGGCAATACTCAGGAACTGAACATGTGAGAGCCAATGTTTGATGCCAGTTCACCAGGCTGTGTTCATAGGAGACTTAAAAAAGGATTCAGAAGGGACTGGTATGTATCTTTGCTGAGTCTTACTGTAGGACACAATCCTTATAGGGTAGAAGAGGTTACCATGTAATCAAGTATGTATGAAACATGAAAGAAGGAATAGAGAGGGAGGAGGGAGAGGTGGAGAGAAGAGGAGAGAATGAGAGGAGAGAGCAGATGACGTATTCTGTCTGAGTCACCTGAATGCAAATGTTATGTTAGCCACAGTCCCTATGGAAAAGTTGACAGGAAACCATTTTCAATGCATATGACCCTCTAAAACACTTAGAAGTCTGAAACAGGTTTCCAAAGAGTTGGGAAAAAGATCCGAAGACAGAGTATAGTCGATAAAGATGAAGTGGATTGCAGGGCCGATGACTGTCCCCAGAGTATGCTAGACTCTTGGAATACAGAGTGGTCATTTCTTCAAGCTTCTCAGGGACAGGTAGATATGTGGTGGCCATGATACTGTCCTAAGATAAAGGAGCTGTATGTTCCGTGGCGATGACTAAACAAGCTAAACAAGGTGGTGCCGCCTACCCACATTATAATACCCAATATTTAGTTGATATACACACTATGGTATTTTTTATGCTGTACTGAACCTGGTTAATTTTTTTTCTTTTAGAGCCTTTCAGCTGCTGAGTTTTTAAAACCGAGGGCACTTGCTTGTAATGGATGGTAGTGGGCTTTCATACATTCTATCTACCCTCTGTAAAAAACGTTTCATTATGTAATCTAACCTTGGAGTTTCTTAAAGTCTTGGAAAAGCCTATGGAAGAATGGGGGATAGGGAGAGCATTAAAGACTTAATTGGAAAAAGGCACACTTACAAAACAGGCTATTGAAAGGAAATCTCAGTGCCATGGGTGGGATAATTTCCTATTAGTGGTTGGCCAGGAAGGTCCATGAGGTGTTCTTAACAATGAAGGCAATTATTGCTATTGTTGTTGGTTATAAACAAGAATTAAATAGTGAGGCCCTATAACTGAGGATATTGACTGCTTTGATTACAGAACATGGAAAAACCAAGCTGGAGCTGAGCTAGAGGCTTCTTTCCTGCTAGCTGGCCTTCTGAATACTGGAAGGCAGTAGGTAGCCTGTTGGGGAAGATTTGCCATTGATAGTCCTGCATACTTATGGATCATTCATGTCACACTGTTAACACTTCAGGCAAAATATGCCTATTGGCACCATAGCTACCCAACTGTTGTGGGTACAACCAGCCAGTTTCACATTGGGTTGAAGCCCTCCAGGAGGGAACCTACATTTAGTACAGTTGTTTTGTTATATGGATAGGATATACCTTTAAAATTATCTTGTAAGTATTTTTTGATTTAACTGTAGTTAAATCCAAAAGAACAGATTGCTACAGTTGCCACTCATGATCATGCAAGGATGCTCTTTTTGCAATGTGTGGTAGTTACTATAAATATTAACTAGTTGAACTGTGAAAATAAGATACTGTTGCTGTGGCATAGAGTCCCAGTGTTCATCAGTGAACAGAAGAAAATAATCATACATGTATGTATGGGCCCCCAAGACTCATGGGACAACAAGGAAGAGGGAATGGAAAAAATGAAAGACCCAGAGGAAGTGTGGAGGTTGGTGGGTAGCCATTTCTTGTGTATCAAAGCATTCTTTCCTGAAGGAAAGAATAAGGCACTCCAAGCTGACAAAACAACAACAACAGCAAAAACAGAAGACTTATAAGGATCTTTCCAACAACTGCCAGGAAGGAGACTGCCTGTGATATAGCTAACTGCTGCAAATTTCACAGGAAGCTCCAGATACAGCTTTCTTGGTTTGTCACCCATGTTGGTATGGGCTTGAGACTCCCAGGCTGCTGAGAGCAGTCTTTATTTAGTCTCCTCTAAGTAACCCTAAGCTTGGTTTACCAAGCTGGACATGGGTGGACCCATTTCTGTCATTGGCCTTTCCTGGTTTTACAAGAGATCCTTTCTCAAAAACGTGGAGCACAATTGAGGAGCAGTATCGATCTGTCAGCCTCCGGCACCCACGTACACGCATATCAGTGAGTAAATTCATGCACACACAGGGGAAAGGAGAGCCTATCTCAATAATCTTTACATTTAATTTCTGAGAAACAACAGTAAGATCATTTTGTAAGTCATAGTAGTAAGAGATGGCTCCAGTAGAGGCAATTCAACTTTGAATATGGAGACAGTTTTTTTCAGCTTCATAAAACAACTTCTAAAAATATTGCCTGCATCCTTTACAACAGCCCAGGAACAAGAAAACATTTTTTTCTGCCAGGTAACATGAGATAAAGCAAACCCAGAAAGTGCCAAGAGCACAAGAGCATGCACATAAAGGAGGCTATGTACCCATGTTCTGATTAACTCTACATCTGTCTCCAGCCACCTTTAAAATGAGTCACTGCCATTTGGCAGAGACAAAAAGATCTGGGAGAGAAATTTCAGCTGTCATCTTCACAGTATCCTAATGTGATATTGCACCCCCTCTGGTTTCTATAATTTGAGCCAGATCTCTTTCTACTTGCACTTAAACACAGTCTGGAATAAAAGAAAACAGCTTGTGCCCTAGTTTCACTGATGCCTTAACTAACGTAAAAGCTAAAGGTGGTAGATTTGCTCTCTGCTTGCCAGAGTTTCTTGCTTTCCTGTTTTACTAAATTAAGCAGCTATTTCTGACAGCGAGCATGTCACTCTCCAGCAGTGATTCTCATGACTCCTTAGGGGTTGAACAACCCTTTCATAGGGATCAGCTAAGACCATTGAGAAACACATTATGATTTATAACAGTAGAAACATTAGTTATAAAGTAGCAATGAAAATAATTTTATGGCTGGGGGTCACCACAACATGAGGAGCTGTATTCAAGGGTGGACGCATGAGGAAGGCTGAGAACCACTGCTCTATAGGTAACATTATTAGCTGTGCCTTCTACTGAGTCACTAAGGAACTCTAGAGGTTAGGTCTTGTTGCATCTGAATGGACAGGAGAAGCCCAGGAAGCCAGGGTGTGAATCTATAGGTCTGGGTTATTTTAAACATCACAATACAGAACACACTGGCTACATGAGTGAAATTTTTATGAGACAGGAAGGAAGGAATTATTAATGGTCCCTAGTACTTAGTCATAGTCCTTGAACTTGATTTTCTTTAACACTGCTCTTGAGTTTATCATGTTTTGTGTGTATCATTTTCAGAGCTTTATCAAATTGCAGAGCCCCTGAGAGACAGGAAACTCTTGTTTTTTATTCTCAGCCAAGATAGGAGGGTGCTTTATGTTTTCTTCATTCAATTACTAACAAAATTCATAGTAAGCATGGGAAGTTTGATGAGTGGGGACAAGTTAAAGAATCTTTACATAAAACAAAACACTCTTGTACCTGAGAGATGGCTCAGTGGCCAGTGCTGCTTGTAGCAAAGTCTGGCAGCCTGACTTTGATTCCTATAACCTTTTGTAACCCACACCATAGAAGGAGAAGAAGCAACTCCTCCAAATTGTCTTTTGACTTCCACATGATGCCATGACACAAAATAAACAAGCACATGTGAAGAAACCAACAAAGCCAAACCCTAATCCAAAGCCAAGAAAAAGGCTGCAGCGGTCCACGTGTCTTTCTGTTTCCTTCTGGTTCTGTTCCCTGCCCCCTCCCAATTCTTTCTGTATTCATTTCCTTCACATAGTAGTGGTCACTCTTTAAAATGACTTCTTTTTCATGACTCCTATGCTGGCCTTGAACTTGAAACCCTTCTGCTGCAGCATCTAAGATCCTAGGACTACAATCATGTGCATGATGTCCAGTTCATACTTACTTCTAAAGCTCATTTTAAAAATCATTTTGTAAAGATGTCCATATTCCCATGGTTGGAAGAAAATACTGGTCCCTGTAAGTTATCTCTAGCCAACTACATCCATAATATGTCATGTATGTGCTTGTGCTCAAGTATCACACAGATATATTACATATGGGGGGGGGAGGAGAGGGGAGAATAATAAATAGAATTTTGAAAAAAATTAAAGGAAAAAGGCATTTTATATTACCAAGCCATTCACCAGCCCTTGTAATGAGCATTACTACTTTTTAGCCTGGGTTCCTGTATTCTACAAGAACCTCGTCTTATACTTTGACTACATTACTCTGGAAGATGAAGGGCACACAGAGGAAAGAGAGTACAGTTATACAGGCTGTGCTCTTCTAGATTATTCTGAAAATACTTGGTATCCTGAGAAACTATGACCAAAATGCCTTGCGTCTGACTACTCCCTGATGGCAAACATGCAGCATCCCCAGCCCAGGGGGACAAAAAGGGGGTAGACGTTTGAGCGTCTCCACCAGTATCTGTAGGACTTCTCTTGGTACTGGGAGAAATAATCTCACTGGGAAGAATAAGGGACCATCTCTCCCCAAGCTTCCAGCATGGTCTTCCAGAGGATGCAAGAATCAGGAAGAAGGTGTACTTATCAAAGCAGGAAGCCAAACCCTTATCCCAACACCGGTCTGTCTGTTCCCAATGGTCTGCTGGTCATATGTTTAAAATATCTGGACATATATTTACAAGGGATTGCCTTTGTCCTCTTGCTCTGGGCTCCAACAATGCTGAGGGTGGGAGAAGGTTAGTGATGAATGAATACTTTAATATGGAGATATCATTGCCTTGCCACTCCCCCATCCTGCCCCATCCTTCTCCCTTTGCTTCTTTGTAAAACAAAATTATTTTTGATGGTGTGTGTGTGTGTGTGTGTGTGTGTGTGTTGATGGACATGGAGTCCAGAGATGTTATATTCCCTGGAGCTATAGCTACAGCTCACTCAGCTGCCTGATGTGGCTGCTATGAATTCAACATAGTTCCTCTAGAAGAACAGTACTCACTGACTTGTCTCTCCAGCCTAGTTGCTAATATTTTAAATTATGTGTTGAATATTTGCACCTAATTGTACATTGCCTTCATTATCAATAACTTCTTACAACCAACCTCAAGAAAAATAGCAGCTAGACTAAGTAAGGGGCAACCAAAACAACTCCCACTGAGCCTTCCTCTCTCCCCTATTCACCAAATTTACTGACCTACATTAACTGTGATAAAGGTCAAGGGTTTTAAATAAAAAGACTTGTATACATGGCATTTTGTCTCAGGACAGGAAGCTGGCTTTCAAAGTTCCTTTTGCTATGAAGTTCATTTCATTCCAACTGTTAAAGTTAAAGGAGAAGGCTAGGGGGATAGTTCAGTTAGCATAGTGCTTGCTACACAAGCGTGGGGATCTGGAGACAGTAGAGTCCCAGGGGCTTGTTAGCCAGCACGTCTAGCTAAAGCAAGGAGCTTTAAGTGAGAAGCCCCTGCCTCAAAAATCAAGGTAGAGAAGGGATTAAGAAAGACTCCCAAGGGCTGGGAATGTAGCACATTGGCAGAGTGCTGGCTCAGCATGTGCAAGGTCCTGAGTTTGATCCCTCACACTTCAGTATTAATAATAAGAAAAGACATGCATATTGCATAAAATAAATATTAAAAGTTGAAAAGTACCAAAATCAAACTCTGACTTCCACATGTGTGCACATCTACACAATATATATATATATATATATATATATATATATATATATATATATATAAATGTGTATACACACAAACAAGTCAGGGAGGGTTAAATGATAGCTTGCTTACAAATACCGCCCACAGACTTCTTTTGCAAGTAACATTGTAACTGTGGCGTGAATCTCTATGTTACTACAGCTGCTTTCATCCCAAGTCTGTAGAGTTGAGCACCTGTAACAGATACCTTGTATGACTACCTACCCTTCTCAAACACTCTCTAGTTGGCCCATTACAGAAAACATTTGTCAAATGATGATCTGAAATTATCACAAAATGAAAACCATCAACTAGGCACAGGTCCCATCTGCTCAGGCAGAAGATGGCTAAAAGCTCTCTGGAGCCCAGGAGTTGGAGACCAGCTTAGGCAACAAACCACAACCCTGATACAGACAAGCAAACAAGCTAATAATGATAAATATTTTAAAAAAAGGAAAAGTATTCTCATATTTTTCCACATACATGCACATCCACACAATATGTACATGAACATGTAAATACACAAACAAAAAGTCAGGGAGACAAACAAAAAAGACAAGCAGGCAAGCAAACAAACATGAACTAGAAGTAGAAAGGCTGAAAGCACCAAGTGATACAGTTGTTCTGGTACTCCTCCTAACACAAAGTGTCCTATTTAAGAGAGCATTATCAACTGTCTGCTACGTAACAAGGAGACCTGCTAAAATGTGAAGGGCATATGAAAGAGCATTTTAGGGGGATTTTGGTGGGGAAGGAGAGGCACTGGGAATATACTCATTTTTTTTTAAAGTTTCTGTATCAAAACTTTGATAAAGTCAAGGAGATCTTTCCAGTTAGAATATCTATCACCTGTGAGTGTCTGAGAAAGAGTTACATATAGAGTAAGCAACACAAAGAAATTGTGGCAAAGAACAGAGGCATCATCACATGGCAGCTTCAGAGCTTCAACCACAGTACTCAGACATCCTTGATGAAACAGCAGCCATTGTGATAGCCTGCAGACAGTGAGAACGGCACTCCTATGGCCCTCAAAGGTCCTACTCTACACAGTGCTTCTGCTTTAGCCATGCTTCGAGGTGAGAAATCACCAAGAGAAGCAAGGGATTGGTACACAGCTATTTTATTTTAAAACTATAATCAATTTTGGAGGTATAATGTAGTGGCAGAGTGAATGCTTTGTGTGTGTAAGGCCCTGTGTTAACACCAGGTCGAGGGGAACCGAAATTAATATTTAGGAGTAAAAAGCCTAAAGAAGCTCAACGAGGAAAGAAAATTAAAGCACCCAGTGGTATTTAATTCCACATGAAGACAGAGAGCTGTGTTTTGGCTTGGGAAAGAACACGAAGTGGATGTGGTGTTTCAGAGGAGCCTAAGAATGCCTTTTGGGCCCACAGTTAGAAGGTTTTGAGTTTTGTTGAAAGAACAAAGAAAACAGAAGATAGGATGCAGATACCTTCTTGCTTTTGTCAGCATCACTGGTCCATTATATAACTAATGACCAACTAACAACCTAAGTCTGAAATTCTCTGTTGTGCACTGTCACTGGCTTGGGTAATGATACTGTGGTGTCAGAAGAGGAGAGATGCTCTGTGGATTTTGCACCCCTCCTCTGTCTCTTCTGCAGAGGCAGCTTTGTGGAGGTTTTCTTACCCCTCAGAGACTCATCCTCTGCAAAATGCTGATCATATCATTTACCTAGCTAGGTTGCCAGGATTAAATGAGGTGAGTGGAGTTATTCATTCATAACAATTTTTGGAAGTTAGTACACACTGAATAAAACAACTTTTTTGTCTTCTCCATGATGGGGACACAAGTCCCTGAGCAGGCTTTTCAGAACTGGTGGGACAGACTGTGATTTTGTGCTTTAATGTGACTCCTCGTTTTCTTTGATCATTATTAAATTTTATAGATAGAGATTTGGGTTTTTAGAGATGAATTTGAAGCTACTGTAATTCCCCTGCCACTGAGACTGATAAACAAAACTGTCCACACTACCAAAAGCTTGACACCTAACATGGGCTAACAGAGCTAGCGAGCACAGTACAGACCTTCAGAATCAAGTTTCCATGTTGAGCAGTATATGTGCCAAAGCCAGGGAAGATACATTGATCAGGCTGGAAGATGGGTGTCATTGTGAGAATAATTTGTCATCTTCTAAAGGACTATCTCTGATGGATCCCTTATGGAAATACGTTCATTCATGAAGAAGCCAATCCTGCCTAGTCACACTAATTCAAAATCATCAGAAGAATGAATGACCTGTTCTGACCTATTAGAGCCTAAATGCAACTGTCAACTGCAGTAAAAAATAATAAATCCTAAAAATAAATAAATAAATAAATAAATAAATAATCCTGGCACAGGATTCCTTCCTGCCTTTGGCCATTTATGTTCCCAGGTGAAAGGCACACACAGCCTTTATATTTTAACATGCCTTAAGCAGCACAATAGCTGGGCAACTGCCTACCCTCCATGCTGTTAGAATCCACTTTCCTACCAATAGCTCCGAGTTACTACTTACTAATTTCTATGTTCCATCCTGGCTGCTCTTGATTCAACTGAGCAGCCCTCTGGGCCACATTCTCTTGGCCCTTTTCACTTATCGGCTCTCTTTCTCCCTCCTGCATGTTCTTACTATCCCATGGTGGCTTATGTCTTCCCTCTTCCCTCCTCCTGGTGGGCATTGGCTGCTGGCATCTTTATTCACCAATCAGAATTAACTGGGGTCAGGGTCCCTCAGGCTATCTTAGTAACCAGCACTTAGCATTAGAATATAAGCAGTTGTACACCAATCCACTACAGTTGACTATTTATATTGCCTGACTGTCATAAAAATGCTCTTCTCAGAATATCCCCAAAGTATCTGCCAAGGACTTTATTGCTTTGCTTCTTTCACTCTTGGAAGAGAAGTCAAGGATAACTACTGTCTCCACTGACAGTGAATTCCTTCATCAGGTATGTATGTATTGTATGTATGTATGTATCCCTGGCTGGCCTTGAACTTGCTATATAGACCAGGCTGGCTTTGAACTCATCTGCCTCTCAACTTATGATTTAATTAAATAGAATTTCATCATTTCCCCTATCCTTTTCTCCCTCAATCCTTTCCCAACTTCTCCCCCACCCCGTTCCTTTTCAAACTCGTATGTTCCTATTCTTTATTACTGTTGCATGTATGTGTGTGTGTATGTATGTGTACAAATAAATATATAAATTCAACCTGTTGAGTCTGTTTAGTGTTGCTTGCATGTATTTTTTTTAGGGCTGACCACTTAAGATTGGATAATTAATTATAGAGGGTACCCATCTCTGAGGAAGACTAGCTTTTCACCTGGGGTGAAGTTTAGTGCAATCCTCCATCCACGCTGGCATGTCAATTGGGTCGTTATTGTTCAGGTCTTGTTTATTTAGCCATATTGCTGAGGTTTCGTGGGTGTAGCTTCCCTGTTATACCAGAAGACATGGTCTTCTATCAGACATCCTGGTCCTCTGGCTCTTAAACTCTTTCCAGATACTGGGTTTCTTCTAACATAGATTGATTCAAATGTTCTTCTGCTTTTTGGGCAAGAAATCCATCTCTTGTCCTCAGATCCCTCTTGGTAACCAAGGAGATGACTTCAGCTTCCTCAGCCTCTGTCATTCTCTTTACTTATATTTACATGACTTCTATTTTAGTTTTGTGGGTATTGCTCTCTTGAAGTCTGACACTAAACCCAAGAGTTTTGTGCTCAGCTTCAGCCTCTTCAATAACAGGTCTCGAAGGAGCTGTAGGTTATGCAGAGCAACATTTGCCATGAGAAGGACCATGTTATCTCCCACTCTTTTTTATTCTAACCTTGAGATTTTTCATTTTCACACTTTTACAATATGTATAATAATAAAACAATAAGGGGATATTTACTCAACTTCTCACTCATAGAATATGAAATTGATAAAAAAAAGAAGAAGAAGAAGAAGAAGAAGAAGAAGAAGAAGAAGAAGAAGAAGAAGAAGAAGAAGAAGAAGAAGAAGAAGAAGAAGAAGAAGAACGTGGCCCATTGTTCTCTACACCAGCAATGTTTGCAGTGTGGCATTAAGGGGGGGCCTGAGGTTCTTGCAGGCATCAAATGTCAAGAGTTCCTATAATAATGTAAATGAACATATCTTTTGTGGACATCCTCTGAGTATAAATAGAGTGTTTCTCAGGGCCTGAGTGACACAGGATATTGTAATATACTGAATGCAGAAGCAACTATAAGAATCCAATTATTTTCTGTTGAACTACATAAGTGGGCTTGCAAAAATAGAAAACAATGCTATCATTATCAAATTTTATAATTTTTCATAAAACTGTGCTATTTCTGTGAACATATGAATAATTATGGCTTTATAAAATTAAATATAGTTTTAATTTTCAATATCGTATGATAAATACTGATACTTATAGTATGTCAGAGTTGGCTTGTGCCACTTTGCAAGAAAGCTATTCATATTTCAAAATAGTCTATGGTTGGGGGATATACCATGAAAATCAGGAAGCACCATTTGAAAAAAAAAAACAAAAAAACTTTAAAGACAGATTTCTCTGTGTAGCCTTGGCTGTCCTGGAACTCACTCTTCAGACCAGGCTGGCCTGGAAGCCACAGATCTGCCTGCCTCTGCCTCCCGAGTGCTGGGATCAAAGGGATGCGCCATTACCACCTGGATTTTTAAAAAAGCTTTATTTTTATTTTATGCTTATGGATGTTTTGCCTGAGTGTAAGTCTGTGGACCATGTGCATGCAGTGCCCATGGAGACTAGAAGAGGGCATTGGATTCTCTAGAATTGTAGTTGCAGATTGTTGTGTGCCACCATGTAGAGGCTGGGAATTGAACCCCGGTCCACTGGGAGAACAACCAGTGCTCTTAACTGCAGGGCCATCTCTCCAATACTGAAATTTTTGTTTCCAATAATTAATTTAGCAGCACAGCTAAACTGGATATAACTCACTTAAAAATTCTCTCAGGTGTTCCATAATTAAATTTTAGGACTGTAAATAGTTCCCAAGGCCCCAAATCTATTATACACCTTTAACTGTTGGTTACATCATTCCTGCACTCACAGGTTTACACCATCTCTATGCCCTAACTCTACCTATCCTTGCCCTGGCTGTTGAGCAGTGACAGAGCCACTTTCTGACATTTAAACCTTATTCTTCATTTCCTCTGTCGTGATAGAGTGCCGACTACCTTCTTTTAGTCTCTGAGACTTTCCGCTAAAATATGCCTCTTCTCAAAGTAGATCAGAATGATCTTGGATGGTTATTAACATTAACTACCCTAAAATAATCATATCATCCGAAATTTCTAAATCACAAGTCTCTGTAGAAGGTACAAGTAACCAGTTAATGTTAGAGGTTAGTGGGCGGTTGCTGTTAAGTAACCAGTTAATGTTAGAGGTTAGTGGGCGGTTGTTGTTAAGTTTCAGAGGCTTCGACAGCCGGCCCTTTGGAGGTCTCGCACAGGCCATGTCCTTACATTATTCTTTTGTTTGTTTGTGTCTCCTTTGTCACTTTCTTGGGCTCCAGTTCGTACTTTAAATACTCCAGTAACATTTCCACAGACTGTTTTGTCTATGTGCCCTAAATATAACCTGACTTCTGAAACAAAACTACTATTGAGACAACTATCTCTTTCCAAATTAATGATGCCACAGTTGTTCTTATTAGTTGGGATGGACTAATAAAGTGAGTTTTTTTTAACCTTTTGATTGCTCTTTGTCTAAGGGAAATGGTCTTCCCAGCCCATGGCTAACATATCTCATGTATCTCTTCTGTCCATGTCTAGCCTATTGACTACTTCTTATTCTTTTTTTTTTTTTAATTAGGTAATTTCCTCAATTACATTTCCAATGCTATCCAAAAAGTCCCCAATACACTCCCCCCCCCAGTCCCCCACCCACCCACCCCCACCCCTTGGCCCTGGCATTCCCCTGTACTGGGGCATATAAAGTTGGCAAGTCCAATGGGCCTCTCTTTCCAGTGATGGCCGACTAGGCCATCTTTTGATACAAATGCAGCTAGAGACAAGAGCTCTGGGGTACTGGTTAGTTCATAATAATGATCCACCTATGGGGTTGCAGTTCCCTTTAGCTCCTTGGGTACTTTCTCTAGCTCCTCCATTGGGGGCCCTGTGATCCATCCAATAGCTGACTGTGAGCATCCACTTCTGTGTTTGCTAGGCCCTGGCATTGTCTCACAAGAGACAGCTATATCTGGGTCCTTTCAGCAAAATCTTGCTAGTGTATGCAATGGTGTCAGTGTTTGGAAGCTGATTATGGGATGGATTCCTGGATATGGCAGTCTTTAGATGGTCCATCCTTTCTTCACAGCTCCAAACTATCTCTGTAACTCTTTCCATGGGTGTTTTGTTCCCAATTCCAAGAAGGGGCACAGTGTCCACACTTTGGTCTTCATTCTTCTTGAGTTTCATGCGTTTAACAAATTGTATCTTATATCTTGGGTATCCTAAGTTTTTGGGCTAATATCCACTTATCAGTGAGTACATATTGTGTGAGTTCCTTTGTGAATATGTTACCTCACTCAGAATGATGCCCTCCAGATCCATCCATTTGCCTAGGAATTTCATAAATTCATTCCTTTTAATAGCTGAGTAGTACTCCATTGTGTAAATGTACCACATTTTCTGTATCCATTCCTCTGTTGAGGGGCATCTGGGTTCTTTCCAGCTTCTGGCTATTATAAATAAGGCTGCTATCAACATAGTGGAGCATGTGTCCTTCTTACCGGTTGGAACATCTTCTGGATATATGCCCAGGAGAGGTATTGCTGGATCCTCTGGTAGTATTATGTCCAATTTTCTGAGGAACCGCCAAACTGATTTCCAGAGTGGTTGTACCAGCTTGCAATCCCACCAACAATGAAGGAGTGTTCCTCTTTCTCCACATCCTCGCCAGCATCTGCTGTCACCTGAATTTTTGATCTTAGCCATTCTGACTTGTGTGAGGTGGAATCTCAGGGTTGTTTTGATTTGCATTTCCCTGATGATTAAGGATGTTGAACATTTTTTCAGGTGCTTCTCTGCCATTCGGTATTCCTCAGGTGAGAATTCTTTGTTCAGTTCTGAGCCCCATTTTTTAACGGGGTTATTTGATTTTCTGGAGTCGAGAAGCTGGAAGCAATCCCACTAAAATCAGGGACTAGACAAGGCTGCCCACTCTCTCCCTACCTATTCAACATTGTACTTGAAGTCCTAGCCAGAGCAATTAGACAACAAAAGGAGATCAAGGGGATACAAATCGGAAAAGAAGAAGTCAAAATATCGCTTTTTGCAGATGATATGATAGTATACATAAGTGACCCTAAAAATTCCACCAGAGAACTCCTAAGCCTGATAAATAGCTTCGGTGAAGTAGCTGGATATAAAATTAACTCAAGCAAGTCAATGGCCTTTCTGTACACAAAGGATAAACAAGCAGAGAAGGAAATTAGGGAAACAACACCCTTCTCAATAGTCACAAACAATATAAAATACCTTGGCGTGACTCTAACTAAGGAAGTGAAAGATCTGTATGACAAGAACTTCAAGTCCCTGAAGAAAGAAATTAAAGAAGATCTCAGAAGATGGAAAAACCTCCCATGCTCATGGATTGGCAGGATCAACATTGTAAAAATGGCTATCTTGCCAAAAGCAATCTACAGATTCAATGCAATCCCCATCAAAATTCCAACTCAATTCTTCAACGAATTGGAAAGGGCAATCTGCAAATTCATCTGGAACAACAAAAAACCTAGGATAGCAAAAACTCTTCTCAAGGATAAAAGAACGTCTGGAGGAATCACCATGCCTGACCTAAAGCTGTACTACAGAGCAATTGTGATAAAAACTGCATGGTACTGGTATAACGACAGACAAGTAGACCAATGGAACAGAATTGAAGACCCTGAGATCAACCCACATACCTATGGTCACTTGATCTTTGACAAGGGAGCAAAAACCATCCAGTGGAAAAAAGACAGCATTTTCAACAAATGGTGCTGGCACAACTGGCGGTTGTCATGTAGAAGAATGCAAATTGATCCATTCCTATCTCCTTGTACCAAGGTCAAATCTAAGTGGATTAAGGAACTCCACATAAAACCACAGACACTGAAACTTATAGAGGAGAAAGTAGGGAAAAGCCTCGAAGATATGGGTACAGGGGAAAAATTGCTGAATAGAACAGCAAAGGCTTGCGCTGTAAGATCGAGAATCGATAAATGGGACCTCATAAAGTTGCAAAGCTTCTGCAAGGCAAAAGACACCGTCAATAAGACAAAAAGTCCACCAACAGATTGGGAAAGGATCTTTACCTATCCTAAATCAGATAGGGGACTAATATCCAATACTTCTTATTCTTTAGGTAATGGGTATTCAGAAACTCAATGATTTCATGCCCCTATGACTCCCAGTGCCACCTGCTGGCAGGTTAGCTCTTTTGCAGACTATTGTGGTCCTGTTGGTTATTTGCTCTGTCCCTATGAGGTACAGGGCTGCTCCCAGCAGAGAAAAGTGACCCCAGAATAGATAGAAGACACAGATGTTGATCCACAAGAAAGCTCAGGTACAGCATAGGCATTTTCTATAACAATGTTAAAGAGACAGAGAGGTCATGAGTCTCTCTTGCTAAGCAAGCAGAATACAAATGCTGAGAAATCACCTCACAGAGTTTTAACTTCAATATTATGTGTCATTTTTGGAATTAAAGTAAGTCTTATTTGTAAAAGATAGAATGGGTTACAAGAGAGGAAGGAATAAAACAAGAGAAAAATTACATGTAAGTCATTGAGAAGGAATGAGGAAGCAGATGGGGGATATGGATCAGCTGATCAGTAAATATACATTTACTCTGAAAGCCTTGTCTTTTAAGAAATTAAATGTCTTCAAGCTTCCATACTGTGAGAAAGTCCAAGCCAGAGGTAGAAGCCATCAGTGGTTACTCTTATTAGCATTTGACTCAGGCTTCAGTTCACCGCTGCCTCAAGAGACCTCAATATCATAAGTCAGAGACAGAGCTAACGTCATCAGCACGGTTTGAATGACTAGCCCACAGACTATAAGAAAAATAGTCACAGTTTTAAAAAGCATAGTTCTTTCAGTCTCTCCGCTTTTTTGAAAACACACACCCCTTGCAGCTTCCTCTAAATTCCCTCACCAATCCTCCCTTCTCTCAGATGCCAATCTTTTCTACCCATTATTTATAAGCCAAAGGTATTCAGGCAGGGAAACTGTGGTATAGATTTGCATTGTCTAATGATTTCCTAGAAGTATCATCTCTGTTTATTTAGAACTTAAAAAAAATCCAAATTTCTTAGCCATCCATCCTCATTTCAAGTGCTTAAAGCCATATATAATCATGTCAATAAAGGACACTTCCATCAACACTGAATGCTTTATTCTCTTTTGAGAGTTTTGTTTAGTTTGAGACAGGGCCCCTCTACATAGCCTTGGTTGTTTTGGAACTTGCTATGAAAACCAGGCTAGAACACAGGAAGTTCTATTGATCAGATTAAGGTATAGATTTGGACTTATCAAGTTTAGAACTATTGGCATTTTAGGGTTATATAAATCTTTGTAGTGAGTCGTTTTCCTGGGTATTATAAAATACTTAGCTGTACTCCCAGTACATAACAGTGGCACTCCCCTCAGTGTCACAACCAAAATGTCTCCTGACATTGCCACAATTTGTAGCAATGTGAAGGAGACCAAGTAAATAAAAGACATGAAGTCGGAGTCACTGTCTACAATGAATTTCTTCTTGCTGCCCCATGGCCTACTGAATAGCTTAAAATAATTTTGGTACCCACTTTATCCTTGCACATGTAACAGAAATTTACTGCAGTATAGAGTGATGTCTCCCATAAAGAGTGGTAGAAAGTGTAGAGCTGCCCACACTATGCTAAAGGTGACTAACTTAACTGGACAAGCTCCTCATGCACATTCCTCCCTCAGCACTACACAAGGAGCTCAACACCATTCTTGTCCCACTTGCACTCTCTTGGACATCAAGAGCAAAACCAACCAACCAACCAAACCCTCATATGGCCTCAGTTTCTAAGTTTCAGCTTCACAAAGCAGCCTCTCTGAAAGTGTGGTCAAGAGCCCAAATGAATACTACAGTGAAAAAAACCTTTAGAAGACAATTGTCCAAATTATGTAGGCTCTTTGTTCTTCAATTATACTCGCTAGATATATTTCCTGTTTGTTGGATTAGTTGGTTGGGATTTTTGTCTGTTTGTTTTTTTACCTTGATGCTAAAATAAAGATTTGTGTTAAACTGAACTCTCCCAGCTTCCTAGAGGGCTTTCTTGATATTCTACAAGATTTCCATCCAATGAGATTAAGGCACAAAAGACATCTTGTTGTGAGCTCAGGAAATGGTAATGTTCTAGAACTACAGCAGAAGTAGATATAGGGACTAAAGAATTCAACAGGCTAGGAACATATGTCAGGAACAACTGGATATGGGCTGGATTTTTTTTTTCTTATCAAGCTGTCATGGGCTGTAAATACGTGGACATCAGATTGGTAGATCTCTCCTCAGTTCAGAGCTGCTAAGAATACTGGCAGAGGTTTGGGAGCTGTGCATTCAAACAATCTGTAATTAGTGACATGATACAACCACCTCAACTGAGACATGGGTGAGAGGACTTGCCTGCTCAGTTATCTGCTATGGGGTGCTAAGATTTAAAGAGAATTAAGGCAAGGCCCAAGCCCTCAATATGGGCAAAAATCACTGAACATGAATCACTAATGATGGGACAATGATTACTTTTTTCTTGTTTTATCCCAAATGGCTTCATCTCTTCTGGGCCCAGTAATGTGATTGACAATTACACAAGACCTTGGAGTGTCCTATAAACAGACAATTAGAATGAAGATATACATTGGCCTACCTTTGTACTTGCCTTAAACATTATACCATGCCTTAGTCACAGCAGCTACTCAATAAACAAATATCATTGGAATACTGAATAAGGTAAAAGATTCTGTACATCTCACAAGATAGGACCCCAAAAGGTAATAAGGCTTTCTTCCATTTTGTGGGTACCACACAGACCCCATCAGGGTAATATATATATGAGGCACTTAGGGAAAAGATCATAAATTCAAGAAACAATAGTTGCATCAAACAGAATCAACAAAAACCTAATGGCACATTTAAATTAAGAAAATATGTGGCAACTTTTGTGTAAGGGACAGTCCTCAGAGTACAGAACTGTGAGAGATTCTGTCCTAATTTGGCACTGGTGACAGCATAACTGTTGCCACTCCTAGGAGAAAAGATGAGAGGAAGGATTGATTACAGGAACGCAGAAGGAGAAAGTCTAATGAAGAAGAACCATGACCTTAGGTCGAGGGGCACCAGCAGCCCAAGGCATCCCCTCAAGGGGGGAGAATAAGCCAGGAGAATAATTAGCCAGACCTTACCCCCTCCGCCCCCATCCCTACTTGGAGCCCCTGCTGGGACTTTGCCTTGGGCGGGAAGTCAGGCTTTGGAGCCCTAGCTTTAGCCCTTATGGCAGCCTCCCGTGGAGAGAGCCTAGGGGGTAAAGGGAGGGGAGAGCTCCGCCCCAGGAACCTATCACTCTCCCTTTGCTGTGGGTGTCTGCAAGTCTTCAAAATGCCAACTGGTGACCATCTGATGATAATCCAAGAGGAAAGAATCACTATTATTCTTTCATTCTGCATGAGAATTTAAAAATCACTCTGATTTAAAAACAAGATTTCATCCAGGACAAAATATTCCAATTAAGAAGAAAGTTCAGATAACAGGGAACTTTAATTCTATCACATCTGAACCGGTCAGCCACAAATACACCAAGTCTGGCTTCCTGGCTAGTTCCTATCAGGGGATCTGATCAAATGAGAAATGGCCATATATAACCAAAGCTTTTACTGTGACAGACTACAAATCAACTCAGATTTAGGGATTTACCAGTAAACTAGGGATGTGGGGAAAGGTGCCCAAACTCTTAAGGTAAAGCTACCGCTTAAAACACACAGATGACAGCCATAGAGGAAATCCATGAGAAATGTTAGTGGGCAAAGTGAGAGCTGCTACATTTCTGTAAAAGTATAATGAAAAACATTGTTAAATGGCAGAAAATAATCTGGAGGAATATACAAAGAAGAATATGGGAATTCTGGAGTGATCTTCAGTCATAAAAGAGACAAAAGTCACTATTGTTTAGGTTTAGGTAAGTCTCTGGGCTCTAAGTTACTGACATTTATTAGCAAATTATAACAAGATGGGGAAAAAAGGTTTGTTTTCTCTTCTTTTATGGTTTAATCATCACTATACACCCAATTTATTAAAGTCAACTCACAAAGATTTACAATTACAAAACAAATCATTAAGATTTTATTATGTATATGGCCATCAATTCTTAAGAAATCACTATATATACAGAAACTTCACAGTGAAACCAACTCTTATTTGGCACACTAATTTGGAAAGAAATGCTTTCTTTCTTGAGAGAGAGGTGTTTGCATGGGTCCTGCTTAGTCAGTGAAGGGTCTCTGCATAATAATGGCTGCTACAAATCTCATACTTACCTGCAAGGCACACACACTGGCCTATGGTTCAACCATACTCAGTCACATCAAATTACAATTAAGTGGTATGCATAACTACTTTACATGTGCAGATATGATAACCACTTTATATGTGCAGATCTTCAAGAGAAAACACCCACTGACCAGGATTGATTTTTTTCTTTGTTGTGAACTAATAGATCAATCCAAAGAGATGGGTCTATCATCTTGTCTGCGGATCACCTAAATTGTCATAAAGATTTGGCAGGACTCATCTCACTAAAATATAATCTAGACTATTATTTACTGATGCAGCAATTTATACTTCTCATGGGTCTAAATAGCCTTGTTTCCCAATTAAGTCGTAAACACATAGTTTCAGTGCCTGCCATACATACACACAAACGGGACAGTGAAAAAGAGAAGTTCCTGCCCTCCCAGGCTAGTGAACCACAATAAAAAGGTAACTAAATAAGAACTCCAGACAAAGATCTTTGTTAGAAATACAGTCATAAAAACTACTAGGCTGAAGCTAAGCATGGGAGGAAAGGACAAGAAGTTAGTGAAGCCTCACTACAAAGCTGACAGTTTAGGCAAAGAAAAAGTGAGCCATGTTAAAATATAGGAAAGGTCACTTTGGGACAAAGATCAGATGAGACAAAAGCCGTGAGGTGGGGATGCACTGGGGATGTTTAAGGAATGATCAATAGATACAATGATCAATCAATAAGAGGAAAGTGATAGGAGATGAGACAGGAGAGTCAGCCAGACACCAACCCATCAGGGCTATGGAGGCCAAAGAATTTGCATTTTGTTCCAAGAGTGATGAGAAGTCGCCTTAGGGTTTGGAGCTAGAGAGACGTGACCTCTGCTTTAAAAGCATCACTCTGTCTCCACGTGGAGAAGAGCCTGCAGCCAGCAGAAGGCTACAGCAGGCATTCAAGGAAGAGCAGTGGCGGCAGTGAAAAAACACGTGGGGAGTTGGCCATTCCACCTCTAGGCCTGTTGGCAGACTGAACAGGTGGTATGTGTGGGGAAGGGGAGACAGAAAACAGTAATGGGCCAGGGTTGCAGAGGAAAGAATGGAGGAATGTGGATAGGAGGTAGGTGAATGCTTACGACAATCAAAAGTTGGGAACCAAGTACATGTGAAATGCTCATTAACACCCCAAAGGAGATGCACACTGATCACTAACACATATAAGTCTGGAGTTTCAGGGAGAGGTTAGATATGCTTTTAAAAATAATCCAAATGGAAAAATGTTATTGGAAACATATGTTCAAGAGAGATAAAGACTGTATCTTTACGTTTTCATTGTGGACTATTGTTTTTTCACACTGAAATGCAAAAGCGAACTTCATAGGATACTGTGAATTTGTGATGCTCAAATAAGACCTGGAAATGTAGTCTTCAGTTTTTAAAATAAAAGCTAAGCAAACGAGGGGTGGAAAGGTCGTGAGCTAATACTCTATAGACTCAGAATCAGACCCCTGGGCTCTCTAGTTCAAGCCTGCACAAAGCAGTCACTCACAGATAACATCTATAAAGGAGGGAAAATGCAGGTGGCCTTCTCCACACTGCCACATGCAATGTGACAGAGGTATCAACAACATGTGGACACAATTTGTTCTGGTTGTGAGTAAAGAAACTCTCAAGGCATGAACAGCTCAGATGTGCGGGGTCTTCAACATGGGCTCTGACAGCTGACCTTGTTCAGTTAAACAATTTGCCCCAAAAGGGAAGCAGAAGGCATTTGGATTCTGTAAGAGGAATTCTTGAGTTTCAGCACTACCTTATAAATTATACAATGAAGCAAGCACTTGTTTCTTATTCTAAAGAATGTTCACCTAGTCTAATCTCTTTACAGAGAAGTTTAAAACTACATAAAAGAAAGAGAAAGAAAGAACTAACGAAAGAAAGAAAGAAAGAAAGAAAGAAAGAAAGAAAGAAAGAAAGAAAGGAAGGAAGGAAGGAAGGAAGAAAGAAAGAAAGAAAGAGAAAGAGGAAAAGAAAAAAACTGTTTGTAAGGACAATAGGACAGGAAGTGTCAAAGTCATAATCAAAGAGTGACTTTAGATCTTTTTGAAGTGCAGAGAAGAAAAATAGCAGCCTACAGCTTAAAGCTAACATCACACCTTGGAGTCAGTGAGTGAAGGAGAAAATCTAACAGCTCTCGGTTCTTCAGTGGAAATGCGAAACCTACTAAAGCAGTGACTCTCAACCTTCCTGATCTGACCTCTAGTACAGGTCCTCATGGTGTGCTGACACCCAACCATAACATTATTTTCATTGCTACTTCCTAACTGTAATTTCCTATTGTTATGAATTGTAAATATATTCAGAGACAGAAGTCTGCCAAAGGGGGTCTTGCCCCACAGGTTGAGAACCACGGGACTAGAATGTCCCAGAACACGATAATTAATAATTTAGTCCTTTCAAATTTTTTTCCAGTAACTTTTAGAATTTAAAAAGACTTTCAAAGAACAATAATTTTCCTTTGAGAGGGCCTGTTTTCTTTCATGATTTTACTAAATAACAAAAGGGTATTTGGGACAGAGGGGCAAGGATACAATGCAAAAAAGTATGACATGTTTTGCTTTAAACATATCCAAGGATATGGGCTTGAAGAACAAACACACTGCATGTTAAGCTTTGGCCATGTAGATCAAAAGCAACCAGGAGAACCTGAGCACAAGCCTTCTCCTTCTTTAAAAGGCAAGCACAGTACCACTACTTAATATGTATTCACTCTTAAAATCATCCTTGGATTGTGAAGTGTGTTTCCTCCAGTCTTTGAGCAGTACCAGCCCCCTCACACACACACATCCTCCTCCTAAAACCCTGCCCACCTAGAGCTCAGCCTTTCCCCTCAGCTTTGACTTACAGATACTCATTATGAGGAGGGAAAGAGAAGAGGAAGAGGTAAAATCACAGCAGTGTGCACTCCCCAGCAGCAGCATGCATGCGTGGGGAGTGTTGGCCAGTGCAAGCACTCTACACTCAGCCTTGTCCTTTCTCTGCCTGCTCGTTCTCCTTTACTGTGTCAGCAACCTCTTGCTAGACTCAGACTCAAGATTACCATTGGCCACAGCATGAAAACTTGGGCCAAAAATTAAACTGCGTGTGTGTTTCAATATTCTGAATGAAGCAGTACAGTTGTGAGAACTTCTCAGCTTGAACCAAGCTACATAATTCAAGATTAGTGATTCTCATCTCATGAAGAAAAAAATGGGACTGTTCTACTCAGCCATCACAACCATGTGTAAGACTGATGGAATTTATCTGAGACCACGTAACCAATTATGTCCCATGAGCTATTTCTACAGTTTTATAGGAAAAAAAATGATCAAGTAAAAACCTAATTAATATTTACTCTCCAGCACATGAGTAATATATACATGAATACCACTTGCCAAATATTCTCGCAAAATACCCTCAGAGATAAACACTGGAAGAAAAGTTTCCTTTCTTTTCTTTACAGGACAGCAGAATTTCAACTAAAGTCAGAAAGGGTCTCCTTCAAAGTTCTACAGAGCAAACAAAATCACAGGTTGCCACGGTCATTCCGTAATGCTCATAGATAAGGCAGCCCAGAATCTCTTTAAGAAGCAACTAAACACGCATCAAAATATTTCAATTATACTAATGGTTCCAAGATAATTTGCAGAAACATTCACATCTTCTTTTTACAAATAGCAGATAACCGACTATCCAGATGCTGTTACAAATAACAGATAACCAACCATGCAGACACTGACTCCACAGAGCGTGCCATATGTTTGAATTCACGCCCCTGCAAAAACTCAGCCTCCTCTGCACATACATTTGGCATGACTCCATCTCTGGTAATTCTCAAAGTACGAGGGAGTATAAAAATAATCTGGGAAGTTATTTTCTAAGAACAAGAGCCACGAGAACATAATCATATTCCTACAGTCAGACTTTCACTTCCTTACCAAGTGTCTGTGTCCTGATCAGACTAGAAGAGCACAGTGCTTCAAAGGAGGATGACAAGGAAAGAGAGGACAAGGTATTCATGAGATTAACAGAGAAAGAAGTATGTGCATAATTACTGACATATAATTGACATCTGAGTTGGAAATATTTTCCAGTCTTTGTGTTTATTACGCTGATTTTATAAAGCAGAACAGCACAATTACATCACAGTGCCTGCTAAGATACAATCCAGGGAGTCTTCAAAAGCAGAGCGTTTGGAGAGGGGGAGGAGCAAGGAAAAGACAACAGAAGTCAGAGCAGGATAACACCAGAGCCA
The DNA here is from genome assembly GCF_978045245.1 of Mus caroli. Taxonomy (NCBI): domain Eukaryota; kingdom Metazoa; phylum Chordata; class Mammalia; order Rodentia; family Muridae; genus Mus; species Mus caroli. The sequence continues at coordinate 7,414,260 of NW_028227274.1, read as the reverse complement.
CAAAACTGACTTTTGAACAAAAGAAAATAGAGGCACAAAACATTTACCAGTGTTTTCATTCATAGGATTTCTTCCTAGATCCATTAAAACACTGGCTTACGATGGATTTACACCACAGTGAAACCCTTGACAACTTCAAAATCAACTTCATGTTTGGGTTTTCCATTCTTTCAGGTGATGAATAGTGGGAATCAGGGAAGGAATGTCACTTGAAGTCAGTCATTTATCACAAACCAAAATGGCTAAGTACCCCATAAACCGCAATGATCCATTTCCTATTAGCACGGCACAACAGAAGGCAACCTCATCTGCATTAACAATTTTTATGACCTCCGTTGGCAGAAAGGCTAATGTTAGGAAATGGCTTGTTTTTGCTCTGCTATAAATGTTCATTATTATACCATAAAAAATTCTTTAACAGTATAAACTACTGATTGGTCCATTAAAGGATTCTTTCTGGAGAAGAGCTGACAATCTTGGGGAAGCACTTTCACAGCTTCACACGCCTTAGTCTGTTTTAGATATGAGCTAAGTGTTTCTTAATCAGGATGTCTAATGTCATAACAGAGTATGATTTAAACGATTTCTGCCCCTCCCAAAAATCTTCGAGGTCACTGACCATTCTATGTCTCAACTTTCAAAACTCATCCTTCAAGTTTTAAGCAATACCAGGTTTCTTACTTGCAAGAAAAGGCATGAAATTAGGGTGTCATGATTGAAATTAGGTGAAACTGTTACAGAATTTATGTTCAATAAACTGTCCATAAAACGCAACCTCACAGTTTGAACATCTCAGGGGGTCACATCCAGATGACTGACGTTACTCCTCACTACAGACATCAACGGCAGCTATGTTAATGTCATAAAAGAAATGGCTCCATATACTGAGAACCAAGTGGCCTGGAAAGGCAGCTGGAGAAATGGCAGCACATCAAGAATCAGGAAGATTCTTTAAGATTCTGTTCTTTCATAGCTCGTAGAAACCTGTTGGGGTTTTTTGTTTTTGTTTTTGCTTTTTTTTTTTTTTTTAAGTTTTTTAGTTTTTTTGAGACAGGGTTTCTCTATATAGCCCTGGCTGTCCTGGAACTCACTCTGGAGAACAGGCTGGCCTCGAACTCCGAAATTCGCCTGCCTCTGCCTCCCAAGTGCTGGGATTAAAGGCGTTCGCCACCACACCCGGCATCAGAAACCTGTTTTAAAGTGAGTGGTTGAAAGCTCCCCAAATCCCAATATTTACCAGATACATAGATATCTATTTTGGTATTGTATTTAAATGCATTATGTAGTTTAAGATGCATAATGCATTTTTACTAAGGTTTTGAAGATTCTTTAGTTCTTAACCTCATTGTTCTATTTTTTTTTTTTTTATTACAAACATCAATAAACTGGGAAAACCAGTTTAAAACCACCTCCCTAATGATTCTGCTTTGACTGATTCTACAGTGCAGCCTGGTATTGGGATCTTTAGTTGCCCAGGTGGACTCTAATGTCCATCCATGTTTAATGACATCACTAGACCCTTTGTGTAGTGAATGTGGTCCGCAGACTAACAGAGTCAGCCTTACCCAGATGGTTGTTTAAACTGTAACCTCATTCCATGCTTAGGAAATTAGAATTTGCGTTTTTATAAAATGTCAGGTGATCCTCGCCTACATGGAAACTGTAGAGAAAAGATGAGAAATAGGATGGAAGGGGTCAAATAACCTAATCAGATTTCCCAGCATCGGTGCAGGCTGGGAACGGGTACAGATGTGGGCTGAGAACTCTATGTTAGAAAATAACAAGTCCCTCCAAGACTATCTATCACTAATATGTGTACATAAATGTACATATTTTCAGAAAAGTAAGAGCCTTGGGCAGAGAAAGAAGAATAAGAAATGATTCATTTATCATGTTTAGAAAGACAGATATAGTTCTAAATAAGAAAAAATAAAACAAACTCCAAATTATTAAAAGTAAGTACATACCATGTTGCTATTTAAACATAAGGATAATTTAAAAAAATGCTTGCATGCTATGAGCCAGGGTGTTAGGGGGCAATTCATGAAAGAAAAAGTAAAATTTCATGACCTCGACATTGAAGAAAAATTTATCATACTAATAATTTTGACTTTTCCCCAGACAAGATAATCTTCCAGAAAGTTTGGGTTCCCCTGAAAATCCTGTACCTGCTAGAATGTGGTACCCCAAAGAACAAGCCTCTCCCACTCGGACTCTTAACCTCTCTGTGTCCTCAAATCCCTCCTCTACCTATCACCGATCGATGGCGGCTGGCACTGCTTCCTTTCTCCTTTGAAATCACCAATAGCCCTTAAGCCAGACGATCCCACCCACCAAGAACTAGGGGACCAGGCGAACCAGAGCTGAAGGTTTATGATCTTATTTATGCCAACAAGGTTCTTTTTTTAATTATTAGAAGCCACCCCCTCCCATAGAAAATGCCATCCCAAACTAAAACAACACAAAATGTTTCACAGTGTCTACAAAAAGGGCCAGAGACAAGAAATCTACATAATCCCTTCTTAGCTTTGTCTTCAAGATTTAGGGAAATGTTCTGAGGTGCTAGTTAGACTTTTGGAGTGGGGCTGGAAATTGAACCCAGTACCTCAAACATATTAGGCACATGCTCTACCTCTGAATCTCACTCCTTATCCTTATCTCACTCAGTGTCTTAAGCATAATCAGATCTCTGAGTGTGGGCCTCTCTCTCTCTCACACACATGTTCTTTGTTGGTACTGTCCCCTAATGTGTCTCACACGTATAGAGCCTCTTGTCCAAAATTCAACTCTATCCTCCATCACTATATGGATCACAAATATTTTTTTTTTTTTTAGCAAAAGAATAACTTCATTTCAGAGACCAATACATGCAAATAAACATCCATCAGAGGGTATGCCAGTGCACAGTTGTGTTCATGTGTAAAACACAATACATATTAAACACATATCAATTAATGTTTGTTATAAGTACAATATTGATCATAAATATTTTTTAATAAATTTATTTCTATGTGCCACACAATGTCACGGCGTGTGTGTGGAGGTCAGCAGACAGTTATAGAAGTTGGCTTTCTCCCCACTATGTACGGCCGTCAGCATTGGCAGCAGGTGTTTGTAAAACTGAGCCATCTTTATAACACTTGTATATATTTTTGGATTAAAACTGTTCAAGGGATCCTCACTACAAGCCCAAGTTTCCTTTTAAAAATAATTTGTTTATTTTTATTTCATGTGCATTAGTGCTTTGTCTGCATGTATGTCTGTGTGAGGGCATGAGTTACAGTTTTGAGCTGCGATGTGGGTGTTGAGAATTGAACCTGGGTACTCTGAAAGACTAGCCAGTGCTCTTAAACAGTGAGCCATCTTTCCAGCCCCAAGCCCAACTTTCTAATTTGTGCTTCCCAGATTTTTTTCTTTAAACTACCTATACAAACCAGAGTAATATTTGTAGACTATCAACATAACCTTAGGAAATGTTTTGCTTTGTTTTTATTAAAAATTCATGATTTTCTTGCTTCAGCTTCCAAGTGCTCAGGTTTTAGGTATATGCCACCACACTGGCACCAAGGAGCCTCGTGGTGGCAAGGGAACCATCCTAATGGTTTGAAAGGAAAACATGACGGCCCACATCCATACCCGTTCCCAGCCTGCACCGATGCTGGGAAATCTGATTAGGTTATTTGACCACTTCCATCCTATTTCTCATCTTTTCTCTACAGTTTCCATGTAGGCGAGGATCACCTGACATTTTATAAAAACGCAAATTCTAATTTCCTAAGCATGGAATGAGGTTTCAGTTTAAACAACCATCTGGGTAAGGCTGACTCTGTTAGTCTGCGGACCACATTCACTACACAAAGGGTCTAGTGATGTCATTAAACATGGATGGACATTAGAGTCCACCTGGGCAACTAAAGATTCCAATACCAGGCCTCACTGTAGAATCAGTCAAAGCAGAATCATTAGGGAGGTGGTTTTAAAGCTGCTGCCTCAGTGAGGCTAGTGCACAGCCTAAGTTACACTTTCTACATCAGCCAAACCATTTCCTCATCAGTGCCTCAAACAGTTCCCTTTCTCCCCTCTCCTTCACTGACATTTCTCACACCCCTGCTCCCATCTCGTGAGTGCCCTTCCTGACCTGCATTGACCACCTTCTGTTTTACTGTCATAGGAATTCTATCCTGCTCCCTTGTTCTTCCCATCCTTTAGCATCTCTTCCTCCTCACCCCTGATCCTCTTTTTAGTTTCTCCTCTCTCTCTCTCTCTCTCTCTCTCTCTCTCTCTCTCTCTCTCTCTCTCTCTTTCTCTCCCCCCAACCCCTCATATATGTACACACACACACACACACACACCCCACAATCCGTCTCCATCACTCTCCACTCTTATTCAATACAGTGCTCAAAGGCTTAGCTAGAACAATGACACAAGGTAAAGAAAGAAAACAGTTACAAATAGGAAATGAAGAAGTCAAATTCTTTTTGTGTACAGTCATGATCTCCTACTTAAAAGACACTGGAGATCTCTTTCTTCAATCTCAGCCCTGCTCAGCAGTGTGTGTGCACTTGGGAGCCGGTTCTGTTCTGTACATAGCTTCACACTCTCAAGGGCTGGCAAATATAAATGCTAAATGTCTCTTACTGGAACTCTGAGATAGACTTTTAGGTAAACAGCAAATTAAGCAAATGAGATGTCCTTGTGTCTGAAAAACATAAGCAGGACACAATTCCTCAGAGAATACAAATTTAGCAGCCAGGATAGGCTTTAGCACCCCTAACTCAAAAATCTAGTTAATGTCAGAAACATTTTTAGCACTGACACTCAGCACGAAATACAAATATTCCAAAATAGAAAACAATTTTTTTAAGCCACCAAACTCTAAAACTTCAAACATTCTGGTTCCAAGCATTTCAGATAATGAATATTCAACCTATATGTCCACGATCTGACTGTGTTGGCCAGTCAGTACAAAGGTCTAGTTCCCTTGAGTTAAAAAACAGAGCCTCTATTAGTTGCTATGCTGTGCTCTTAGGAAAGCATGAAAACAATGGAAGAAGTGAGAGGCAGGGTCATGACCTTTAAGTTTGCATGTGGAGGATCTCAAATAACAAGCCATTCCCCATCAAGCAGAAGCAGGAGTTCTCCTGTACCATGGTCACAGGAGCCTATTTAAATTTGGGAATGAATAGACCAGGTCATCTGATGCAACTGAGTAACTCCTTAACCACTCCATTTTAGGATATAAAAGGCTGCAAGTACTATCAATACACACATAAAGAGGGAGAGTATTAACGGAGTTATCTCCAAAACCTGAGTGCATGAACTGCTCTGTTAACGAAACAGACTGTCTTATGGGACCTGTCATTCAACCAGAAAACATTTCCAATGTGGACTCAGAGACAAGAACCAATAGAAGACTGCTTAGAAACAAATGTTGGAAGGATACGGTTCAGGCAGTTGTCCCCAGCTGAGCTGAGAAACTTTTAAACTGGGTGGTGTTGAGAGGAAGAGACTGGGCTCTAAAATCCAGCAAGCTTTATTGAACTCTGACCTCAGTTTTCTCTCTGCAAAATAGGAATCCTAATAACAACTTCTGTAACTAATTTAAATGATAAATATTGCAGTTACTCTAACAATGTACACTGTATAATAAGTGGTTTGTTTCTCTAATACTTTGCAAAAAAAAATCTTTATCCCAAGAGTCATTTTTTTATTTATTTTTATTTTTTTCTAGTATTGATTTTTTTAAAATATTTTTTATTACATATTTTCCTCAATTACATTTCCAATGCTATCCCAAAAGTCCTCCATACCGCCCCCCCCCCACTTCCTTACCTACCTATTCCCATTCTTTTGGCCCTGGCATTCCCCTATATTGGGGCATATAAAGTTTGCAAGTCCAATGGGCCTCTCTTTCCAGTGATGGCCGACTAGGCCATCTTTTGATACATATGCAGCTAGAGACAAGAGCTCCGGGGTACTGGTTAGTTCATCATGTTGTTCCAACTATAGGGTTGCAGATCCCTTTAGCTCCTTGGGTACTTTCTCTAGCTTCTCCATTGGGAGCCCTGTGATCCATCCAATAGCTGACTGTGAGCATCCACTCCTGTGTTTGCTAGGCCCCGGCATAGTCTCACAAGAGACAGCTATATTTGGGTCCTTTCAGCAAAATCTTGCTAGTGTATGCAATGGTGTCAACGTTTGGAAGCTGATTATGGGATGGATCCCTGGATATGGCAGTCTCTAGATGGTCCATCCTTTCATCACAGCTCGAAACTTTGTCTCTGTAACTCCTTCCATGGGCATTTTTTAATTTTTTTAAAGATTTATTTATTTTATTTATGACTATACTGTAGCTGTCTTCAGTACATCAAAGGAGGGCATCAGATTCCATTACAGATGGTTGTAAGCCACCATGTGATTGCTGGGAATTGAACTCAAGACCTCTGGAAGAGCAGTCAGTGCTTTTAACAACTGAGCCATCTCTCCAGCTCCCAAGAGTCATTTTCTACAGTGGTTATATTACAAGGAGTTACATGCTAATCCTACCAAGTCATGTACCTTTTCCTGAATCTTCATTATAAAAAATTTAATGCCACAGTAGTCTTATATATCATATCTTTTTCCTGGTGTAAGCATTTTCTGTTCTCTCTGACTTTCTATTATTATTATTGTGTGGTGACAGAGAGCAAACCCAGGGCCTTGCACATATTAAATATGAACTTTATCACTGAAGTAAAATATACACATACACACACACACACATATGCACACATACATACACACACATATGCACACATAAACATGTACATATATACACACATAGACAAATGTATGTAAACACATATACACATACATTATATACCCATAAACACACATATAAACTCATACATAAATGAACAGATACACATATATACACACATAAGCAAACATACATATATACATACATGAAAATATACATATACACATAAACATACATACAAACACACAACATGTATAAACAAGTATACATGTAACACAATACATGTTCACATATGTATGCATATACACATATATAACACATGTAAACATGAATGCACACACATACATAAAATACACATGCATAAACAAATATACACATGCACACATATATACATACCATACATGCACATATATGCACCCATACACATATTCATTTTGTTTTTAAGCTTCACTATCAATGCTACCTCCTCTCTTTGAATGTCTTCCCTATCACCTCCACTATCAGAGGCTATCTCTTTAGCTTCCACATTTCACATCAGAGTATACCTCTTGATTCATGAACCTGTTGCTTCCCATTGGCTAAAAATATCTAGGACCAGGTTGTTGAACACGATAGGCACTGTGTATGGAAATTAGTATAAACAAACAAACAAGTGAGTAAAAATGAGAGTGGCATTTGTCAACTACATCAACTGCCTTTGAGATGCTCATGAGGCACAGGCTATACTATTAAGACTTGAACACTGTACCATCATAGGATGTTCTGTTGGAAAGCACTCATTCTAATCTATTGGGCAGAACCCTTAGCCCAGCACTAACTGTAATATTTGTAAATGAATGACTATTGACAAATATAGGTATGCTTATACACATTCTTTTGTCCAAATGAAAGGGGAGTAACCATTCCTGACTACTGAAACCTACAAGAGGAAATATATACAACATATACAAGTACATGCTATGGAGGTAATAAATCAGACAATGGATAATGAGTACTTAATCACATCAATAAGGTAGTTGAGGACAACGGAATATAGTTCAGTAGTACAGTGACTGCCTAGCATGCAAGCCCTGCTTCCAATTCCCAGAAGGAGAGAAGCAGGATTGAGAGGTTCTTGTTTCTGGTCACTTATATTCTTCCAGAAGGTAATGAAGATTTTCTGTTAAGAATTAGCACTTCAGTTGGGAATAGTCAGTCCTATTCAGTAGTTGAACTTGACGTTACCCACAGCTGTACTTGCTCCTTAGCCACCAGAGGCAGACTGTGTCGCTGTCACATGAGAGTGTGGTGTGTAGCTCTATAATGTCTCTAACAGACTGAAGGAGGCCAGCAGCACCTGTAGCAAAGAAAGAGATGGCCTCTCCCGTAGTCATGACCACAGAGTCTCTCCTTTTCTAACCACTGCTTTCTTGGCAATGATTTTCCCAGGCCCACTGTGCTTCTCCTCTGCCATGAACAGACTGTTAGGCACGCAGTCATTTCTGCCCCTGTTTTGTGATGTCATCCAACCTAGTATTGACCTCTTTTCTCAGGACCACTGTAGAAATATTCAATGCATGTCAAACCCCACCAAACACTCTTATCGTATGGGGAAGCTTGCTGGTTACTTTACTGTTTCCTTTCTCTTGGTCCTCGACCTAAGAAACCTAACAGTGACCAGAGCACTCCTGACATCTTCCTCTGTGATCAAACTTTAGGCTCTGTCCTGTAATGGCTATCATTTCACTCCACAGAACTCCCTACAGTGGAAAGTAGCAAGGTGTCTTCTTATCTGATTTTTTGATCCCAAACTATTCTTACTTTGGTTTGCAAAGATGAATCTTAGAAACATCTGGCTAAGTGAAAGAAGCAGAAGTCAAAAGATGATGCATAACATAATTCTTTCATATGCCCATAACAAGAAAATCTATATAGAAAGGAGATATCAAGGTTGCCAAGGACTAAGGTAAAACAGGAATGGTAAGAGATTGCTAGTATGAGGTATTATATAAATAAACTTTTATATATCTTTGAAAACTTTATACAATATGGTTTGATTATATTCACCCATACCTTTTCTCCATATCCACTCCACCTTCCTAACCACTCTCCACAAACCATTGTGTTTTGCTTTGTTTTGTTTTGTTTTGTTTTGTTTTGTTTTGTTTGAAACCCACTGAGTCCATTTTGTATTGCCCTTACACTCATGGGTGTGGGCTCATCCACTGGCACATGGTTGAACACAAGCTAGTCATGCCCTTGAAGAAAATTAACTCCTCTCCTAGCAGCTGTCAACTGTCCACAGCTTCTCAACTACAGGGGTGTGGGCTCATGAGCTGCCCCCTCCACACTGGAATGCTGGCTTAGTCGTGTGCAGGCAGCCACACCTGCTGTGAGTTCAGGACTGAAGACGTCCCATTGTGTCCAGAAGACAGTGTATTGCTCAGTCCTCCTGACCTCTGACTCTTACATTCATTCTGTTCCATCTTCTATAACAGTCCTGGAGCCTACATATGACATAGACATACAAAAACTTATAAAACTAACTCTAAGAAAACAACCAACCCAATTAAAAGGTAGGTCAGGTGGCTGAGAACATGCTCAGAAGAGAAAGTATAAACGGCTAAGGAATGTATTCTTTCAATGTGCACTATTCTTAGCCACAAGAGAAATACAAATTAAAACTACGATGAGATTTCATTTTACCCTAGTCAGACTGGCTAAAAAAGATTAAATATATAAATTTTAAAAAGCCCAAGACAGTAAATACTAGCAAGGATGTGGGAATGGGAGGAGCCCCCATGCACTGTTGGTAGGGGTGCAAATTGGTTGAGCCACTATGGAAATCTCTGCAGTGGCACCAAAAGAAAGAAAACAAAACAAGACTCTAGAAAGAGGCCTACCATATGACCCAGCTATACCACTCCTTGGCATGTATCCAAAGGACTCTATTTTTTACTATAGAAGTATCTTACATTAAGATGACAAAAGATGTCCTGGAATTAGACCCTGTGATTGCTGTAAACTTTGTGAACACAGTAAAAACTACAACACTGAAAGTCTCCGTATGAGAATATACAAATTATACCTCAGTTTAAAAGTAAAATCTGCACTTCTGCCTTTGATGATGAGCTACTTAAAGGTGTTGCAACATCAAAGAGCAAGTCTCTCACTACACCTGATTAGATGCCAGGGCACAGAACTGCTATTGACACCAGTGGTACCGAGCAAGGCATTGTGCAAATCCTCCACTGGTCCTTGTGTTCATATTTGTTCCAACCATGTTTCTTCCTTATTCTCTTGCTTCTGCCCTTTTTACCAAAGCCCACCAATTTGAACTCTTCTAGCATTAAAGCCAATATACAAACATAGTTCCTCTAACTCACTTGTTGCTACATATAAAAAATACACATCCCCTGATGGTACTGTGTCCAGAGAAGTTAAAGAGGGGAGCTTAAAATCTCCAAATCTGAGTGAGTCTGAGGGTGCCAAGCAGGATGCATTAAGGTTTTGTGCAACAGGGGACCAATCTCAACTGCAATTACAAATAACAGTGATACACAACCATCACCAAGAAAAGGCTTTAAGTAATGCATAAAGCATAGCTTACAGAAAAAAATTGCCACTGAAGAGAAAGAAGTACAAAATGGAAGCAGTTTTAACTGGTGACATGGACAACCAATATCAAAACTAAATATGGTTTCTAAGACTCTACTATGTAAAGTACAGTGATGTCTCTATGATTTGAAACTATGGCTCTTAAGCAAAGGAAGGCATCTCCATTCAGAGGGCTTTGTAAGTCAGCTATGAAGGACAAAGAATTCTCACGATGACCTTAGAAAAAGCATCTGCCATCCCTTATAATTATATTACATAGATATTCAGTATTGCACATGTAGGCAAATACTCATTTTTCAGCTCCTTGATGTCAACACATATAGATACATACACAAATGAGGTATTAGTAGTCCTAAAGTTCCTAGGAATCCTACTCTTCATTTTTCTCTCCCTAGGTTTTAGTCCCTAGTAAGATGTACAAATTTAATCATGTGAGAGAAGCCTCTGCAGTCATCTATTTCATAACATTATCTAGACTGGCACATGTTCAAAATTCCATTATGCTACTTGGCAAAGTCATCACAGTCACAAAGTATTTTTGAGAACTTCAGTCCTCCACCTCCATTAAGAATATGGAGAAATGAAGAAAGAAAACCAAGGTACAGTGACTCATACATGCCTGTAGTCCTACTTCTAAGAAGGATGAGACAGAAGGGCTACCTCAGCCCAGGAGATTGAAGCCAGCCTTCAATCACTAAGAGTCTACCCTAAGCAGTTAACTCTGTTGTGTCAATTGAGGGATATGTGTCCAACTTGGAGATGCCTCTGATTTCTGTATCATGAGTGACTAAGAGAGCAGCTAGTTAGGGAAGATATCACCAAAAAGGTAAGACTGGAAGTTATCACTGAGCCAGGTACTCATCAGACTGACACTTGTACACAGCACGGCACAGGCAGCTCCTCAGAACAGCACAGGGAAAGTAAAGCCACTGAATTTCAGAAGTGAAAGGAGTCCTCCAGAGTCCTCCGCAGAGTTAAGGGACAGTCTTCAGGGGACAGTGACAAAAGAGACAAAGCAGGGTCCAATCATGATGTGTGGCATGACGGATAGCCTACTGGCCAAAAAGTTATTTTTAGGTGATGAAATCAATACAATAAATATAATAACTATTTTGGATGGACAAACAATAAATATAGTCATAAAAAAAGAGAGAGAAAGCCTCCTGACAAAGTGACAGTTAATGACAGTAAGGGTCTGCTGTTACATGTTTTGGCTATAGTAAATGACACCATGAGATGGCCTGTTTTAAATTGACTTCTTGCATGATATATACTCACGAATGAGTGGTTATTAGCCAAAGAAAAAGTACAGAATACCCAAGATACAGTCCACAGAACTCAAAAAGGTCAACAAGCTTAAGGGCCCAAGAGAGGACGCCTCAGTCCCATTTGGGAGGGAGAAGAAAGCAACCATAATGGGGTGAGGGAGGAAGGAATCTGGGAGGGAAAGGGGACAGGGTTGGGGGGAGGAGAAGGGAACCTTATCTGGTATTTTGTGGGAGGAAAAGGACTGAAGCCCTGAGGGCCAGCAGAAAGAATGTAAACAGGCAACCTTAGGAGGTAGGACGTTGGAGGGGCTCTCCAGAATGTACCAGAGACCTGGGAGGTGAGAGACTCTCAGGATTCAAAGGGTGGGGCCCTAGATGAAAGTGGGGAAAGGGAACTTGTAGAGTCCACCTCCAGCAGAAAGACAGGGCATTGAGTGAGGGATGGAAGTGTGACTACCCCACAGTCACACCTCTGACCCATAATTATTCCTGTCTGAAAGAACTGCAGGGATGGAAATGGAGAAGAGCCTGAAGAAAAGAAGGTCCAGTGACAGGCCTAAAGTGGGCTCCAACTCAAGGGGAGGCCCCAAGGCCTGACACTATTACTGAGGCTATGGGGCGCTCACACAAACGGACCTATCATGACTGTTCTCCAAAAGACTTAACAAGCAGCTGAGTCAGATGCAGATATTTACACCTAACCAATGGACAGAAGCTGCCAACCCCTGTGGTTGTATTAGGGAAAAGCTGGAAGAAGCTGAGAAGGAGGGCGACCTTGTAGGAGGACCAGTAGTCTCAATTAACCTGGATCCCCTGAGATCTCTCAGATACTGGATCACCAACCAGGCAGCATACACCAGCTGAGATGAGGCCACCAACACATACACAGTACAGGACTGCTGGGTCTGGGTTTAGAGAAGATGCACCTAACCCTCAAGAGACTGGAGGACCCAGAGAATTTAGAGGTCTGGTGGGGTAAGAGGTAGGGTGGGGACATCCTCATGAAGACAGGGGGGCGGGGAGGAGGTATGGGATGTGGAACAATCAAAGGGTGAACCTGGAAGGGACAAAAATCTGGAGTGTAAATAATAAATACATACATACATACATAAAAAATAAATAAAAGGGAAAAAAAGAGGAAAAAGAAAAAAAGAGTCCAACATCTAAATTAGACAAGAGGGACAAAGGCACCTGCTCAGGGTTAGAGTAATAACCATGTATACACACTTGTGTGCACACTTTAAGTTATACTCACTCATTCACTTATTTACTTATTTTATGGATGGTGGGTAAGGAGATGAGCTTATGCCATGGCACATGTGTAGAGAGGAAGGAGGAAGGAGAGAACTTGTGGGGTGGGTTTTCCTAATTCCACTGGGTTTCCGGGCTGTTAAGCTCAGTGGCAAACACCCTAACTTACCAAGCCATCTCGCCAATCCTACGTTGTGTTTTAAGATTTATTTATTTGGGGCTGGAGAGGTGGCTTAGCAGTTAAGAGCACTGGCTGCTTGCTCTTCAGAGGTTCTGAGTTCAATTCCCAGCAACCACATGGTGGTTCACAACCATCTATCATAGGATCTGATGCCCTCTTCTGGTATCTGAAGACAGCGACAGTGTTTTCATATAAATCAAATAATAAAATCTTTTTAAATTTGTATTTATTTATTTATTTATTTATTTATTTTATCTATGTACATTTGGTGTTCAGCCTACATGTATGTCTATAGAAGGGTGTCAGATCCTCTGGAACTGGAGTTACAGACAGTTGTAAGCTGTCATGTGGGTGCCAGGACTTGAACTTGGGTACTCTGGAAGACCAGCCAATGCTCTTAACTGCTGACCCATCTCTCCAGTCCCTACTGTATTTTTTTAAGTATCATTTTTTATTGGAGAATTTTTAATGTTTAAATAAAGCAATAACTTAAATATAAAATATGGCCCATCCATTTTATATGTAATGTAAACTGACTTGCTTGAAAAACAAAGAACAAAGAAATTACCTTTAAACAGCATACAGTCTGGGGCTGAAAAGATGGCTTAGTGAATAAAAGCATTTGCTGCACAAGCAGGAGAGCCTGAGTTTGGATCCCTAACATCCATTGAAAAGCCAGGTGTGCCTTCATGTCTGTATTTGCCAGACACAGGCATAGCCTCACAAGAGAGAGCTATGTCAGGGTCCTGTCAGCAAAATCTTTCTGGCATATGCAATAGTGTCTGGGTTTGATGGTTGTATATGAGATGGATCCCCAGGTGGGGCAGTCTCTGGAGTCATCTATTGGATGGAACACAGGGCCCCTAATGAAGGAGCTAGAGAAAGTACCCAAGGAGCTAAAAGGGTCTGCAACCCTATAGGTGGAACAACAATATGAACTAAACAGTATCCCCCCAGAGCTTGTGTCTCTAGCTGCATATGTAGCAGAAGATGGCCTAGTCAGCCATCAATGGGAGGAGAGGCCCTTGGTATTGCAAAGATCATATGCCCCAGTCCAGGAGAATGCCAGGGCCAGGAAGCAGGAGTGGGTGGGTTGGGGAGCAGGGTGGAGAGAGGGTATAGGGGACTTTGGGGATAGCATTTGAAATGTAACTGAAGAAAATATCTAATAAAAATGCCTTAAAAATAAATAAATCTTTTAGAAAGAAAGAGAGAGAGAGAGAGAGAGAAGAAAAGGAAAGGAAAGGAAAGGAAAGGAAAGGAGAGAAGAGAAGAGAAGAGAAGAGAAGAGAAGAGAAGAGAAGAGAAGAGAAGAGAAGAGAAGAGAAGAGAAGAGAAGAGAAGAGAAGAGAAGAGAAGAGAAGAGAAAAGAACGGCAGGCCAAGTGTGGTAGTGCTTGCCTATAACGCCAGCACAGGTGAGCAAAGGCAGAAGGATTGCTGCTCTCCAGCCTGGCTGGAAAAAAAAAAAAAAAGGCTTACACTCCAGCATCAGTGAAAGAAAGAAATAACCCTGCAGAAAGAAAATAAGGTAGAGCGGCAGTTCTCAACCTGTGAGCCATGACCCCTTTGGGGTCACATATCAGATAACCTGCATATCAGATATTTACATTATAATCCGTAACAGTAGCAAATTTTCAGTTATGAAGCAGCAACAAAATAATTTTAAGATTGGGAGTCACCATAACAAGAGGAACTGTATTAAAGGGTTGCAGCATTAGGAAGACTGAGAACAAATGATGTAGAGAGTGAAATAGTAAGAGAAGAACCACCAATGATCTCATCTTATCAGGGCACTCGCGTGCATACACACATGCACGTGCACACATGCACACATATACATATGCACATGGATATACAGGTACACACTCATCATACACATGCACACACAATATATATAATGGTATATAATGACACTATTAGTTCTCTTTGAAAACCCTTACTGTCTTATTTTAGCTATATCTGGAAGGTAATAAAGATGATATATTTGGGAATTAAATGAAAAAGTAGAATAGAAAGGTAGTTGTTTACAGTACTGTATTTTATACAGAAATACTTCAAGGCCAAAGCACACTCCACGTTCCCATTTCCTGGGAGCCAGAGAGCAGTATAACATTTGTTTTTAGTAACCAAAAAGGAAGGGCAGTTGCAAGTCACTAGCAGTTCTGCCTGTTTCAACACAGTCAGTAAGGCACTGGTTCTGAATACCTCAAACTATAACAAAATCCATTTTACACTTCACAAAAACAACAAAAATAAAACAACAGACCCCCAAATGTTCTCAACATGGAAATTCCTGCATCCTTACAATTCAATTCTGGAAGTATTTAGTAGACACCAAAAATGCAATCTGTTGCTATGGTGATGAGCTACTACCATCAAAAGTCACCCATGAATAAATACCAATTCTGATTTAGTTGCCTAGATAACAGAGAAAACAATCCAGCTTATCACAATTACTATTCTTTTGTTATCCAACTATACATGGATTTCCTCCCTTCCTATACTAACTGAATGTCAGGAGAGATGCAAATAAACTGAAGTCTTTCTACCTATGTATTTGAGCCAGTTGTATTAAGTAGATAAGTTATATCCTATCCAAATAGATACAGGATTTAAGGACAGGACTAAAGAACATACTTTACTGAAGATCCTTGCTGTAGAAGCTACAGAAAGTGACAGCAATTGGTGGTTTCCTTTCACTTTACCACCTGAATG
This sequence comes from Mus caroli, assembly GCF_978045245.1. Taxonomy (NCBI): domain Eukaryota; kingdom Metazoa; phylum Chordata; class Mammalia; order Rodentia; family Muridae; genus Mus; species Mus caroli. The sequence goes on along the minus strand of NW_028227274.1, from coordinate 7,398,507 downwards.
CAGTCCAGTAGTAGCTCAGCCTCTAACAAAAAAGGTGAATTTCTTGTTAGAATGATTCCTGTGGCAGTTCTTAAAGCTGAATTTGGTGCTGGTCATTAATGCCCATTGCCTATTGGTCAGCTCAGAGGATGGTCTCTCATCCAAAAGCTGACCCTGCAGTCACACATCAGAGGAGGGACGAGCAGGGCACACCACACTGACAGCTGTCCTCCTCGGGGAAGGACAACAACTCATTTTGATTTGTTTTCCCAGATGGTCTTCAGGCTCATCTGGACCAAAAGCCTTTTAGACTATTTCTAGTTAGCACAGCCCCAAATATCTTCTTACAAACATACACTTTTCCTCACCACAGAAAAAAGGGAGGGAACCCAGCTATATTAAACTGATTTTATTATGTTGAAATTGTTTTTCAGTCAATTGTGTAGTCTTTTCCTCCAATTACAAAGCTGAAGATTCTTTTCCACTAGAGCAGTAACTGCTCAGTAAAAGCTGCTAACTTTTACCGTGATTGCTGCTACACGACCCAGAACCACACTGACTGGTGTTATTCTTTCATTCTTTTTTTTTCTTTTTTCCTTTTTTAACTTTTTATTGATTCTTTGTGAACTTCATATCATGCACCCCAATCCCACTCACCTCCCACCCCTTCATATCCACAACTTCCCTACAAAAAGAAGACAGAAAATTAGAAGAAGAAAAAAAAGAAAAAATTAAAAACAACAACAGAAAAATCTCTCCCTGGAAGCTGTAGTGTGTCAGTGTGTCACAGTGTGTGCACCCTTTTGTCCACACTTCTTTACTTGCAAATGTTCATTACAATGAGTTTGGTTTGGTTTGAGGCCTATGGCTTCTGCTACCCTATCAATACCAGATCCTTACTGGGTCTGCTCTCAGATACCCCGTTGTTGCCCTTGTCATGGAGATCCTGCAGCTTTGAATCTTCAGGACCTACTCCTTCATGTACTCCAGTAGTTTATAAATGGGGCAGATGTTGGAGTGGGGTAACTCAAAGCCCTGGATCTGGGACTAGGTGGTAACTAAGTTGGTTAGCCCACTAGCTCTCCTGTCAATACATTGCCAAGGCTAGCTTTGACCAGGTGAGGGGCAGGGCCAGCTCTCTGGTCTGTGGTACTTGGCAAGGAATAGAAACCAGCTCTCCATCACCAGCAGATCCATCTCTATTGTGCTGCCCAGGTGAGATGCAGAACCAGCTCTTTGAAGTCCTTGGATATCAACATGGCCCCAGGTGGCAGCCCAGACCAGGGACATCCATGTGGCCTTTGGTGGTAACATGGTTCTCGGTGGCAGCACAGGTCTGGCCATCACCATGACCTCAGGTGGCAGTGCAGACTATCACTCAGGCCATCCCTCACCAGCCTTGTGTTTCCAGTTTCTCTTTTCTTCACAGTGCACAAGATGTTCTGCTTCTCTTTCTCTCCTATCTCTCCACTGCACCCTTGCTCATCATAGCAATGCCCATGGTGGGCAGGCCAAGCAGTGACCTCTGGGTGTCTTCCACCCAGCCACACCATGGAGCCGTGGATGATGTTATTATATATTAATTGTAGAAGGGGAATCTATTGACACTCAGCTGCCAAAAGGACAAAGTAATAGGTTTATGTTTTAAATTGTAATTCATTTTAAGGCCAGACATGGTGACACATGACTATAATTCAAGCACTTAGGAGACTGGTAAATTTCAGGCCAGCTGGAGCTGCATACCAACCTCTTCCTAATATTCTCCTATTCCTACTTCATTAACGCAATAAGGAAAATCACCTATGGGTATACCTAGAAGCCTGTCTCCCAGGAAAGTCTAGATTCTGTCAAGTTGACAAGTGAGACTAATCATCACATAAACATCAAACTGTGTGTAAGGGGAGAATAGCAGTTATTTACAAATTATCCCCCCAGTCTCCTGGTACAGAGCCAGGTACAGTAAGCTGCGTTTAGAAGTTCTTGATGAACCAGTCCCATTTACAAACAAGAAAATGGCTATCTACCTGAGTGGTTGGCCAAATGCATTCTATCTGGAACCTTAACTTTAATTTAATCCAGAAGGACCCTGCATGGGTGGTCACTGATGCTTCCAGAAGACATGGGTAATTACACAAAAATCAAGCATAAATCATCAGATATCTCCTTATGAGTTATAGGTCAGAGAGCAACATAGGCTATTGCCACTTCCCTTGGCTACCTACCATAACAACACAGAAAAATCTTCAGCTAAAGATCCCATACACTGTGGCTGCAGGACATACACAGAAAAAGGGAGTCTCAAGACAAGTAGGAAACTTCCTCCCTGCTGACTAACTTCTACAGTGCTGGAAAGTGAAAAAAGGCATCAACAGTCTTAGCTAGTGCTCACGATGGACTTGTTGTCTTTTTTGCAAGGCAAGCACTTGACTGGCTAAGCAGAATTCTAGCCCTGTCTATTGGTTGTTGATAAGGTTAACCAAGATAACTTCATGGGAAAAAACACCTTTCTACCAAACAGTGCTTAAAGTAGACAGCTAAATGAAAGGTTAAACACCTACTTTACCCTATGCTTGAAAGTTAATTCAGAATGAACCCAGATCTACACAGAAGTGCTAAATCTACAAAAACCATTAGAAAAAAGAAAAAGGGCATAAATGTGCACCCTTTGCTTGGGAAATAGCTCTGTAGGTAGGCCCTGAAAAAACATAAGTGCCAAAACAAAACAGGTAACTTGGACATTGTCAAATTTTTTAAAAATTTCGCTTCAAAAGATTACCACTAAGAAATTAATCAATAATACATGGAATGAGAGAAAAACATTTATAAATCACACATCTGTTAAAAATCACACAGCCTTATATCTAAAATAGGAAAAATTCTTATACAGTACTAACAAAATAACAACTCAATCAAAAGGTGGGCAAAGGATTCAAACAGACATTTCTGCAAAAAAGACATACAGATGGCCAATAAGCACACGCAATACTATTCAGCATTACTAATCACTGGGGAAATGCAAACCACCGCCACAATAAGATGCTATTCCATGCCCACTCTTATGGCCAAAGTAAAAGACAGTGAGTGTTGAGAGTTAGGGAAGAGTACCACCCTCATAGTCTTAGGGGGAAAAAAGAAAAATAAAATAGTTTTATACTTCCTTACACGTTACCAGAGCTTTGGTATGACCCAACAAGTCCATCGTGAGAGAAATGAGAAAACACTTACATTCAAAAATTTGAACATGAATGATATTTAGCAGCACTGGGCATATTTAATTATATTAATAGATACAAGAAACATAAAAATTCAAGTAGCCACTAAATAGAAATGACTGAGCAACATGATGTAGCGCACTCATTGAGATAGTATATGGCAATTAAAAAAAGAAAGAAGGAAAATCAGCCACAACCTATGACACAGAAGACCCCTGACTACATTACTCTCAAGGAAAGAGGTCCGTCTCAACATCATGTCCAAAGCTGTGCCATTTGAAGAGAAATGTAAGTTATTACTAATGAGAGTAGGCTTCATTTCTGGGGAGGCAACCACATTCTAAATTCATTATGCTGATGGTTACAGAACTCAGAAATTTTGTAAATAGAAAAACTTGCTGGTGTGTGAAGTATATCTCAAAAAAGATGCCTTTAAAGACAGCAGGCCTTTGAATGAGCAAGAGGGTGTGATTCAGGGGTGTGGGAAAACCAGCAGGCACTGCTTGGATCCAGAGAGGGAAGCAGAGCTTCCTGCCTCTGACACTGGGCTTCCTGGCTACCCAGGAACTGGAGAGGGGAAAAGCAATGATTACCAAGGAAGGAGAGAGATAACTTGGAAGGTTGCACAGTCTTTATAAATTGTCTTCTAAATGTTGGTGACAAGGCTCCAGTTGTCAAGCCTTGTCACAGTACAAAAGCCAGCACGAAAGGCTTCAAGGGCATGTAGTGTGTCTTAGGAACTGACTTGAGCCTCTAACAACAAAGTTGGCTCCTGAGTATGATCTTCATATCCTGCAGAGAACTAACACAGACTTCTAATTGCTGGTAACTTCAGAACGAAACTCAGATTCCCTGACTTGGTGACCTGAGTCTTTGTTTGCTCATTTAAATGTTGACATATACTTTCTAGATCCTAGGAACTTCTCAAACCTTGTGCACAATAGCAAGTCACTTAGTCAAAAAGTAACATTAATGCTAATTTAAAGTTTATGTGTTTTGGGCTTAAGAAATGGTTTTTCAGTGTGTATCTAGTAGAGAAGAACTGCAAATCAATGATAAGATACACATATAAGTCTGGAATAAACAAGCATTAGGACTTTGAGCCAGCCTCAAGTGTGTGCTGTATGTACCCCAACCTAAATTGGAGGCCTTTCCATTTGGAAGTTTTCAGTAGAATAAAAACACTGAGGAGTTACTACCTTTGAAAGAATATAATATTTATGGGATTTTCATGGAATCCACGCCTTCCTCCATTCTTCTACTGGCAATTAGTATGTTAAATAAAATATCAGGAGCATGATGTAGAATGATTCAGAGGGCGATGTTAGCTAATTATATTGGTTGAATATACATGGAATTTTCCAAAGTATATTAAAAAGAAATTATTTCCGGGGATCCATCCCATAATCAGCTTCCAAACGCTGACACCATTGCATACACTAGCAAGATTTTGCTGAAAGGACCCAGATATAGCTGTCTTTTGTGAGACTATGCCGGGGCCTAGCAAACACAGAAGTGGATGCTCACAGTCAGCTATTGAATGGATTACAGGGCCCCCAATGGAGGAGCTAGAGAAAGTACCCAAGGATCTAAAGGGATCTGCAGCCCTATAGGTGGAACAACATTATGAACTAACCAGTACCCCGGAGCTCTTGACTCTAGCTGCATATGTATCAAAAGATGGCCTAGTCGGCCATCACTGGAAAGAGAGGCCCATTAGACTTGCAAACTTTATATGCCCCAGTAAGGGGAACACCAGGGCCAAAAAGTGGGAGTGGGTGGGTAGGGGAGTGGGGGGGTATGGGGGACTTTTGGGATAGCATTGGAAATGTAAATGAGGAAAATACCTAATAAAAAATATTAAAAAAAAGAAAAAAAGAAATTATTTAAAAGTCAGTTTTGTAATTACTTAAATTTTAGTTGTACAGCCATGTACAAACACTTGCAGTAGAAATATTCTGGTAAAGTAGGGAAGATTCAATCTTCATGATTTTTTTTTTGTTGTTGTTTTTTAATTTGATTTTTTAATATGCTGTCACTACTATAATTAATAATAAAGGCTTATGAACTATAAAAAAAGTCAGTTTTGGTCACATGGTATGGGAGGTGGAGGCAGGGGATCAGAAGTTTGAGATCAGCAGGACAACACAGCCAGTTCAGGACCAGCTTGCATATGAAGTGAGACTTCTGTCTCAAAAACAGCAAATGATAAGTAGATATTCTTTGAAGTTCTCTAAATTCAAGAACAATAGATGACTTCTAGGAATTTATCCTAATAAAAAGGGGAAATTTAACTGAATGATCTACATTTTTGTTGTTGTTTTTGTTGTTTTGTTTGCTTATTGTTTGTTTTGTTTTCTATTTTAAGACAGTTTATTTATGTAGCCCTAGCTATCCTGGAACTCTGTAGATCAGGCTGGCCTCAAACTCACAGAGGTTGATCTACCTTTGCGTCCCAAGTGCTGGGATTAAAGGCATGTGCCACTACACCCAGCTAAAACAGTATAATTTTACAAAGAGACATTTTGTTGTTGTTGTTTGTTTTTTGTTTTGGGTTTTGTTGTTGGTGGATTGGTTTTTGTTGTTTGTTTGTTTGAAGTTTTCAAGACAGGGTTCCTCTGTGTAGCCTTGGATGTCTTAGACCTCACTCTAGAGACCAGGCTGGCCTTGAACTTAGAAATCCATCTACTTCAGCCTTCCTAGCTGCAATTAAAGGTGTGTGCCACCACTGGCCAGCTAAAACTACATCTCTATTAGCAGAAAGTCCGAAACTGCCTAAATGGCCCAACATCGAAAAATAGGTAACTATCACATGACAAGTAGGTAATTAATATGTTACATATGTATTTTAGGGAGTATCATGAAACTGCAAACAATTATAGAAAAGCGATAGGACACTGATCTCTCCCTCTTCCTTTCTTCCTTTATTTTTGTTTGTTTATTCATTTTTATTATTTGAGATAGGGTCTCACTAGATGGCTCTGGCTGTCCTGGAGCTCACTCTATAGAACAGACTGGCCTCAAGTTCTCCAAGGCCTGCCCACCTTTGCCTCCAGAGTGATGGGATTAAAGGGTTTACCATCAAGCTGGGCTAGGATGCTGATTCTCTGTCCCAATGGTTACTTGTATGCATGTATGGATAGCTGTGCACCAATGAGCAAGCACAGAGAGACTGAAACCAGGCACGAGGGAAAACCGACCAGGAAAGCGTACTTTATTAGACAAGAAGAGAAGAGTATGGGAAGATAGGACGATCAAACATAAGTTAGTCATGATTTCTGCACTGTCTATATTTGCTGACATAAAACTTGTTCACAGTAAACTTTAGGGAAAAAAGGCTTGTGGCATATAGTGTGATAGGGCTGATCTTTTGGATGGTCACTGGGAAAGCTTAATTGTAATTTTATTGATGTATAATTTATAAACTATAAAATAAGCTAACTGTGAATTTACATTTCAGTGGCTTTAAAAAGTGTGCAAAGGTAAGGAATCATTACTAGAGCACATCTCAGAGCTCTGTGTCACCCCACATGCTGTCCCTGTAGTGTACAGCACATCTCAGAGCTCTGTGTCACCCCACATGCTGCCCCTGTAGTGTACAGCACATCTCAGAGCTCTGTGTCACCCCACATGCTGCCCCTGTAGTGTACAGCACATCTCAGAGCTCTGTGTCACCCCACATGCTGCCCCTGTAGTGTACAGCACATCTCGGAGCTCTGTGTCACCCCACATGCTGCCCCTGTAGTGTACAGCACATCTCAGAGCTCTGTGTCACCCCACATGCTGCCCCTGTAGTGTACAGCACATCTCAGAGCTCTCTGTCACCCCACATGCTGCCCCTGTAGTGTACAGCACATCTCGGAGCTCTGTGTCACCCCACATGCTGCCCCTGTAGTGTACAGCACATCTCAGAGCTCTGTGTCACCCCACATGCTGCCCCTGTAGTGTACAGCACATCTCAGAGCTCTGTGTCACCCCACATGCTGCCCCTGTAGTGTACAGCACATCTCAGAGCTCTGTGTCACCCCACATGCTGCCCCTGTAGTGTACAGCACATCTCAGAGCTCTGTGTCACCCCACATGCTGCCCCTGTAGTGTACAGCACATCTCAGAGCTCTGTGTCACCCCACATGCTGCCCCTGTAGTGTACAGCACATCTCAGAGCTCTGTGTCACCCCACATGCTGCCCCTGTAGTGTACAGCACATCTCAGAGCTCTGTGTCACCCCACATGCTGCCCCTGTAGTGTACAGCACATCTCAGAGCTCTCTGTCACCCCACATGCTGCCCCTGTAGTGTACAGCACATCTCGGAGCTCTGTGTCACCCCACATGCTGCCCCTGTAGTGTACAGCACATCTCGGAGCTTTGTGTCACCCCACATGCTGCCCCTGTAGTGTACAGCACATCTCAGAGCTCTCTGTCACCCCACATGCTGCCCCTGTAGTGTACAGCACATCTCAGAGCTCTCTGTGACCCCACATGCTGCCCCTGTAGTGTACAGCACATCTCGGAGCTCTGTGTCACCCCACATGCTGCCCCTGTAGTGTACAGCACATCTCGGAGCTCTCTGTCACCCCACATGCTGCCCCTGTAGTGTACAGCCAGTCCCACCCATACATACCCTCGGATCTGTGTCTGTCTCTATATACATCATTGTATTTCAGATTTTAAAAAAGGAATTTCATGTTTATGTATCACACAGCCAAATAAAAATAGGTGTGCAACAAATATTTATGCAGGTCTGTCTATAGATAATATTAAAGTATAAAAATTTATTTCGGGAGGTTTTAGCCAATAGGTTTCTATTGTCTATAAAAGTTAATTTTTTCATTTCCGTTGTTGCATTTATTTATTTATTTATTTATTTATTTATTTATTTATTAATATGTGCACATGCATGCCACAGCACACATGTGGAGGTGAAAGGGCAACTTGCTAGAGATGGTTCTCAGGAGCTGAACTCAGGTCATCTTAGTGGCAAGAACCTGCATCCACTGAGCCATCGCTGATTTTTTTTCAATTCTCTCTTTTAAAATGAGTAGGAGTGGCATGTAAATATAACATAGTAATCATACACATTTAGTTGTACTTCTTACCAAACCCAACTAGAAGTATAATAAAGATTTCTTTAAAAGCATGGGAATCACTAGAACACATGAGAAAGAAGCAGAGGAAACCAACAGAATCTACCAACTCAAAGCAGAAGAAGTAGTAACAGACCTTGCAGGTCAGAAAAAGTTGAATTCCAACTCAGCCACAGGGGAATGACCAGATTTAGCCAGGAAAATGTATATTGGCCCCAAAGTTAGAACCAGGTTAGGTTCCACACATGGGGATAAAGATTAGAAGCAGAAGGATTGATGGAGATTCTCTGTTAGGAATCAGTTACGTCCCAATATCCCTTTCCCACAAGCAGGCAACTATGCTTGCTTTGCTCTGCAGGGCAGCAGTGCTATGGGAAGACCATTCGGTAATCAAGAGGATTAGGTGAACACTGTACACGCTGCAAGCTGATCTCTTCACCACAGCTCCCAGAAAGAGAGGGACCAGTCCTCCACCACCAGTGCAGGCAGTAGAAGACTTTTCCCTGAAACCAGTCTAAGGAGCAAGACTCAATATGTTGACTGACTATTCCTGGGAAAACCGTTCACAGGTGGCAAGCTTCACCGAGGAACCAGAGCTTCTAAACAGCTTTTTGGGGGCACTGGCCTTAAATAAGAGCAGACAACCAAGATTAGCAAACCCCTGAGAAATATCTCCAACATAGAAGACAGAGTCCAAAATAAACAAATGAAAGGCAACCTGGACAAACAGAGACTTCTGGGAGGAAAAACTAAATACCAAAAATACCTACCTAACATTATTTTAGTAATATATTCAGAGACAGAATGCATCTGTAAAATAGCATGAACATTGAAAAGCATTTTCCTGAAATGAGCTGAAAATCATGTTCACGCAAAACTTGTACATAATGCTCAACTAGAAATAACCAAGATGTCAATCAATAGGTGACTGGATGAACTATAGTACATCCATACAATACAATGTAATTTAGTGATAAAGAGAAATGCGCTATCAAGTAACAAAAAGACATGACAGAAGTGTAATTGCATATTGCTAAATAAAAGACTCCAACCTGAAAAGCTCGTGTGTCACATAACAATGGGGATAGGCTATACCCTGTGAAATGCCTCATTAACTGCATTTGTTGCTGTGCAGACATCAGTGGGCACACACACTAAGACAACTAATGAGCTTACTGAGCAATAGAATCTGTGGGGATCACTGCTGCACACACAACACAGTCCACTGAGTAAGCATCACCATATGGTACAGAATGCATATGACATTCTAAAAGAAGCAAAATTCAGGAGACAGTAAAAAGATGTAGGGTGACTCAAGATTTGGAGTTGAAAAAGGAAATGAGCGTGTGAGGTTCAGGGGACTTTCAGGCAGTAAAACGGCAGTGACAGATGACCTCATTCTGCTTTGTTTTGGTTTTAAAAAAACCCATAGCAGTACAACACAAAAAATACACTAATATAGGCGTAACTATTATAATAATGTGTCAAGCTCAGTCCATTAGTTGTCTTATGTGTGTGTGCTCATTGGATGTCCACCAGGAGCAAATGCAGCTAGTGAGGCATTTCATGGGGCATATGCGTCTGCTATATTAAGGAGCTTTCGCTAAAACAGGATGGTAACAGTAAAGGAACTGAGAGAAGGCCGAGCAAGAGTCACCACAGGGATCTAACAGGCCCTGTACTTTCTGGTATATTTCCCCCGTAAGTTTAAAATGTCTATGAAAACAGTCTACTCACATAAACCAAACAAGAACTATGAAGTGACTCTTTATGAAGCCTGCTAAACCAGCCTAAACATGAGAACTAAAAACGGAAGGGTCCTCTGGGAAATCAGTAAGAGATTATATACCAAAAAGTCTAGCTTGCAGCTAGGTAATCTTACTGTTAGAAATCTACCCAAAGAAAAAGACTAACCAGTACCAAGAAAACTGTACCCCAGTTAAATCACCCAGTGGGTAAATAGCTAAATTAACTATGACATACTGCTATGTGGAAATAGACTTCTCCAAAAATTAAAATCAATTACTTAGCAACATCACAGAAAATTGTCCTGGGAGGCAATTATTTTGTTTTTGTTTTTGTTTTTTCAAGACAGGAATTCCTTGTGTTGCCCTGGCTGTCCTGGAACTCACTATGTAGACCAGGCTGGTCTCAAACTCACAGAGATCAGCCTGCCTCTGCCTCCCAAGTGCTGGGACTAAAGGTCTGTGCCACCACCATCTGACTGATGGTAATAGTTTCAGGAGTACAAAGTAATATGTACAATTACAATTATGAAAAAATAAAAAGTGTATTTCTGAAAAAAAAAGCCATATGAAGGTTATATGCCATTATAGAAGCCATTTCTCTCCATTTCCCCAAATTCTAAAGTTCTGTTTTCTTCAAATAGGGAAGGAGCTGAAGTGAAGAAGCAGGCTGCATGTGTCTGCATTAAAATAGGGTTTCCCTATAGCCCAGGTTGGCCTGGGCTCTCGATTCTCCTATCTCAGCCTCCAAAGTTCTGGAATAATAAGCATACCTAACTATACCTGGATGAAACTTGTATTTCTGGGTTAATATAAATGTTGAAAGATTTAAATCTGCTGCTTTCATAATATATATTTTCAGGAAAATTGGAGAAGCATGAAGTTAACTGAAGATAGAATTACTGTTCCATATGTTCTTAGCCAAAGAAGTACTGCTGGTCCTGTTGGACTAGTCTAATATTCATAATGTTTAAGGTTCCAAAAGTCTGGACTTGACTTTTTAAAGTAAAAGAACATTGTTGGCATTAAGACTATGGAAGTATAGGGGCTGGTGAGATGGCTCAGCGGTTAAGAGCGCCGACTGCTCTTCCAAAGGTCCTGAGTTCAAATCCCAGAAACCACATGGTGGCTCACAACCATCCATAACGAAATCTGATGCCCTCTTCTGGAGTGTCTGAAGACAGCTACAGTGTACTTACATAAAAAAAGACTATGGAAGTATAAAGACAGATAATTGGTTTCATTTTGCATCTGTATCTCTTCCTTATGATTTCTAGTTGCTATCTCATACCTGGGTTCTGGAAATAAACTTTTCTACTTGATATAATGTGATTGGTGTTTCCATTGATGCTTATTTTTATACTTGGTATTATGTATCACTCCAGAATTAATACTCTGATTTAAAATTTTTTGATATCAGAACATTTTATACTTTAGAGTTCTCAGTAACATCAAGTGCCACAGCCCATAAAATACTCAGTATAATCTTAAGTGCACTGAGTGCTAAATGCAAAATTCTTGATGCTTAGTACTAAACTTCAAATTCTGAGGAGGATGTTGCAGCCTTGGTATCCTATACTCTAAAGCTTAAATGGCTTTAATACTAAATTAAAAAACAACACCTTCTGTAGCTAAATCTGCTTCAAGGGGCCTTGTAAGGCTTTTTGGTGTTTTATCAACAGGCCCTTCGATAGTGGGAACATTCTTGGTCTTTCATCTGTCAAGTAATTTTCCAGACTGGGTTCATTTAAGAGGCCAGTCTACCAGATAGTTGTGAATTCTGTTGGTAACACTTGAACATAAGTAAGTTTCATCCTCTTGGCTTCCACAGAGCTTTCAAGAAAAGTAAAACACAAGACCTGACTTCAAACTGTTACAGGGAAGGCAGGTAAGTCACAGAGCACTGAGGAGCTCATGGGGTATGACAGGCTATAGGATGGCAACATGTCACACAGCATGGTATGTGGTGACAAGGAGCTGAATTCCATCTATGTCCAGTTTGAGAGACATTATGATATTCAGGCACAGGAGAATTCTTGGATGGAGGAGTCTTCACAAAGATCTAGGCTGGGAATTAGACTTGTGTGTAGAGATGAGATTGCTTGGAAAGGGCATGTAAAGGGGAAGAGAAAGGCACTAAGGACTGAATTCTATTTGAGGAGAATTCTATTTAGGAACATGAGGCTCAGAAGATAACTCGATCAGGCTTGCCTGAGCCTCATTCCCAGAACCCAATTTTAAAGAAAAATTTAAAGGCTTATTAAAATTGTCCTAAAAAGTAATATTTTGGAATCTGGAGAGATGGGTTAAGAGTTAAGGGCCCTGGCTACGGATCAGAGTTCAATCCCAAGCACCCACACAGCAGCACACAACTGTGTAACTGCAGTTCAGGGGATCAGTGCCTCTTCTGACATTCAAAGGTTCCTGTCAGTCTGAATTTTAAAGAATAATACAAGATATTCATATTTTATTCATATTGTATTTAGTTGTTTTTTAAAGTTATACAAATGCATATGCGTATGTCTGTGTGGATTTGTGCACTTAAATACAATGGTCTCAGAGGCCAGAAGAGATCCCCTGGAGCTGTAGTTATACGCAAATGTGAGCTATGTGACTGGGGTAGGGTTCTGAAATTCAAACTCGGTTCCTCTGGGAAAGTACATTCTGGAACTCTTAACTGCCAAGTCATCTTTCCAGCCCTCATGGTCTCTTTTTAAATACCCACCTCTCATTCCTTTTAACAAACAGGACTCCCTTTTTAGTCAGGACACACAGCACCAGATAGAGGACTTTGGTTCACCTAAACTGATGAAAATTCTGCTCCCTATCTTCCTAGATCCCTCTATAGAGAGGGATGGCCATGTGGTATAGGTTCAGCTAAGGGAAGAACCTAACAAGAGGCTGGCTACAGGCTTGGAAAAGAGAGAAACTGGTGTAGCAGGCATTATTCTCTCTTCCCTATCCTATCTTAATTGGGAGCCCACATAATGGGTCTCCATTCTGAACTAACAAAATAAATGTATTGCAAATGTGCATTATATATTTTTCAATACTGCAACTTTTGGGGCTAACATGAAGCATGCATGAAAGTATATTGCACCATCTAAAAACATTCAATATCTTTGTTTGTTTGTTTGTTTGTTTTTTAAATTTTAAATATTTTTATTACATATTTTCCTCAATTACATTTCCAATGCTATCCCAAAAGTCCCCCATAGCGCCCCCCACTTCCCTACCCACCCATTCCCATTCTTTTGGCCCTGGCATTCCCCTATATTGGGGCATATAAAGTTTGCAAGTCCAATGGGCCTCTCTTTCCATTGATGGCCGACTAGGCCATCTTTCGATACATATGCAGCTAGAGACAAGAGCTCCAGGGTTCTGGTTAGTACATCATGTTGTTCCAACAATAGGGTTGCAGATCCCTTTAGCTCCTTGGGTACTTTCTCTAGCTTCTCCATTGGGAGCCCTGTGATACATCCAATAGCTGACTGTGAACATCCACTCCTGTGTTTGCTAGGCCCCGGCATCGTCTCACAAGAGACAGCTATATTTGGGTCCTTTCAGCAAAATCTTGCTAGTGTATGCAATGGTGTCAGCGTTTAGAAGCTGCTTATGGGATGGATCCCTGGATACGGCAGTCTCTAAATGGTCCATCCTTTCATCACAGCTACGAACTTTGTCTCTGTAACTCCTTCCCTGGGTGTTTTGTTCCCAATTCTAAGAAGGGGCACAGTGTCCACACTTTGGTCTTCATTCTTCTTGAGTTTCATGCGTTTAACAAATTGTATCTTATATCTTGGGTATCCTAAGTTTTGGGCTAATATCCACTTATCAGTGAATACATATTGTGTGAGTTCTTTTGTGATTGTGTTACTTCACTGAAGATGATGCCCTCCAGGTCCATCCATTTGGTTAGGAATTTCATAAATTCATTCTTTTTAATAGCTGAGTAGTACTCCATTGTGTAAATGTACCATAATTTCTGTATCCATTCCTCTGTTGAGGGACATCTGGGTTCTTTCCAGCTTCTGGCTATTATAAATAGGGCTGCTATGAACATAGTGGAGCATGTGTCCTTTTTACCGGTTGGGACATCATCTGGATATATGCCCAGGAGAGGTATTGCTGGATCCTCCGGTAGTACTATGTCCAATTTTCTGAGGAACCACCAGACTGATTTCCAGAGTGGTTGTACAAGCTTGCAATCCCACCAACAATGGAGGAGTGTTCCTCTTTCTCCACATCCTCGCCAGCATCTGCTGTCACCTGAATTTTTGATCTTAGCCATTCTGACTGGTGTGAGGTGGAATCTCAGGGTTGTTTTGATTTGCATTTCCCTGATGATTAAGGATGTTGAACATTTTTTCAGGTGCTTCTCTGCCATTCGGTATTCCTCAGGTGAGAATTCTTTGTTCAGTTCTGAGCCCCATTTTTTAATGGGGTTATTTGACTTTCTGGAGTCCACCTTCTTGAGTTCTTTATATATATTGGATATTAGTCCCTTATCTGATTTAGGATAGGTGAAGATCCTTTCCCAATCTGTTGGTGGTTTTTTTGTCTTATTGATGGTGTCTTTAGCCTTGCAGAAGCTTTGCAGTTTCATGAGGTCCCACTTGTCAATTCTCGATCTTACAGCACAAGCCATTACTGTTCTATTCAGGAATTTTCCCCCTGTGCCCATATCTTCAAGGCTTTTCCCCACTTTCTCCTCTATAAGTTTCAGTGTCTCTGGTTTTATGTGAAGTTCCTTGATCCACTTAGACTTGACCTTAGTACAAGGAGATAGGAATGGATCGATTTGCATTCTTCTACATGTTAACAACCAGTTGTGCCAGCACCATTTGTTGAAAATGCTGTCTTTCTTCCACTGGATGGTTTTAGCTCCCTTGTCGAAGATCAAGTGACCGTAGGTGTGTGGGTTCATTTCTGGGTCTTCAATTCTATTCCATTGGTCTATTTGTCTGTCACTATACCAGTACCATGCAGTTTTTATCACAATTGCTCTGTAGTAGAGCTTTAGGTCCGGCATGGTGATTCCACCAGAGGTTCTTTTATCCTTGAGAAGAGTTTTTGCTATCCTAGGTTTTTTGTTATTCCAGATGAATTTGCAGATTGCACTTTCTAATTCATTGAAGAATTGAGTTGGAATTTTGATGGGGATTGCATTGAATCTGTAGATTGTTTTTGGCAAGATAGCCATTTTTACAATGTTGATCCTGCCAATCCATGAGCATGGGAGATCTTTCCATCTTCTGAGATCTTCTAAAATTTCTTTCTTCAGAGACTTGAAGTTTTTATTATACAGATCTTTCACTTCCTTAGTTAGAGTCACGCCAAGATATTTTATATTATTTATGACTATTGAGAAGGGTGTTGTTTCCCTAATTTCTTTCTCAGCCTGTTTATTCTTTGTGTAGAGAAAGGCCATTGATTTGTTTGAGTTAATTTTATATCCAGCTACTTCACCGAAGCTGTTTATCAGGCTTAGGAGTTCTCTGGTGGAATTTTTAGGGTCACTTATATATACTATCATATCATCTGCAAAAAGTGATATTTTGACTTCATCTTTTCCAATTTGTATCCCTTTGATCTCCTTTTGTTGTCGAATTGCTCTGGCTAGGACTTCAAGTACAATGTTGAATAGGTATGGAGAAAGTGGACAGCCTTGTCTAGTCCCTGATTTTAGAGGGATTGCTTCAAGCTTCTCACCATTTACTTTGATGTTGGCTACTGGTTTGCTGTAGATTGCTTTTATCATGTTTAGGTATGGGCCTTGAATTCCTGATCTTTCCAAGACTTTTATCATGAATGGGTGTTGGATCTTGTCAAATGCTTTTTCCGCATCTAAAGAGATGACCATGTGGTTTTTGTCTTTGAGTTTGTTTATATACTGGATTACGTTGATGGATTTCCGTATATTGAACCATCCCTGCATCCCTGGGATGAAACCTACTTGGTCAGGATGGATGATTGTTTTGATGTGTTCTTGGATTCGGTTAGCAAGAACTTTATTGAGGATTTTTGCATCAATATTCATAAGGGATATTGGTCTGAAGTTTTCTATCTTTGTTGGGTCTTTTTGTGGTTTAGGTATCAGAGTAATTGTGGCTTTATAGAATGAGTTGGGTAGAGTACCTTCTGTTTCTATTTTGTGGAATAGTTTGTGAAGAACTGGGATTAGATCTTCTTTGAAGGTCTGACAGAACTCTGCACTAAACCCATCTGGTCCTGGGCTTTTTTTAGTTGGGAGACTATTAATGACTGCTTCTATTTCTTTGGGGGATATAGGGCTGTTTAGATCATTAACCTGATCTTGATTCAACTTTGGTACCTGGTATCTGTCTAGGAACTTCTCCATTTCATCCAGGTTCTCCAGTTTTGTTGAATATAGCCTTTGGTAGAAGGATCTGATGGTGTTTTGGATGTCTTCAGGATCTGTTGTTATGTCTCCTTTTTCATTTCTGATTTTGTTAATTAGGATGCTTTCCCTGTGCCCTCTAGTGAGTCTGGCTAAGGGTTTATCTATCTTGTTGATTTTCTCAAAGAACCAGCTCCTTGATTGGTTGATTCTTTGAATAGTTCTTCTTGTTTCCACTTGGTTGATTTCGCCCCTGAGTTTGATTATTTCCTGCCGTCTACTCCTCTTGGGTGAATTTGCTTCCTTTTGTTCTAGTGCTTTTAGGTGTGTTGTCAAGCTGCTAATGTGTGCTCTCTCTAGTTTCCTTTTGGAGGCACTCAGAGCTATGAGTTTTCCTCTTAGAAATGCTTTCATTGTGTCCCATAAGTTTGGGTATGTTGTGGCTTCATTTTCATTGAACTCTAAAAAGTCCTTAATTTCTTTCTTTATTCCTTCCTTGACCAAGGTATCATTGAGAAGAGTGTTGTTCAGTTTCCACGTGAAGGTTGGCTTTCTATTATTTATTTTGTTATTGAAGATCAGCCTTAGTCCATGGTGATCTGATAGGATGCATGGGACAATTTCAATATTTTTGTATCTGTTGAGGCCTGTTTTGTGACCAATTATGTGGTCAATTTTGGAGAAGGTACCATGAGGTGCTGAGAAGAAGGTATATCCTTTTGTTTTAGGATAGAATGTTCTGTAGATATCTGCCAGATCCATTTGATTCATAATTTCTCTTAGTTTCTCTGTGTCCCTGTTTAGTTTCTGTTTCCATGATCTGTCCATTGGTGAAAGTGGTGTGTTGAAGTCTCCCACTATTATTGTATGAGGTGCAATGTGTGCTTTGAGATTTACTAAAGTTTCTTTAATGAATGTGGCTGCCTTTGTATTTGGAGCATAGATATTCAGGATTGATAGTTCCTCTTGGAGGATTTTACCTTTGATGAGTATGAAGTGTCCCTCCCTGTCTTTTTTAATGACTTTGGGTTGGAAGTCAATCTTATCAGATATTAGAATGGCTACTCCAGCTTGTTTCTTCATACCATTTGCTTGGAAAATTGTTTTCCAGCCTTTCATTCTGAGGTAGTGTCTATCTTTTTCTCTGAGATGAGTTTCCTGTAAGCAGCAAAATGTTGGGTCTTGTTTGTGTAGCCAGTTTGTTAGTCTATGTCTTTTTATCGGGGAGTTGAGTCCATTGATATTAAGAGATATTAAGGAAAAGTAATTGTTGTTTCCTGTTATTTTTGTTGTTAAAGTTGGCATTCTGTTCATGTGGCTGTCTTCTTTTAGGTTTGTTGAGAGATTACCTTCTTGTTGTTTCTAGGGCGTGGTTCCTGTCCTTGTATTGGTTTTTTCTGTTATTATCCTTTGAAGGGCTGGATTCGTGGAGAGATAATGTGTGAATTTGGTTTTGTCGTGGAATACTTTGGTTTCTCCATCTATGTTAATTGAGAGTTTGGCTGGGTATAGTAGCCTGGGCTGGAATTTGTGTTCTTTTAGTGTCTGTATAACATCCGTCCAGGATCTTCTGGCTTTCATAGTCTCTGGTGAAAAATCTGGTGTAATTCTGATAGGCTTGCCTTTATATGTTACTTGGCCTTTTTCTCTTACTGCTTTTAGTATTCTGTCTTTATTTAGAGCATTTGTTGTTCTGATTATTATGTGTCGGGAGGTATTTCTTTTCTGGTCCAGTCTATTTGGAGTTCTGTAGGCTTCTTGTATGTTCATGGGCATCTCTTTCTTTAGATTTGGGAAGTTTTCTTCTATAATTTTGTTGAAGATGTTTGCTGGTCCTTTGAGTTGAAAATCTTCATTCTCATCCACTCCTATTATCCGTAGGTTTGGTCTTCTCATTGTGTCCTGTATTTCTTGGATGTTTTGAGTTAGGATCTTTTTGCATTTTACATTTTCCTTGATTGTTGTGCCGATGTTCTCTATGGAATCTTCTGCACCTGAGATTCTCTCTTCCATCTCTTGTATTCTGTTGCTGATGCTGGTATCTATGGTTCCAGATTTCTTTCCTAGGGTTTCTATCTCCAGTGTTGCCTCATTTTGGGTTTTCTTTATTGTGTCTACTTCCCTTTTTAGGTCTAGTATGGTTTTGTTCATTTCCATCATCTGTTTAGATGTGTTTTCCTGTTTTTCATTAAGGACTTCTACCTGTTTGATTATGTTATCCTGTTTTTCTTTAAGGATTTGTAACTCTTTAGCAGTGTTCTCCTGCAATTCTTTAAGGGATTTTTGTGCTTCCTCTTTACTGTCTTCTACCTGTTTACCAGTGTTCCTTTGTATTTCTTTAAGTGTGTTATTAAAGTCCTTCTTGAAGTCCTCTACCATCATCAGGAGATATGCTTTTAGATCCGTGTCTAGCTTTTCCGGTGTGTTGGGGTGCCCTGGACTGGGCGAAGTGGGAGTGCTGGGTTCTGATGATGGTGAGTGGTCTTGGTTTCTGTTAGTAAGATTATTACGTTTACCTTTCGCCATCTGGTAATCTCTGGGGTTAGTTGTTGTCGTTGTCACTGTTTAAAGATTGGAGCAGAAGCTGTGTTCCACTCACCAGCAGTCTCAAAATCCTGTTGCGGGGGTCGTGGGTAGCTGGCGGTAAGCCGGAAGAGGCCTGTGGTCCTACTCAGGCCGGTTTTCTGCTTCCCTAACTAATGCAGTCTCAGGTCCCGCGCGCAATTGGATTGGAGCAGAAGCTGTGTTCCACTCACCAGAAGTCTTAAGATCCTGTGGCTGGCGTTGTGGGTAGCTGGCGAGTGTCAGCCAACCCTGCGCCCTAGCTACCCCGGTGCTTTTCCGGAAGAGGCTTGTGGCCCTACGTAGGCCGGATTTCTGCCTCCCCAACCAAAGCAGTCTCAGGTCCCACGTGATTGGACTGGAGCAGAAGCTGTGTTCCACTCACCAGCAGTCTCAAAATCCTGTGGCGGGGGTCGTGGGTAGCTGGTGGGTGTCAGCCGACCCTGCGCTCTAGCTACCCCGGTGCTGGTCCGGCCGGATGAGGCCTGTGTTTGTTTGTTTTATGTACTGAAGCAACAAAATAAAAGTCTCAATGGTTCCAAACCAATTCTATGTATAAAATTTGAAATATAAAGATCTATTAATTTAACTCTTGTCAATATCTACTAAACAAGTTTATCTCTCAGCTTCCTTATTTCTTTTGTTTTTTAAAGACATGGTCTCATTATGTAGCCTGACAAGGCCCTAAAGGAGATCTTTCTGTCTTTGCTTCCTCTAGTACTAGATATTACAAACATGCACAAAGCTAAAAAGATGTGTGTGTGTGGGGGGGGGGGGAATGAGTGTGTGTGTGTGTGTGTGTGTGTGTGTGTGTGAGAGAGAGAGAGAGAGAGAGAGAGTGTGTGTGTGTGTATGTGAGAGTGTGGGTGTGTGAGTGTGTGTGAGAGTGTATGTGTGTATATGTGTGAGTATGTGTGAGAGTTTGTGTGTGTGAGTGTGTGTGTGTGAGTGTGTGTGTGTGAGTGTGTGTGTATGTGAGAGTGTGTGTATGTGTGTGTATGTGAGTGTGTGTGTGTGTGAGTGTGTGTGTGTTCCTAGGGACAGATATTCTGATAGTGAGCAGTAACATTTCTCTCCCAGCTTCTTGATGTGCTTTCTTTATTTTTTCTTTTTTTTTTTAATTAGATATTTTCTTTATTTACATTTCAAACGTTATCCCCTTTCCCGCTTTACCCCCTCCCAGAAACACCCTATCACATCCTCCCTCTCCCTTCTTCTATGAGGGTGTTCCTCCACCCACCCACTCACTCCCACCTTCCCACCCTCAATTCTGCTACACTGGGAATTCCTATGAATCGAGCCTTCATAGGACCAAGGACCTCTCCTTCCATTGATGCATGACAAGGCCATCCTCTGTGACATATGCAGCTGGAGCCATGTGTACTCCTTTGTCAATGGCTTGTGCTGTAAGATCAAGAATTGACAAATGGGACCTCATAAAATTGCAAAGCTTCTGAAAGGCAAAGGACACTGTCAATAGGATGAAAAGGCAACCAACAGATTAGGAAAAGATCTTTACCAAACCTACATCCAATAGAGAGCTAATATCCAATATATACAAAGAACTCAAGAATTTAGACTCCAGAGAACCAAATAGCCCTATTAAAAGATGTGGTGGAGGGCTAAACAAAGAATTCTCACCTGAGGAATATCGAATGGCCGAGAAGCACCTAAAGAAATATTCAACATCCTTAGTCATGAGGGAAATGCAAATCAAAACAATCCTGAGAGTCCACCTCACTCCAGTCAGAATGGCTAAGATCAAAACATCAGAGTTCTACCAGGCGTGGTGGCACACGTCTTTAATCCCAGCACTCAGGAGGCAGAGGCAGGCGGATTTCTAAGTTTGAGGCCAGCCTAGTCTACAAAGTGAGTTCCAGGACAGCCAGGGCTACACAGAGAAACCCTGTCTCGAAAAACAAAACAAAACAAAAAAACAAAAAAAAAAAAAACAAAACAAAAAAATCAGGTGACAGCAGATGCTGGTGAGGATGTGGAAAAAAAGGAACACTCCTCTATTGCTGGTGGGAATTCAAGCTGGTACAACCCCTCTGGAAATCAGTTTGGTGGTTCCTCAGAAAATTGGACATAGTATTACCTGAGGACCCAGCTATGTCACACCTGGGCATCTACGCAGAAGATGCTCTAACATATAACAAGGACACATGTTCCACTATGTTCATAGCAGCCTTATTTATAATATCAAGAAGCTGGAAAGAACCCAGATGTCCTTCAACAGAGGAATGGATACAGAAAATGTGGTACTTTTACACAATGGAGCACTACTCAGCTACTAAAAACAAACTAGAAAATATCATCTAGAGTGAGGTAACTCAATCGCAAAAGAAAACACATAGTATACACTCACTGATAAGTGGATATTAGCCCAAAAGCTCCAAATAATCAAGATATAATTCACAGACCACATGAAGCTCAAGAAGAAGGAAGACCAAAGTGTGGGTGCTTCAGTCCTTCTTAGAAGGAGAACAAATACTCACAGAAGCAAATATGGAGCTAAATTATAGAGCAGAGATTAAAGGAAAGGCCACCCAGAGACTGTTCCACCTGGGGATTCATCCCATATACAGTTACCAAACCCAGACACTATTGTGGATGCCAAGAAGTGCATGCTGAGCCGGGCGTGGTGGCGCACGCCTTTAATCCCAGCACTCGGGGAGCAGAGGCAGGTGGATTTCTGAGTTTGAGGCCAGCCTGGTCTACAGAGTGAGTTCCAGGACAGCCAAGGCTACACAGAGAAACCCTGCCTCGAAAAAACAAAAAAACAAAAAACAAAAAACAAACAAACAAACAAACAAACAAAAACAAAGAAGTGCATGCTGAAAGGAGCCTGATATGGCTGTCTCCTGAGAGTCCCTGCCAGAGCCTGACAAATACAGAGGCAGATGTTAGCAGCCATCCATTGGATTGAGTGTGGGGTCCCTAATAGAGGAAGGAGTTAGAGAAGGGACTAAACGAGTTGAAGGGGTTTGCAACCCCATAGGAAGAACAACAATATAAACCAAACAGACCCCTGCCTTGAATTCCCAGGGACTAAGCCATCAACAAATATGTGCTTTCTTTAAGTTGGGATAACATACTGGCCACGAGTTCAAGTCTTAGAGTCAGACTTCCTTAATTCAAATCCCACCTGTGACATTTACTATGTAAATTTCCATAGTATTATACCTCTGTCTAATAATTACTAAAATGGAGAAAACTGTAGCACGTATTGCTAAGAATAGTGATGAAGACAAAATGCTAAAAAATAATATAAGGCATTTAGTAGAGTCTTGGAACATGTTTAATAAATATAAGCTTAAAAAATACTTCCAAATGTTAGTATATAGATTCAAGTAGGGAAACAATCCACTTTGTGAGAGTCAGACTTTATGTCTAAGAGGGCTTTGTGCTCCAGACCTTCTGGTGAACAGACTGAAAGATAAATAATTAAGGTTGCCTGACAACCTTTGGACTTGTTGGGTTTTAAGCAGGGTTAAACAACACCACAGCTAAGTAGTCTTAAGTAAAGGATTACTCAGCAGTTAGAGTCAAGGGCAGTGTGCTGGTTAATTTCATGTCAACATGACACACAAACTAGAGTTATTTAAAAGGAGGAAACCTCAATTGGGAAAAAAATGCCTCCATATGTTCCTATTGTAAGGTGTTTTCTTAATTAGTTATTGATGGGGAGGCCCCAGCCCATTGTGGGTGGTACAGGCTGAGCAAACCATGAAGAGCAAGCCAGTAAGCAGCACCCTCCACTCCTCTGCATCAGCTCCTGCCTCCACGTTCCTGCCCACTTTAGTTCCTGTCCTGACTTCCTTCAGTGATGAACAGCAATGTGAAAGTGTAAGCTAAATAAACCCTTTCCACCCCAACTTGCTTTTTGGTCATGATGTTTCATCACAGCAATAGAAACCCTAACTATGACAGGCAGGATTGAGAAAGGACACTCTGAAGAAGAAAGAGTAGGGTATGTGCTCTATTCTGTCCATGTGAAGGCTTGTGTTCCTGTCTTAAGGATTCCAGTGCCCCATTCCAAAGAGACAAAAGCCAAATAATAACCACAGATGATAATCACCAAAGCTGATTCAGTGATCTAACTAGATCTAGGCTAGATGACTGACCCCTCCTTCCAGCTCTGTACACAACCCTTCTAAAGGTACACACTCAGTTGAAAAGGGTAAACTTCCCAGGGAGTGGAGGTAAACAAATGGCTGTACTCTCCAGCCTGTCTCAGTTTTAAAGAGCACTAGGTGGCAGATAGGTTTCTATCGGTCTCCAAGATGCAGTTAAATGAAAATGTAAAGTACAAAACACTATGCATATGTGTGATATGCACAAGCAGAAGCTGGGGTTATCTTTACTTACGGGGCTTTTGAGTAAATAAAAGATGAGGCTAGAAAAACATCATTTTCCTTAGTGTCTGTGGTGTGTTTAATAACAAAGTAAAACATGTCTTGCATTCTTTCTTGTCATATATTTAAATCTCCCATGAAACTTGCATCTTGATCCTCTTTTTCATCTCCAGACTGGCCAGCACAGCTCAAACATGCTTATGGAGCAATTAATTAAAATGTCAATGAGCTACTGCTAAGAATCACACAGGCACACACCTGAGGGCTATTGAAGCTCTCAGAAGTAATGGCGGGGAGGAGGGGGCAGTGCTGTTCATGGTGGAGCTGAGCATATGGAAGCTCTCAGATATGACCACCTTCACCAAACCATGATCACACACACACAAAGTAATATACTATTTTTATGAATTAAAAATGTATCCTACTGTACCTTAACATGCTCTATCAGTCCTTAAGAAAATTGACTCAAAATTGTATGTCTTAGTTTTCTCCATATGCCTTATATTCTATTTTGTTTTTACTGGCACATGATACTTGTTACCTAAAGCTTATACTTCACCTATCTATGCTACAGGGTAAGCTTTAAGGTCCATAGTGCCCCTTTGATTATCTGAAGTCCTAAGGCATGATTAGACGATTCTATAGTAACACTTTTCAGAACTAATTACAAAGTAGCCCTAGAGGAAAAAACCATTCCTAAGTATTATGAAAATTTTACAGAATAGCAGCACTCTTCCCCCATTATGAATAGATGTTTCCTGTGCTGTAATCCCGGCCCCTTACATATTTCTAGCCTGTATCAGTAAAATATATACAGATATTAGACAATATCTGGGAGTCCTTCCCAATCTAGCATATGTCTGCTCACGACATCTTTGCTCCAGAACACACTCTGGCATCACCATGTATACACAGTTAGACTTTGTAAAGACTCACCTCATGAAAGCTATCCTGAAGCATACCCAGCTGAAAGAAAGAGAAAATACCCTGTTTTTCTAGAGCCATGACAAGCATTGTGTGTGTGTGATGCACATGAGTGTATAGGTATGAAGGTATGTAGGTATATGCCCATGTGCATACATTCAGAGGCCAGACAGAGATAGTGGGTGTCACCCTGTCTCGCTCTCCACATTATTGCCTTCACACAGGTCTCTCAGTGAACCAGCAGCTTGCCTTTGTCTAGACTCTCTAGCCAGACAGCGCATAGGAACTGCCCATCTCTCTCTGTCCACTGTTGGGGTTACAGGCACGTGAAACTATGCTTGGCCTTTTATTTGGGTTCTAGGGATTTGAACTCAGCCTCTCATCTGTCCAGAAAAGCACTCTTACCTACTAAGCCATCTCTCCTGCCCCCAAGGTTTCCTTAATGATGAAGTCAACACTGGCTCTAGGCATTCCTGACACTTGCCCACACAGAACAACTTGATCAGAGAAATATTCTCAAGCTTCCATTTTACCGACCCTACCACTTGAACTATATTAATATCATAAAGCTTATCCCTAAACTCATCTGAATATTGTTAAGTACAGGGGACTTCAAACAACAATGATGATCACCAGTAATGATGAATACTGCAATTTATAAAAGTCCTATTAATGGCATTCAGTTCAATCCCATATGCTGTCCACAAATGTCTACTATATCCAAAGTATTGTTCCAGGAGTTGGAAAAATCTTTTTCCTCTTCCACCAAGTACAAAGAGAGACTCCAAAAGACCTGGGAGTAGAACTAGCAAGCTCCCATCTGCCTCCATCAGCTCTATCCTTACTGGATTTCAGCCTTGCATCTGGGAAACCTTGCAACGGAGACCTTCAGTTCTAGTTTTCAATATGTCAAAACCAACTGGACAATAGGAAAATAAACTCTAAAGTCTTGGCTGCTGATTTGACTATTTCCTAATGTACTTGCAACAGCTGCAGTAAGAATACTAGGGAAATTCACTCCCCCTTCTGTTGTGGCTCAGTTTCTCAATTCATACAATGAGTCATGATTTCTACATTCAAGTTTTTATCTCTTAGGCTCAAAGAGCCATGCCTACTTTTCCAGACACAGTGGTAGTCTGGCATCCTGGCAAAAAAAAAAAGGAAAAAAAGAGAAGGGGGTGGGTTATCTTACATCTCCTTTGTGGTTACTGCTGCTCCTGAAGGGCAAGGGGAAGCTGGAGAAAATTCCTGTGAATACCTTCCCTTATCACCTTCAGAGACAGAGGCAGTCAAGCAAGTGCTGCTTCTACAAACAGGTCCCTCTCAGTCTCACATCTCTGCTACAATCTGAAGAATCCCAAAGCAGTAAAGACACTGTTGCTCTTCTTTGGAGCCATGGTTCAATGAGGAGGTGGACTTTACCCCCGACCCCAATGGAGAACAGTTGGGTGCCAAATTATCCAGCCCCAATCACAAAGAAAAAAAATCAACTACCCAATCCGAGAAGTACTAGTAATTTAAATGACACCCAATCCAACTTTTCCTCCACGCATAAAGCTTCCACTAACCTTGTGATCAAATGTGGAAGTTGAGACTCACCAAGCAGTCTGTTTTAATTTTCTAAGTTTCTTGTGGCTAAAACAGTTTATTCAAATGTGAGCTAACACTCTTATCTGTTATTCTATATAGTGATAGTCAAGACTTTACCTTTTAAGAAGTGAGATGTGTTCTTTTTTAAAATATCAGCCACAAATCCGACCCAGGGAGACGTTGACAGTAGAACTGTTCTCCAGGCAGCTGCAGGGGACACTCTGCATGTCTGCCAGGCTCTTCTCTACCCCAGTACAGTGCAAGGCTGCACCACAAAGCCCACGAAGCTCTGCAGAGCACAACTTTAAAAGCACTGCTTTAAAGTTCATTTGAATAAACCTATTTTTGCACATGCCAGCCTCTAAAGATGGCTGTCTTATTTCCTTGAAAATGTTATCTGGTAAAATTCCTCCATTTCAGTGATATATTCAATTTATGTTCTGTCCCCCTTCATATCTCCCAATCCTAATCATTCTCAAAAATATTTTTTTAACCAAAATTTTATATGAACATAATTTTGACCAGCTGAGAATATAGCTTTTCTCACTACCTGGCCACCAGATTTAGTTAACAAGAGATTAATGTAAAGGGGAGCTGAGTGGGACCTTAAGGACCATACAGTCCAGACAGGCAGAGAAGAGAGAAGATAAGATTCCAGGCTGGGATACAGAAACAAAGATGAGGCCTTCTGGTACAGTCAGTCGCTTCTCTTCCAGACTCATGGCTTCTGCTCCACTTGCCAGATGTTCCCTTTCTCATTTTAAGCCAGATCTTATCTCTATGAATATAGGTTTTTCGGTTGGGACCAAATTAGTGGTGTGATTCAATCAGAACCAGAACTGCAACATTTCAATAATCTCATTGTTACCACAGGGAAAAGCACACTGGATGGAGATGTTCGATAAATCTGTGGGAAACCTGTGTTATCTGTCAATGGGTCAACATCTTGACAATAGCAGTCATATGATGCACATCCCTAGGGTTTCAAATCTAAAGCCAACCCAAAGGAGACGTTGACTGCAGAAAATCAATCTTTCATTTATGCCATGGGTAATGTGGTACACCCCATTTGGACTGTAAAAATAAAAGCATTCTCGAGGAGATGAAAGTTTATCCAGTAGGGAGCACATCTGTAAAAGCAAATATTAAAAGACCAAGTGCTTGTAGTTTTGAAAATTATATTCAGTACCACATACTTCTTGAATTACCCATTTATAGTTAAGAGTGCAAGCACGTCAGTTTTTCACATCATTTGGTTTTTTATTCAAGAATTATTTTTAAAGATTTCACTACAATCTGTTTTCTCTTAGGATGGCTCTTTACAGATTATATGAATGTTACTGAATCACTTTACAGGGTGGGGATGTCACAGATGTAACCCTCCTACACTTGAGGATCTCATCCTAAATTTTAAACCATGTTGCAAAGCTAAGGATTTTAAAACAAAACAAAACACACCAATGCAAAGTCCTGGTCTTGCTAGCATTTGAGGTAATTGATTCAGACATTTTATTCCCGTTATTTTCTCCTTTTACTTCCTCTCAAAAGGAGATAATCTGAATTGCTCTAATCTGAAAAACAACAATAAGTGTAGCAAATACTTGACAATGAAGATGAAAAGCCTCAAAAAAATCTGTTTCCTTAGCAACAGCAAGAATGTGGAAGAATAAGAATACACTGTCAGGGCATCATTTCAGACTCCACAGATTTGAGGCCTAAATACAGTCAGCTTTCATTAGCTTTTTGTTTTTCCCAGCAGGTCCTTGGACTTTGAAACAAAACCTGAATGACAGCTATGAGCAATTCCAGCCTGGCTCCTGATTAGCTATGCCAAACAAAACATCTCTCTGCAGTGTAAACTTTCCAGGCATCAGCAGCCTAGCCTCTGGAGAGACTATAATTCCTCAGTGAGACTTGAAGGAGAGCTAGAGGTTGGGGGTGAAGGGTAGCCAGGAGGGGGATGGGTGAACAGGATGAGACCTTCCCCTCCACCTCCAAGTCGTTCCCCAAATTAAAGCAGGAGCAAAATGATGAGAAACTGTGACCATGCTGCTGTCGTTTCTAACTCGGACTTACTCTATTTAACTCATTCTTTAATCCAGAATATCTTATTCCAATTAACATTCACAACATCCATAGCATCTGTGCTTCCAAACTACTAATGTGTTTAACCAGCAAGCAATTCTGGGGCCTTCTTCAGATCAATGAAAGATACTCCAAAGAAGAAAGGGAAACAACATACAAAGGACAATACCTCAAGTGGACAAAAACAATCGGTGTTGTTTCTTCTCATTCACTTTAGCTAGATCTGGACCTAAAATAAACTGCAGCAAAGGACACTGAACAAGGGGTTCCATTTGCTACACAGTTAGATCCCCCAAAGAACTAACTAGTAAGCTTCCTTCTTAGGAGCAGGCCCATGGATCTTGTAATACCTAAAAAGTAACTTTATCCATGCAAAAGAATTAGAGACTAGATTTCCAGGCAGGCAACTATAACTGGATGCGTGGGTTTTAAAGTTATAAGTAGTTTCAGGAAGAGTGGACGCTAACTGTGCACTGGAGTGGTAAGAGGCAATGCAGCTACAAGGAGATGAGAGCTGAAGGAAATGGTTGACTGAATCTGCCAGCCATCCTGCTACTTCAGGAGGGAAAAGTCACTACTTCCCCCCCGCCCCCACCGTGGCCACACAAGGAGAGGTAAGCTCTTGTCTTCTGCAAAGTGGTACTTAGCTATATTCCGATCTCTGCTACATATGAGATGGCCTACAGGAACTGCTGGCCAGCTTACTTGGAATGCTAGGCAAACAAAACTCCCTACTTCTAGTCAATAACCAACTCTTTAGGAAACAGTTATGATGACGTAACAGGAGGATAGCTCCAAGCTCCTAAAGTCTGATTTGCAGACAGAAGACAATGAAGGCCACAGAGAACTAACGACACTGCTGCTGCCTGAAAGCCTCACCTAGGGTTCATTCAGCTCTTTAAAGCTCCAAATGGAAAGCTCAAGCTCAGGCAGAAGATTTGATTAGAAAGGCTTGTAAAAAAACAAAACAAAACAAACAAACAAACAAAAAAACCAAAAACCACAGTCAGGGACATAGCAATTTGAAAACTAGACATGAGGAAAATTTCAATTTCTTAAAACAAACTAGATAACTTCATTCCCAATTATTTTGTTCAATGTGTCTCTTGAAACCACCTCTTTATGAATCTATACAAAACTCTTGGAACATTGTTGCAATTGATGAAGACAGGATGGGGACCCCAGAACAATAGAAAGGCCCCCAATATATGTCCCTCCTTGCAATCCCAAACCAAACCTGCTGATTCAGCACAAAGTCACAACAGAATTCTTATCTTTAAAAGGAACAATCCATTGTGTGCCTGGAACAAAGAGCCATGCGCAGGAAATCAGCCAAATCTAGGCCAGATGGTCACTGATTCAAGTTTCATTCTTACCATCCCCCACTCGCCTCCAGAAATAAATTCAGATAGCTTTTCACTTACCAGGTAATATCCCTGTGTAAGGTATAAAGGCTTTCCAATTATCTACATCTCCACCTCAATGGTATCTAATGATTGAAACAGAATTCCCCTCCAAGTTTAGAAAGTGGCCAGGTCACAGTTACTGAAAATGAAACACCACTAGCAAGTCACTGTCTGTTGCCTACACGTGCCATGAAGTTCCACTGGTGTAATTAAATATATCTGTGCTAGTCTGTTCTCCTCCATACAAAATAGGAAGGGAAAAACAAAATCCAGAGAACAGATTCATCACAGATGTGTGCTTCGAGAAGTTATCACTGGCGCATCACATTGCAAAGGTGTTACAGTTTGTAACCCAGAAATACTTAATACAATTACCAATAACAAGCTACCAATGAAAATTATTATAATAGACATTAATGCTAATTTTTAAGTTGAATTAAAAAAACATAAAAATTGTGTCCCAAAATACACATGTCAGACAGGCAGGCTTTGTTCCACATAGCAAATTAGAGGAGTAGATATTTGTGTTCTCTGTTCTTTATTTGTTTTTACAAAAGGAGCAACTGTTTGAAACAGGAAAGGTATAAGCACGGCATGGAACTGTGAAAATGCCCATGTGCTGCATGCGTGTGGGACAAGAAAGCCTCCTCCGTGTACATCCTCCATACCTGCTGCCATTCAGAGAAGAGACTGAATTTAGAATTTACTCCCTGGAAGCCACAGGAATTTGGAGGAAGAGAAGAAAAAAGCTGTAGAAGAAGCAAGAAAGAGATCTGTGTTTAATGGTAGAGGTATACGTAAGAATGGTGCTTATATTTCTGTTTGCAAAGAAAATACCTCAGCATACATCACCACAACTCAGGGAAAACAGAAGAAAAACATTCACTAAGTTTGCTTACAAAATGATGTATTCGACTTTAATCCAAAAGAACCTGTGCCCTAAAATTCTACTGTACACTTATATTTCAAACCCCTATTGGTTACTGGAAAATTCAGTTTTGAATAGCAATGCCTAGAGTAAAACATGAGGCGTTGTGCCTCAAGCTGCAAGCACGTGATGAAAACTTCGCTATCAAAGTCTGTTGTAAAGAAAAATTTAAGACCCATAAAAAATGTTCAATTCACCCCTTTATGCTAAAATGAGGTTTAGAATAAATAAATTCTTTTCTTTGAAAGGAACCCTTGACTGCACAGGGGTTGGCTAGGGAAATATTTACATTTTGGGGGCTTAAGTAAATTTTATCAGCCAACAGATAGTAATCCCTTCAGTAAACTTTATAATCCTTTTTTATAATTACTTTGAAAATGTCAATGCAGGAGTACATTTTATTGGCATACTGCAGTGTTACTCTTCCAAAATTAACATATAGAAAGGTTAAGGTAGATCAAAGAGGTTTGGGGGCTATTTGTTTGTTTTTTTAACACAAGATAATCTTGTGCTAGTAGGAAAATGATTGAAGAAAAAAATGACTTCAAAACTTTCATCAACAGGAGCCCTGAGAAACGGCCTGTTTTATTGCAGGAAGGTAGAAAGGGCTCTGAAGACCCAGAGGCCCCCTTCCATGAGAGGATGTCTGTGGCAATTGACAATGCCAGTGGTAACTACAGGATAAAAGAACAATTCCTAGAGCTTGAAATCTTGACCATACACGTCAGTGGTGACTAGAAACTCTCTCGAAAACTTGGTTCCTGTTTGTGTATAACTTATAATCACAAGATGAGGCCAAATTTTATTTAGGATAAAATAGATCTTAGATTTATATAGTTCATACCCATGTGGGTCATACATTATGTCAATGTGCTGTCTGTAATAGTTGTTTTTGGGTGTCGCAGGTTTAATTTTTTAAGATGTATTTCTACCATCTAAATTTCTGCTTAAAACAGTACTGTTTTTGTTTACAAAATACCACAAAAAGAATATTCAGAATTATCTTATAAATTGCTAGGCTATTGTTCTTTTTAGGCATACAAATTAATTTTTGTTTCATCTAATTCTTGGAAACACTGTTAATGAAAGAAAATCGATAACCAATTAAGAATCTTTAAAAATAGGCTAGTTAAGTATTGGCTGATCAATGTTGTTAGTTTTTATTTGTTTTGTCTTTCTTTCTTTAATATAAAACAGAGATTTCAGTATTCATGAAAAAATGACTATTCATGTTAAAATTCTCTTTACTTTTGAGCTCATCTTTAGCGACCCTCAGATAAATTTACATTTAAATGAAACATACACAAAGGCCCACTGGCTGCCCTAACTACCTCGAACACACCCATGCTGTCAGAGGTCTAAGAAGCCAGTTCTTGGAGAAAAGAAAATTTGTGACTACACAACTATTTTTAAACAGCTTCATATGCCACTTGCTTGGGATTTATAGGGCAATGCTTTACAAATTAAGACAAAATTAAATCTAAGATTCTACTCAGAAAACTCCACTCAGACTCCCTGTGTGCAAACCAAGTTTTAGTAAATAAAACTATATAAAAACAACAAATGTCTATATAATATAATAAACTAAAACCTTACAGCCTAACTTCTGATCTTTTTCTTTAATGTGTTTAAAAATAACAGATAGTAAACAGATCCAATTAAGATTTAAAACACTCATGTAGGTACTGTGGTCTAACCATGTTGATTAAGCCTTTTTATTCTCTCCACTTTGTTCTCTAACTTTCTGCCTTATAGTGGTCTACAAATCTGGTATAAAACTTAATTTCATTTGACTAATAGAAAACTTACAAATAGATATCTGTGATAAATGTTTAATCGATCGTATCTTATTTTTAAATTACTATACAGA
Source organism: Mus caroli (assembly GCF_978045245.1). Lineage (NCBI taxonomy): Eukaryota > Metazoa > Chordata > Mammalia > Rodentia > Muridae > Mus > Mus caroli. The sequence goes on along the minus strand of NW_028227274.1, from coordinate 7,366,402 downwards.
ATAAAAGTATACCAAGAGCTAAGTTAGCACACAGTTTTCATTGATGGAAAGCACCAAGTGTCCCAGTACCTGAATTAATGATAAGAAAGCACTTTAGGAACATGTAATATGAAAGAAGAGGGGCAATGTTAAAGGTTAAAGGATTAGGGCTGAGAGGTGGGCTGACTGAAAATAGGATGTGTGAAGAAAATTAAATATGGAAGCCCACTACTTTGTAAGCTGCTCTATAAGCTGATTGGTTCTTTTGTGGCAGAGTTTCTCTGTGTAGCCCTGGGCATCCTAGAACCCACCCTGAATTGAACTCAAACTTGGAGATCTGCCTGCTTCTGCCTTTAACAAATAATTTTTTAAGATGCTTAAGGAACTATGCTTATGAATTTATTGCTTTCGTCACAATCTACATGTATCAGTAGAATAGTAATATATGTATTACATATATAGTAGTATATGAAGTCACCTTTTTTATAACTATAAATGTACTTTGAACATGGCCTGATGGTTAAAATGAGCTTTCATTCATTTTCTTTCTAATTGATGATTCCATGGGCATTAAACTTGTTACAGAAATGTCATCTCAACAGGAGCACGCGTATTAAAAGTAGGCTTGTGCTGTATAATACAAAAGACATGAATATTCTGTTTCTCCTCCATCCTTCTGGGCTGAGGAGCTAATTCAGTGTGAAAAGGAACTGAGTTCCTAGCATTCACAGAACACCCAGATGCAGGGACATGTGGCCCTAATCCTAGCACTGGGAAGGTAGAAGCAAGTGGATCTCTAAGCTTACCAGCGAGTCAGTCTAGAGGACTGGTGAGCCCAAGCTAGATAGATCGATAATAAGACAATAAAGCGATGAGCCAGTGAGGAGGACCCTTGAGATCTGAGGCCCCAATGTGGTAGAAGGCAAGAACCACTCCCAAAAGTTGTCTTCTGGCCTGCACCCCTGCACCCCTGCCTGTACACACCCACACGTGTGTACATACACCATTCACACATACACATGTACCTATGCATACATAATTCCTACCCCTCTCCAAAGGATGCATGTCACAGTTTTAGTATCTACGAAGCATCAGTGACTTAAAAGAGCTTGGCAGAGCATTATCTCCTCAGCCTCAGCATCACCCCAGTTGCTTCAGGTTCCAATGCCTCAGAAACAAGTTTAAAGATTAAATGCAATTTAAAAAAAAAAAATAGAAAAGCATGTATATTTAAACTCCATTAGGTTTCAGCTTTAATTAGATTCACTTATAATTTTGGTGTTGGAAAAGAGAACAAATACCCTTACATATTACACTGTGTAATTTTTATTGCATTAGTGATGGCTTGACGAATATGCTTCATATGAAATTAAATTTGAATCTATAGAACCAGAAGCCCCAGGACCATCCATAATTGATAATTGGCTGTCATTTTCCCCAGGGAAGGAATTACTTTCTCTCTCTCTCTCTCTCTCTCTCTCTCTCTCTCTCTCTCTCTCTCTCTCTCTCTCTCTCTCTCTCTTACAGTTCTCATTCCAGCCACAGGTGCCTAACAAAGTCCTATTAACTTCATTCATTTCCTGGCATTCATTTCCTGCCCAGTGGAGAATTCTATCATCGCCACTGGATATCAACCACTTGCTTAGTCAGAAAACTATAAAGAAAAAAAAATATTTTTTCAGGAAGTGACAAATTCATTTGGAAAAATAATTACTTCTTCTCCAAATAAAAACCAAGAGACGCCCGGTGTGGTGGCGCACGCCTTTAATCCCAGCACTCGGGAGGCAGAGGCAGGCGGATTTCTGAGTTCGAGGCCAGCCTGGTCTACAAAGTGAGTTCCAGGACAGCCAGGGCTATACAGAGAAACCCTGTCTCACAAAACAAAAAAGAAAACAAACAAAAAAACCAAACCGAGAGACACTTTGATGTTATAATTATTGTTGCCTTTAAAAAATATATCACTACAGACTAAACACGCTTTTAATCTAAAATGGAATTATACTGTCTATAATACATGAACTTTGGGTTCCTGCCACATACAGACTTGGGATAATCTATGGAAAGAATATCTGAAACAATCTCACAATGTTTTGGTTTGGGGAAGCTTTGCCAATTTAAAACGTAGTCAGCAATATGAATTATAGTATTTATTTGCTATAAAAATGGTTCCATTGTACAGAACACTTATGTCTACTTATTTCACAGTTCTATTTCACTATGAGGTATTATAACTATAAATTCATGACTTCCTTTTTTGTTGTTGTTTTTGTTTTTGAGACAGGGTTTCTCTGTGTAGCCCTGGCTGTCCTGGAACTCACTCTGTAAATGAGGCTGCTCAGATCTACCCACCTCTGTCACCTGAGTGCTGGGCATGCAACAAGCCTATATTACTTAAAGCATATAAGTAAACTATCACATATGTAAGTTTGAGAATGATTTAAATATACAAAAGAATTACAGACACAATTTTGTAAGAGAGAAATAAAATTAATCTCCCTTCAACCTCAGCCCCAGAATTGTTTTGGATTTATTTTCCTTGTTGCTAACTTTTATTCAAAAGATGTTACCAACCTAACTTTCAAAGGACATGAGCCTTAGCCTGGCATTCCAGTGAAGGTATGAAGGTTATACTGCCCCCTCTACTCTCCCTCCCTTCCCTACAGGGTTCTGTGAACAATAGCCTTGATCTGAATGAAGTTTGGTTTAGGTCAGGGGGCTATACATAGATGAAAGCTAGCAGGTCTCAACAGATGGTGTTTATTTGCTTATTAGTAAATATTTATTCTATGTGTTTGTTCCGAGAGCTGCAGATACAAAAATAAAGAAAAGGAACAAATCATCTGCATCTTTGGAGCTTGGTGAGTGAACCCGAGGTTTGATCACTACTGATTGACCCTTCAGGACTACAATACGGCCATGCACACACAGCCTGTTTCCCCTGAGGTAGGGAAGAGTTACTATGTCACTTCAGCACACACCTACCCCAACTTGTCTTCCTGGACACTAAAATGTATTTTAAGACATAATTAATGTCCATTGGGTCTTATAAACACAAAAATGTCAAGAGGATGAGTTAAGGAAGGAAAGATGGCTCTGAAATGGAGCAGCCTGTCTGCATGCAGACTTAACACTTACTACTTAGCAAGCTTGTGAAACAGTGTATCTTCTTAAGCTTCCCTCTTTTTTCTTTCCCTTTCTTTTCTCTCTTTTATTCTTTCTCTTATTCTTCCTTTCCTCCTTTCTTTCCTCCTTTCTTCCTTTCTTTTTTTGTAACTTTTTTTTTTTTTTGGTTTTTCGAGACAGGGTTTCCCTGGCTGTCCTGGAACTCACTTTGTAGACCAGGCTGGCCTCGAACTCAGAAATCCGCCTGCCTCTGCCTCCCGAGTGCTGGGATTAAAGGCGTGCGCCACCACGCCCGGCTCTTTTTTTGTAACTTTAAAAATAAAAATTTCACCGGGCGTGGTGGTGCACGCCTTTAATCCCAGCACTCGGGAGGCAGAGGCAGGTGGATTTCTGAGTTCGAGGCCAGCCTGGTCTACAAAGTGAGTTCCAGGACAGCCAGGGCTACACAGAGAAACCCTGTCTCGAGAAACAAAAAATAAAATAAAATAAAAATAAAAATTTCACAGGTTAGAAACAATGTATGTACAATGTGAGAGAAGATCCATTGGCTTTCATTAATTAAAGCATCAAACAAGAACATTAAAGGTGTTGCAAATTATTAAATTCTATGAGAAGATTAAGCAGAGAAAAGTACAAGGGTCACAGTGTCTTTTATGGCTAATTTTCAAAGACAGTATTTTGTTCATATATAAATATCTTATTCTTCTCTCCTTCTTCTTCCCCGCATCCTATATTCTGAATAACAGATATGCAACAATACATTAGCTATTATGCATTAATTAGCTATAATGCAACAATAGCATTATGCTATTCCTAAACCAATCCTGCTCCAAGGCATCATTTAGACATGGAGCATACTCCTGACTCAGGGGTCTCTATGGCAGTATCAACCCTTTAGAATATCTGAAATAATATCACTGAACCCCACACTTCAGACTTAACCACTTTGGTGGATTGTCCAGATGGTCCACTTAATATCTCAAACAATTCCAATACAATTTTTTACTAAGAACATTGTCAAAAATACATCACATTTAGCATTTGCTCCCTGGGAGGGGATAGCCTAATAGGTGAGCCCCAGATCCCTATGAGAAAGACTGTCTCAAAGGAGGGGGACAGTGTTCCTAGGGATGGCACCTGGGGTTGTCCTCTGGCCTATATATACATCTGCACATACACACCAAACATTTTTTAATTAATTTTCATTTAAACAGCCATATCTGTTCTAATTTTTTTTTAGTAATAACCATTTTTAAGACTGTCAAGACTACAAGTAATGTTTCTTTTCAGACTTTTATATTGTTGTCATGTTATTGTTCTATTTAAGATTCTATTTAAGGGGTTAGAGAGATGGCTCAGTGGTTTAAAGCACTTGTTATTCTTACAGAGTATCTGACTTAGATTTCTAGCACCTACACCGTGGCTCACAATCACCCATAACTCTAGTACCAGGAGATCTGATGCCCTCTTCTGAACTTCTCAGGATCTTTGCAGACACATAGTATACATACATACATTGAGGCAAAAGAATTCATACACACAGATAAATAAGCAACTTTCATTTATTAAAAAAAGATCTATTTAAAACCTAAATGTACTAAAATATATTGCTCCCAATGTTGAGTACTTAGTATTTTTTTGAAAATGGAAAAAAATATTGAAGTATGGATGTTCTACGTTGTTTGACATTAGCTGTAATTTCAGCTCTGAGAAGACACCGGGAACCACGGTGAAACAGAAGGCAAACAGAGCGAGCCAGGTGACCTTGGGAAAAATCACAAAACAAAACATGGTATTGTTGTCTCACCTCTGGCTGTAACATCTAGTCACACTCCATTCAGAAATGACAGAGAACCCTCCTGAACACAGAGTGAATTGCAATTTATATCACATTTTAATTTTCAGGGGAGGGGGAAATAGGATCAAAATACATTGTATGGCATTCCCAAAGAACTAATAAGCATGTAAAAGCTATAATTTCTGGAGAGGGTAACTCAGGAGTGGAGTCCTTTCTCAGCATGCGCGAGGCTCTGACTTCAAACCTCAGCACTGATAAAAAGAGGTAACGTAAAAAACAGTCATTTTCTTTTTTAAAAAAATTTTTATTAGATATTTTCTTCATTTACATTTCAAATGCTATCCAAAAGTTCCCTATACCCCCAACACACCCTGCTTCCCTGCCCACCCACTCCCACTTCTTGGTCCTGGCATTCCCCTGTACTGGGGCATATAAAGTTTGCAATACCAAGGGGCCTCTCTTTCCAGTGATGGCTGACTAGGCCATCTTCTGCTACATATGCAGCTAGAGACACGAGCTCTGGGGGTACTGGTTAGTTCATATTGTTGTTCCACCTATAGGGTTGTAGACCCCTTCAGCTCCTTGGGTGCTTTCTCTAGCTCCTCAATTGGGGGCCCTGTGTTCCATCCTGTAGATGACTGTGAGCATCCACTTCTGTATTTGCCAGGCATTGGCATAGCCTCATAAGAGACAAAAACAGTTATTTTCTAAGCTTGGTGTTTAGTATTTGGCCTAAGTCAAAAAGGAATAAAAGTCATTTTCTCTCAAGCTCTCTTAAAAAAACAGAAAACCTTGGGAGGGAAATTAGGTTCCATGGCTTTAATGTAGATTTTAATACACATTTTAGAACAAAATATGTGCATAAGTTTTTCAATGAGGAAACAATCTGATTTTTGACATTTTAATGTATATTAACATTCTATATTAATGTCATCAAGTGGTATAGCTTATTATGATTTGTCACTAAATTTCCTAACTTTTTTCATATTTACTATTTCAAATTGTGATTGTATAGAAAGTTAACCATACTATTTGCAATATATTTTTAAAGTATCACACATATTTTAAGGGCTGCAGAGAGGGCTCAGAGGTTAAAAGCACTAACTGCTCTGGCCAAGCACCTGGATTCAGTTCCCAACATTCACATGAGGCAGCTCACAAGTGCCTGGGACTCCAGCTCCAAGGGGCCCAGTGCCTCTTGTGAAGGAAGGGAGTGAGGGAAGGGGAAAAAGAGGATGGGATGGGAAGGAGTGGGAAGAGGGGTAGAGAAAGAGAGAAATCAAGAGCAAGAGCAAGCAAGGAAGAGCAAGCGAGAGAGAGAGACAGAGAGAGACAGAGAGGCAGAGAGAGACAGAGAGGCAGAGAGAGACAGAGAGACAGAGAGGCAGAGAGAGACAGAGAGACAGAGACAGAGAAAGAGAGAGCCTACAAGCCTGCCTTTATGATAGTGAGGCAACTTGGTGGTTAGCAGCTCTTACTGCCCACTGATACAAGCAGAGTTCTGTTCCTGAAACCCACATAAAGGTAGATATGGAGAGAACCAACTCCACACAGCTGTTTTCTAAGTTGCAAACCACAGCTCACACGCACCCATACAGACACAGAGAGACATACAATAAAAATATTTTTTTAAAAAACTAAATGACTACTAGCTTTAAAAACTATGATATGATCCTATTACTATAAAAGTACTTCTGTTGGTAAATATGGACATGAATATAAAGATTTGCAGATATATAAAAAGAGTAGCTACTAACACACTATGGTGTTGATTCCAAGATTTGCTCATACTTAAGACCAGATTTAAAGATGGTGGAAAGAAAAAATGGAAAAAATTAAAGCAATATAACAGACTTAAGTTCTTCCTTAAAAGGTGGGGTGGGGTGGGGTGGGGTGCAGACAGTCGGCATGGCTCAGGGTGGGGTACAGACAGTCGACATGGCTCAGGGCTGGCCAAGTAAGCCTGATGAGCTTGGTTCAATCCCTGAACCTCAGGTCAAGGGGAAAGGACCCTGCCAAAGTAGCACACGCTGTGGTGTACATACACACCACACACACACTGACATAAATCAAATTGTAAATTACAAAGAAAAGGAACAGACTTGGAGGAGATGAGGCAGAACTGTCAGGAGACATTTCCTTGGCTCCGATTTGGATACAGTCGATAGTGATAGTTTTCTGTCCCCTCACTACCATGAAGATGTATGAATAGGCTCAGTGAAACAGTAGCTTACATCTGATGGAATGACAGTAAATAAAAGAACTGATGCTAAAGTCACATCTTCTCTTCACACTGGAACCTGCAGTCATGGCAACTTCCCGTCATCTATGCTATAAAACCAAGTCTATAGGGTGATCTATAGGTTGACGGAGATCTAACTTTTGTGTCCAGGGAAAGCACTAGGGAAGTCTTACAAGGTACATTCATAGCCTGCACCTCAGAAATGTTTAGTCAGTAAGTCAGGACTAAATTTCATGAGCAAATGTGACAAGTATTGACCCTGAAACACAGTGACCTTGGGGATGTTTGATTTCCTTCCAAAGAATTCACAGCTGCGGATCAACAGAGAAGACAAGGACTTGCTGTAAGCCTCCTCTCGGGCCTCATCTGAAGACTCCCGAGGGCTCAGTCTCTCACCAACTCAGGTCTAGACTCAGTATTGCTTCTGAAGAATACAAACTCAGGCTTATTGCTCTCTCTTCTCTTTCTTTCTCTTTTAAAACTTTTGATTGATTCTTTGTGAATTGGACATCATGCACCCCAATCCCTCTCATCTCCTAATCCTTCCATATCTGCCCTCCAACCCTGTAACCTTCCCTTGCTCCAAGAAAACAAAAACCAATGAACAAAAAATTCTCACTGTGGAAGCTGTGGTGTGTCACAGTGTGTCACACAGTGTGTCACCCTTTTGTCCAAACAGCTTTACTACCAAATGTTCATTGCAATGGTCTGGTTCCAGGCCTCTGGCTTCTGCTACACCATCAATACGGCATCTGCATGGGGGACTCCTCTTGGATACCCTGTGTCACCCTGTCTCAGCTTTGGATCTGCAGGACCATCAGGCTCTGCATTCCTCTCTAGCGCGTCACAGTCTAATATCGATAAGGCCCATGTCTTGATCTTTCTCCGTTGTTTAGTATTTTGCTTATCCCACAGAGTCACTTAATTTCAAAGTGGCATCCCGCAGTTAGGACCGGGACTTAGACAGAGCTCAGGAGTTGTAACTCAGACAGAGACGCAGCTTGATGGAGAGGTGCACATGGAGGCAGAGTCTATAAATTCACAGATTCTTACTTCCCGCTAGAGAACTCATTCAACAATAGAGGGAGACTGGGCTCTGGATTTCTAACAAGAGTCCACTGGGAAAGGCTGTGTGTGTTTTCAGAAGGAAGGACTCCCTAGTTTCTTGGACCTAAGCTATTTACCTAAATGAGCAAAATTATTTTATCATAGATATTTTCATTTAATGGATTCAATACTATTTTCACAACTATTTTCTGCTGGCTTATTTCTTTCCTTTTAACCTGGTGTTTACATTCTCTCTAAACTCTATATTCTTTTAAAACATACATTTATTTATTTATTAATTTATTCACTGTGTGTGCGCATGCATTATATGTGTGTAGAGGTCAGGGGACAACTTGCCAGCGTTGGTTCACTCCTTCCTCAGGTTTGGTGGCAAACATCTTTAACTACTGGGAACTTTTATTTAATTTTGTGTTATGCTTCTGTTGCATTTGTTGAAAAAAAAAACTTCCTTTTTCTTTGAAACAGACTCTTGCTGAGTAGTTCAGGCTGACCACTGGTTCCAGATCCTCCTGCCTCAGGCTCCTGGTCACTCAGATCACAGCTGTGAGCCACCACCTCACGCCTGAGTAATTCCTAGGAGGGGAATGTCTAAGGAATTTAGTGCCCTCCAACCGAACTTACTCCTATACAGGAACTGTTCTTATTTATACTACCCAGCATGGTAGTCAGCAACCACACGTAGCTCTCGAGCACTTAAACGTGACTAGCAGGATTGAGAAGCTAAGTCTACTTGAAGGTGTTAATTAACTCATGCTTAATTGACTACCTGTGGCCTGGAGTTACTGTCTTACAGTAGGCAGTTGACTAAGTCATGATATGTGATACCAAATTGCTCTCCAGAAAAACCTGAATTTTTACCTCCACTCTTAGTAAAAGATAATAGCCAATTCTTTACCTAATAGGCAACACAACTTTCATCTACTGAAGTTTTATAATCTGAACACTGAAAAATGCCTTTTACTCTTTTTTATTATCCTGTAATGAACAACACCATTTCTTCTGTCATCACAGGTTAGTTACAAATATTTTTAGCCACATTGCTTGATTCTGTGGATGAAAATGATCTAGCTTCCAGATTTCTTTGTTGGGTCAATTTTTTTGTCATTAAAATCCATTGTCAACATTTAAGTTCATATATAAATGTGAACTTCATGATTTATCTAGCCTGTTAAATGGCCTAGCCATAGTGTCCAGTGGCTAAGTAACAGTTGGAGGAGCCTTTGAGGTTCTGCCATCGTCAGACTTTCTTAGCCAGTTCGTTAATGCAACTATAACAAGGATTACTACTGCCCTGCTTCACACCACATGTTAGTGTTTGGCCCGTCAGATGTCTGAGTTTGTAATTCTTGCCTGAATTATATTTTAAGAGATTAAATGTCAAATAGTAGCTAGCTAATAATAATAATAGCTAACTTTCATCCCGTTTAGCATGCAAAATGACTTGATGACCTTTCAGATCCATTTACAACTAACATTTATCTCGTAGAACACTTTTTTAGTGGGTATTGAAGTTTCTTTCTCCCTAGAATAGCCACCCAGCATTATATAGATTGTTAAGATGCAGGCTGATAGCCTTGCTTCCCAGTTTCTAACTCAATAGATTAGGGCTTAGACTCTGTACCTAGCTCCAAGCTCTATCATACTGAGTTGATGCTTTCTCAAAGCCTACAGGGGGTGTTCTAACACTCCTAAAAGTGTTGTAACAGAATGTAATTTTGGCAACATAGTACAAATGTGTAGGCCTTTTCCCCCCTAAAAACAAATCCACATTCTTTCATTTTATCTTTACAACAGTCCTTTGCAAAAAGTTGGTAACTAAAACAGTAATTGCTTATCCCATTTTCCAGAAGAAAACCCAAGAAACCCCTTCTGAGCACACAGAAAGTTAGAAGAGCCAAATCAAGACAGTGTCCTAACCTTGTAAGTACACGTGAACTCAGCAACACAGGCTATGCTGGAAGTCTGCTTCCAGACTGGTATCATAAAAACAGAACCATGCCCAGGAACAGAGAAGGCGATCCAAGACCTGATTCCCTGAAGCAAACACTTCTCAGGGGTTGATTGCCAACCATGCAGTCTACTGTGGGGACCGCTGAAGAGAATCGTAAAGAACAAGGAAAAGACAGTTCTCTATCTGCTTTGCTGTGTCCAGACAGGCCAGGAACCATACAGTAACCAGTGTGTGGCAGAGGCAAATACAGAGTTGTGACTATGTGACTTCACATCTGGACTTGGAGGAGTGGCCAGTCAGACAAGAATGGGGGAAAGAAAGAGTACACAATAGAGCCCTCCTGGAGCTCAAGGCACAAAGAGCAGCTTTATCCACACTGGGTGTGTGTTTGCCAAAAATATCAGGGCTGCTGGCGCTCCAGAACTTACAAGGGCATGCTTTTGTGTAGACTAAGCTACCTTGACTGTATAACAGCTCTAGTCAGGGGGTATAACTTCACGATCCATTTGTAGCCTAAGAGGTCAAAAATTGTCTCTCTCTCTGATATTTTTTTTTTTAGAAGCATTCTCAATTGAAAGAAAGAAAAAAAAAAGACCATAAGTTGTGACCCTAATTCTACTACTTGTAAAGCACCCCTTCAGGGAAAGAAAGAGTACTTTTGTCACTTTAATAAAACTTATGTATGATGCTAGACATTAACTTTAACAGTGACTTTCCCAAGTTTAAACCAATGATAGCTAGGAAGCACAGGGTGAAAACAAACAAACCTACAACTGACCTGGGGAAGGTTACTGAACGACTTAATGTACTCTGCATGAATGTTGTAACTGACTTTGTTTACACAGCCATTGTATAGCCTAGCACAAAATCATGAAAGCAACAACGTGCCCACAACTTCATTTAGAAAACCATAGCAATACTGTAGGGCAACTATTCCTCCCATGCACAAGCCTGAAAACTGCAAATTAAAAATGAAGTCAATTTATCATGACCAAATACTTGTTTCAAATCACCAGGAATCTGAAATTTGCCTAATAAAAGGGAGAACATTCATATGTATTTTCATGTGTTATTTCTTATTATTTTAACCTTTTAGAGAACTACCATGATAGATTTAGAAAGTTAAATTCTTAGAAAATAAGTTACTTAACCAATATTCTCATTATATGTTATAACTAGGTTTGAACCCAGAACTTCTAACTTTGAAGCCACCCATTTATAACCACACTATGTTGCCTCTCTAAAAAAATATACTAAGAACTTGAGAAGTCAGGGAAAGGCAAAGGAAAAAACAAAAGCTGATCGGGAAGGAGGAAGAACAATGTTTACAGTCATAAGGATAGTCACATTTCTGCAAAATCCCAAATCTTAATCTATGGCGGAGTTTGTCAGTAAATCAAGATTACTCAGGTGCCCTTACAAAGTTTCATCTTAATAGTAAGGATCTTGGCAATCACTGTCTGCAGTGTTTTCAAATCCCTTAACTGAGGTTCTTCAGAGTGACTCAAATTAAATGTTTCTACTTTTACAACTTTGTAATCATTCAGTTCAGCGGCTGAATATGATCTTAAGTTTCCTTTCCTATTAAGAATATGAATGTATACTTACATAGTAGCCAAAATATCATAGCTGTAAAGAGAATTTCTAGCCTCAACACTCTTGAGAGTTACTAATTAAATTGCCAAGACTCTTTGAGACAAATGAACTTCACTTCCACTTTACCACAAGAGAAAAGTAACAATTTGGGAAGAATGGCTTTCCTTAAAATAGCACCACAAATTGTGAAGAGGATTCTCTCTCCAAGGTGACCTGCGGAGGCCCATTTAGCTCCAGAGTTGGCCTCTACCACCAGGAGAAACAGACATTTGGTGAGAAAGTCAAGTCAGTGTTCTCCAAAGATATCAAATCTTAAGAACAGAAGTGTACTTCAAACCTCTCTAACCTCTCCTTTGTGAGTCTACCTCCAGAATATTCTTATCATCCCACTGACTACCTACAGTAGTGGCTATTCTGATCTAGTCTTAGACTACCTCGACTATGTTAGCAATAGAACTCAGGAGTCAGAAGGACTCTTGAAAAGCTACATAGCAATTCTTTTACTTAACTAAGAGGACAGGAGCAGGAGGACATTGCCAAGAAAAGTACTTTCCGTGGTTAGTTTATGACAAATCTAGGCCTAAAATAAAGAGATCTTAAACTTGGCCTCCATGTGTCTCTTGTTATCTAGTGTGTGTGTGTGTGTGTGTGTGTGTGTGTGTGTGTGTGTGTGTGTGGTTTGAACCCAGTATCTCAGACCAAGTGCCCTACTGAGCTTGAAAATGCTGTTATATATGTTATGCCAATGGAAGATTCCAAATGTCTACTTGATGTTTTCAGAGAAACATTCTGGTGGACAAAGTACCATTTGCTCTGCTTCTTAGAGGTTCAAAGTAGAGGGAAATAAAGGTTACAAGACCTAGCTTGAAGAAAGGGTGTTCTGCTTTGTACTTAAACATTTGTTCTAAGATTTTTAGCTTTCTAACTGATCATCAAGGTAGAAAGTACCCACCACAGGCCAAATAAAAGTTTATGTCATCACAAGAGGACATCAAATTGGTAATTGCTGTCATTAATATACATATGCATCTAGATATGAGCAATCTTTACTTATATTCTACTCCCTTTCTCTTCTATTTCCATTTGAACAACAATTTATCATATAAATTGACAACTGTGGCTGCCTCCAGGAGGAGAAACGAGGGATAGAAGAGGGAGCTTAATTTGTACTGCACATTCTTTAATATTGCTTGAAATTGTTACCAAATTTCTACTATACCTCAGTATTTATTAAATTTATATTTCCTTTTTAAATGCATATTTATATGCATGTAGTTTTATTACTAATTTAATGAAACAACTATTCTAAAGTTTGCAATTTCACCAGTTTTCAGAAGAATCAAAACAATAACTAAACTCAAGGCAGAATTTCAGACCAGAACTCGACAGAGGAGCGAGTAGTTTTTTAAGAGGAAAATTTGGTTAAACCCTTTTGAACAACTTATATCTAAAAGGCCGTTTAAAAAAGGGATTTAAGGACGGTTTCTCTAGAGAGGCAGAGTGGAAAATCTCACAGTTTCAAAAGTCGAAATCAAAATTTGTTTTTATCTAGTCAGGGACATGGGTCCAGGATGGAATTTATAGGAAAAAAAAAAAAAAGGAACACAACTCAGTTCTTAGATTTCTGGAGCAGGAACCCTCTCTTTCCTGAATGTTTTGTGGGCTTGCTTTCAAGGAGAAACTCCACGTAGTGAACAGATAATCTCTCCTTTTACTGAAGCTCAGAAGGACTTCAGGAATCACGGACTTTAACCAACCGCCCACCTCCACCCCGCCTGGCCAGGGCACTCCTCACCTCACTATATATTTTCACGGTCAGCTGTCAACGCAACCCTTTGTGTCCCATTCAGATTAAGAGCAGATAGGAACGGCTCTCAGAGAAATTGAAATGATGGCTGGAAGACGCGCGAGTGACGAAGTGACATTTGGCGTGGACCCCAGCAAATGCTTGACCACATCTGGCTACTCTCAAGTTTCCCAAGCCTGGCTCTACCCATCCTCTGCGTGGACCCCTCCGGGTCTCGCTTCTTGCCGTCCATCCAGCACTCGGGGACCGCTAGCCATCCCCTCGTGCTCGGGGAGCGGCCAGGACGCGCCCCCTCACCGCAGCCTCCTTCATCCCGCACCGCATCAGCCACCTCCCTCCAGCCACAAAGGCAGCTGCGGGGCCGGGAGTGACAGGCCTGTGGCCGCAGACGGCGCAATGAGGTAGCCAGGGACAGGGACTGGGATGGGGTTTGTTTCCCGCTGGCACAGGCGCCTGCCCGGCCGCACGAGTCACTCCACTACCGCGCCGCCTTCCAGTTCCTCCAGAAGAAAGTCCGCGGCCCTGAGCAGGGAAGGTGTCCAGCCCACCAAAGGACAGGCCCTACCCGCCACTGAGTCCCCTCGCCTCCCGGTCCCCGCGAGTCCCCGCAGCAGCTCACCTGGCCCCGGCGGGAGTGAGGGCAGAGGGCCGGGGTGGTCTCCACAGCCCCGGGCGGCTCCGTACAGCGCTCTGCTCCGAGAGGCTAGCGCCGCCGGTGGCTGGCGTCTCTGCGGCTTGGCGCGGGCTGCGCGCTCAGTTCCCGGGGGCGGAGCGAGGCGCCACCGCGGCCAGAGGCGGATTCCTCAGGTGCTGCCCCTCCTGCTCCCCCCTCCCCCTCCTGGCCTGAGCCCCCTGGTGGCCTTTTGGGCTCCCTTGCCTTCAACCCTAGAGTGCCCAGAAGCACGCGATGCCAAATACACGCCCACGTGCTGCGGAGCCCTACATGTAGCCTTTACGCTTGGGTTTGAGAACTCCAGCGTGCGGATGATGTGTGTGGCCACTCTGGGATAGGGAGGTGGCCGTGTGCTGGGGGGCTTCTGGGAAGAAGGATTGCCCCCTAGTGCTGCTGAAGAGCGTGGTCAAGAAGCACAATTACTTTCTCTCAGGATCCTACTTCATTTAGAGTGCTCTCAAGTCACTGTGTGACTTCTTTGTCACTATATCTAGTGACCAAGTTCCATGGCCTGGGCAATAGTCAGTCGGTAAGAGCCCTTGGCCTTTTGGGTTGTAGGACGCAGACAAAAAACAAACCTACCCTGGAGCTCCAAGCTGGAGCAGATTTCTGCACCTCTTCGATGGAGCTCCAGTCGTGGCTCCCGGACCCCCAGAGTAGCCCTGGCTCCTGCAGAGCCTCCCGTAGACCATAGGGAAGCTTCCCCAAGAGCAGCCACTTCCAGCTGGCCCTGCCTTTAACGGTTGCTACAGGAACAAAAAGTTCTGGAGGGATGCTGTGGCTGGATAATGACAAATGCCGCTCCAATTTTCACAGTTGATGGCCTCTGGTATTCAAAGCTGTAACTTGCTTTCTTGAACTGAAACTGCTGCCAGAGAGTTCAGTGACCAATAGAACCAGCTTCATGCTGGATGCAAAGAACAGAAAAATAACTATAACAGAGAACGGTACCGAGGGTTAGCAGTTTAATTTATCATATTCAACTAGAAAACTCAATTTGTAACCACTTGAGAACTGAGCACAGGTGTGGAAAGGGAAGCTAAGCAGTAACCTGAGGTCCAGGCTCATTTCATGTAACCTAAGTTCACACAGAGTTAAACAGAGAAAACACTTTCAGTGACACACATCTGATTCCAGCGCTCAGGAGGTTGAGGCAAGGTTGTGAGTTTAAGGCCAGCCTGGGCTATGTAGCGAGCTTGAAGCTACCTGTCTCAAAAACAAAAAGAAACAAGAAAATAGAAATAGCTAAAGCAGATGAGAGACTTTGGAAAAACACTGTCCATTTGAGCCTTTGCAAGGCCTATGGAATTGAGGAAGAGGAACACTATCCGTCAACAATCTCAAAAATACAACTACAGTGCAGATTCCACTCAATTTAGCTCAAGGACTATTTGTTAGTGCTAAGCACCCTAGACTATGCAGATATCATAAATAAGTATGGCAGAAGGACCTTGGTCTAACAGAGGCTTCTGGTATTCTTCAGTAGTTCAACAAATATTTATTGAACTCCTACTGAAAGCTGGCTTAATTGCACTGATAGCACGAGGCTTCATTATTAAACAAAATGAGTCTTTAACAAGGTTAAAAGTTAGTGATAAAAGTGATAATATTAGGTCAAGTTACTTGACACCCTCAGCATCCCTATTTGTAAGATAGTAGAACAGTCCACGCTTCAGGGCGTGGCTGACAGATAAAGCATTAGCTCCTAGACTCTATTAGATGTTTCATTGTCTATGAGATCTTGCACTTGCCCACCTACTTACTAATGACTTCCAAATGTCCAAGTTTAGGAGTGTCACACAAATAATAACATTTTCCAAATGCTTACTGCTTGGCCACAGGGCAAGTTCTGTGATTACAACCTGGTTCTGCTCCCAAGGAGAAGCCCTCCTTTGCCAAAGGTTCCCTGGTCCTCGGCACCACACTCTGGACCAGTCTTCTTCAATCATTATTCTCTGTGGTCACATCAGAAGTGGGTGCTAGAAAGTCTTGCAGACTTTATCCATTTCTAGATGCTATAGCTTTTCTTTCATGTTTCTTTTACAGCTGCTGATTTCTTTAAAGCTATTTTGTGGCTGGTCTCATTGTATAATTCCGAAACATTTAACAGACTTTATTATTTTCTTCCATCGATATCATCCATAATCTGTTTCATCATACCCAAAATTTATTAGTAAGCAACGTTTCAGCTATTAACCTTTATCAGATCGAGACTCAGTAACTCCCATCTCTGCACAGCATCATAACAATCCTTCTCCTCTGAGAAAAGGGGGTACCAAATTTATACCCAAAAGTTAATTTACTTCAAGAAAAAAATCCAGCTTCTAAGCTAATACTACAGAGGTTAGGATCAGTGCAGAGAACTGGATCCTGGTCTGTCTAATTCCAGAAAAGTTGCCAATTAACAATGCTTAGTAGTCTAGATTCCTAGTTACAAAGGAGTAGATAAGAAACATTCACTAATGAGAGAGAGAATCTGTCATTTGAAAGAACAAATTAGAACAAATGAAAAGGTAGTTCACACAAGAACCAAGAGAAACTTTTTTTTCAAGATTTCCATGTTCTTAGTGAAATTAAATAGTAATAAGAGTGGGTTGTCATGAAAATGAAGCAATCAGAATACCAGGCTATCCTTGGAAACTAAAAACCAGATAAATAGTAGCCAGGAATGTTAATGAGTACTTATAAATCTCGAAGTTCAGACACTGAGGCAGGAGGCTCACAAGTTTGAGACTAACAATGCTATGTAGCATTCCAGGCCAGTTTGGCCAACATAGAAAGATATCCATCTCAAAAGAATAGAAGGACAGGATGAGGGTGGAGTAGGGTGGACTAGAGAACTGGCTCAGTGGTTGAGAGAACTTGTCACTCTTTTGGAAGGCACAGATTTAATCCCCAGCATCCACATGGTCGTATACAACCATCTGTAACTCCAGTTATAGGATATCTGCCCTCTCCAGACACACACATGTGGCACAGACATATGTGCAGACATACACATGTGGCACAGACATATATGCAGACATACACATGTGGCACAGACATATGTGCAGACATACACATGTGGCACAGACATATGTGCAGACAAACACATGTGGCACAGACATATGTGCAGACATACACATGTGGCACAGACATATGTGCAGACATACACATGTGGCACAGACATATATGCAGACATGCACATGTGGCACAGACATATGTGCAGACATACACATGTGGCACAGACATATGTGCAGACATACACATGTGGCACAGACATATGTGCAGACATACACATGTGGCACAGACATATGTGCAGACATACACATGTGGCACAGACATATGTGCAGACATACACATGTGGCACAGACATATGTGCAGACAAACACATGTGGCACAGACATATGTGCAGACATACACATGTGGCACAGACATATGTGCAGACAAACACATGTGGCACAGACATATGTGCAGACATACACATGTGGCACAGACATATGTGCAGACAAACACATGTGGCACAGACATATGTGCAGACATACACATGTGGCACAGACATATGTGCAGACATACACATGTGGCACAGACAATATGTGCAGACATACACATGTGGCACAGACATATGTGCAGACATACACATGTGGCACAGACATATGTGCAGACATACACATGTGGCACAGACATATGTGCAGACATACACATGTGGCACAGACATATGTGCAGACATACACATGTGGCACAGACATATGTGCAGACATACACATGTGGCACAGACATATGTGCAGACATACACATGTGGCACAGACATATGTGCAGACATACACATGTGGCACAGACATATGTGCAGACATACACATGTGGCACAGACATATGTGCAGACATACACATGTGGCACAGACATATGTGCAGACATACACATGTGGCACAGACATATGTGCAGACATACACATGTGGCACAGACATATGTGCAGACATACACATGTGGCACAGACATATGTGCAGACATACACATGTGGCACAGACATATGTGCAGACAAACACATGTGGCACAGACATATGTGCAGACAAACACATGTGGCACAGACATATGTGCAGACATACACATGTGGCACAGACATATGTGCAGACAAACACATGTGGCACAGACATATGTGCAGACAAACACATGTGGCACAGACATATGTGCAGACAAACACATGTGGCACAGACATATGTGCAGACATACACATGTGGCACAGACATATGTGCAGACATACACATGTGGCACAGACATATGTGCAGACATACACATGTGGCACAGACATATGTGCAGACATACACATGTGGCACAGACATATGTGCAGACATACACATGTGGCACAGACATATGTGCAGACATACACATGTGACACAGACATATGTGCAGACATACACATGTGGCACAGACATATGTGCAGACAAACACATGTGGCACAGACATATGTGCAGACATACACATGTGGCACAGACATATGTGCAGACAAACACATAGGGGACCCGAAGAACAAAGAGGACCATGGTGGTTTTAAATCTCATTACAAAGCAACAGGAAATAAAGGCCATGGTAGTGACAAAAGGAGAGATATAGATCAATAGAATAGAATTAACAGTTCAGAAATCAGCCCATGCATGTGTGGTCAATTACTTCTCAACAATTGTGTTGAAAGAAAGTGATGGAGAAACAATAGTCTTCTTAGCAAACGGTGCTGGGACAACTTGATATTCATATGCAAGGAATAAAGTTGAGCATCTCCCTTATAGTAGGTACAAACATCAATGCAAAGTGGATCATGGGCTTAAATGTAAGGGCTGAAACTATTAAAATCTCTCTACAGAATCTTAATATGTCACAAGGAGCACGAACACAAATGTTCATAACAGCAAGGCTCACCAGCTTGAATGAGTAGACACAATGAGACATATCCACATATTATTTGGCAATAAAAAAGCATAGTACAAATATATGCACCAATATGGGTAAATATATATACCAATATAGGTAGATGTAAAAAAAAAAGTTATCTAAGGCCATATATCTCATGATTCTACTTCTATGAAGTGTCTGTTTGGAGGGGAAATGAGAAAAAGGGATAAAATTTGAAATGTAAATAAAGAAAATATCTGATAAAAAATGAAAAAAGTGCCTAGACCGCTTCTAGAGATAGGCAATAGATTGTTGATGCCTGAGGCTAGGAAGTTGGGGGGGGATGAGGAGTAATTGCAGATGAGTGAGTGCAGACCTCTTTGGGGTTTTTTTGGATAGTGAAGATGCTCTAAACTAGACTTGTGATAATGTATCAATCCTTAAATACAATAGAAAGCACTGCAGTGGATACTTTATAGAGGAAATTGTATTGTATCTCAGTTACAGAAAAGGAAAAATGGGACTAAGAAGAAAAACTATTGGCTCAGATAATAGAGAAATATTTTCTGAGATAAATATACATTTATATATTCAGTATGATAAAGCTAGATTACTTGCAAATGAATTACACTTAAACAAATCCTTGTGAATTTTCTAATTTTGAAAGTCATATGAGCTTTAATCCCCAGCACTATGTCTCTGACTGCCTGTGACTCCAGCTCTAAGGGATCTGATGACACCTTCTGGCTTCTGTGTGTACCATGCAGGGTATACACTCACACACATACATGCAATCACATGGGCACACACGCACACACACACACACACACACACACACATAAATAAATATGTAAATGTAAAAAATTAAAGAATGAAAATAAAGTTACAAGGGAGAACAGACAAAAAGAAGTGCAGACGTCATTTTAACTCAGTCGATGTGAAGCCAATGTTCACAAGTGCGGTACTCAGGAAGCTGAGGAAGGAAGAGCACCCAGCGCAGAAGTTGGACACCTCGTGGGCAACACAGGCAGAACTCATCTTTCAGTTCTTTTTAAAATCAAAATGAAATGATGATTAACAGATAAGCATTAGGGGAGGGTGTGGGTGTGGCTCAGTGGGAGAACACTTCCCTAGTGTTTCCAACGTTTGGGTTCAATCCCTAGCACTGCAAAAACCAAGCATTAAGCATTAAGCAAAACAAGGCTAATTTACACAGACAAAAGACATGATAGGAATAGCAGATAATTCTTGACTTCTCACTAACTCCAGGCATTGAGTGCTGAAAGTCATACCCTCAAGTGGTCATTAGGATACTATTGGACTGGCTGTGGTTAACACTATCATTCTGCAGGTATGAAGAATAGACTTCAGATACAGATTAGATAGTGTTCTCAGTCACACCAGTGATGGAGCAGAACTCAGTGCCTGATCTGTTTATTCCAAAGAGCAGACACACAGAACCAAAAGTATTTAAGGGAGAGTTTAATTGTAAGGTTTTAATCCATTTGTTCAAGAATTTCACAGATGGCATAGACCAGAGAATAGGTGTAAAAAAGATAGATACCTGGAGTAATACAACTGACATAGTTTCCTATTAATGTAACAAAGTGCCTGAGCTAATTTATAAATAAGAAGGGTCTCCACGCTCTAGAGGTCGCTCCGTCCTCCATCAGCCAGACCCGTGATGGTCTAGCTGAATGACTGGACATGGAGCTTAGCGCTACTCCAGCTGCCTACCTCATGGTAGTCGTGAAAGGAGGGAACAGAAGGCACCACAGTCCCTGCAACTACGTCAACCACCCTTAGTCTTCACGGCTTGAAGTTTTCCAATAATGCCAAGCTAGAGACCAAACCTTTTTTTAAAGATTTCTTTCTTTTTTTTTTTTTTTTTGGTTTTTCGAGACAGGGTTTCTCTGTATAGCCCTGGCTGTCCTGGAACCCACTTTGTAGACCAGGCTGGCCTCGAACTCAGAAATCCGCCTGCCTCTGCCTCCCGAGTGCTGGGATTAAAGGCGTGCGCCACCACGCCCGGCCTAAAAGATTTATTTCTTTATTTTATGTATATGAGTAAACTGTGGCTGTCTTCAGACACACCAGAAGAGGACATCAGATCTCATTACAGATGGTTGTGAGCCACCATGTGGTTGCTGGGAATTGAACTCAGAACCTCTGGAAGGTTAACCGCTGAGTCATCTCTCCAGCCCTAGAGATCAAACTTTTAAACTGTGCCTTTAAGGGCATTGAGAAAAAAACAAAACAAAACAAAACAAAACTACATATACATACTTACAGAAACTTCAGACTCTTTTTTTGTTTTTTTGTTGTTGGGTTTTTTTTTTTTTTTTTGGTTTTTTTTTTTTTTCGAGACAGGGTTTCTCTGTGTAGCCCTGGCTGTCCTGGAACTCACTCTAGACCAGGCTGGACTCAAACTAATAAATCTGCCTGCCTCTGCCTCCCAAGTTCTGGGATTAAAGGTGTGTCCCACCACTGCCCTGTAAAACTTCAGACTTTTTTTTTTCTTTTTTCTTAGCTCATTTTATTTTTTTTTTCTTTTTCCATTTTTTATTAGGTATTTTCATTTACATTTCAAATGCTATCCTGAAAGTCCCCTATACCCTCCCCCCACCCTGCTCCCCTACCCACTCACTCCCACTTCTTGGCCCTGGCATTCCCCTGTACTGGGGCATATAAAGTTTGCAAGACCAATGGGCATGCCTCTCTTCCCAATGATGGCCGACTAGGCCATCTTCTGCTACATATGCAGCTAGAGACACGAGCTCTGGGGGTACTGGTTAGTTCATATTGTTGTTCCACCTATAGGGTTGCAGACCCTTTTAGCTCCTTGGGTACTTTCTCTAGCTCCTCCATTGGGGGCCCTGTGTTACATCCAATAGCTGACAGTGGGCATCCACTTCTGTGTTTGCCAGGCACTGGCAAAGCCTCACAGGAGACAGCTATATCAGGGTCCTTACAGCAAAATCTTGCTGGCATATGCAATAGTGTCTGGGTTTGGTGGCTGATTATGGAATGGATCCCCAGTTGGGGCAGAAAACAGCAGCTTATGAACTCTTTTCTAACTTAAAGAGTATTTTAAGTACTGACATAAAAAACAGGCCTAACACACAGATTTTGTTTTGTTTTGTTTTGTTTTGTTTGTTTGTTTTTAAGATGGGGTTTTGTGTATTCCAAGCTGACTTGAACCTCCTATATAGACAAGGATTTAACCTCCTATATAGACAAGGATTTTCGCGAATTTCAGGTGCTTCTGCCTCTACCTCTTATGTGCTAGGAAACCATCGGCCTGGATGTTATGCAGTGATAGGAATCAAACTCAGTTTCCCTAGGCAAGCACTGTACCAACTGAGCTAACCTAAAGCCATAGTAAAGTAAGAAAGCAACTACTTAGTTTTAAAATGAAAAATTATCTTGATGATTTAAATATCTTTCTAAATAAAACCACATGTAATTTTAATTACAGTGTGGCTAGAAATTTTTAAGAGGTAACACAACCATTAAAAATCTGAGGTGTACAACACTATATTTTGCAATGACTTCTGAGATTAAAAAAAAAAAAAACCACAGTTAAAAACCAAAAGCAGATTAAGCAGGCTACACAGAAACAGAAGCCTGTGGTGTTTATGAGCACAATCAATAGGGGGAAAGGCACCTGTGATAGCTGATATTAATTGTCAAATGGATAGGATACAAAGTCACCGGGAGATGGCCTCTGGGCATGCTTGTGGAGGACTGTCTTTAGCGGGCCCACCCAGAAAGAAGACCCTGTGGGTGTAACTGTTCCTTGGGCTGGCAACCAGGACTGTATAAAAGAAGAAAAGGAGAGCTAAGCACAACAGGCATAGTTGAGCTGTTTCTCAACTATGGATACAATGCAACCAGTTGCCTCAAGCTCCTGCTTCTGTGACTTTCCCACTGTGATGGACTAAAACCTCAGACTAGGACCAAAAGAAACCCTTTCTGTCAAAAGTTCCTTTCCTATGAGTATTTTTTTATTCCAGCAACAGTAACAAAGGCAGCTGAAATGAGAGGAAAATAAGCAGATCATGAATCTAACATCTATTTCCCTTGCGTGTTCTGTGATACACAACAGAGTCTCTGCAGGAACACTCCCTTCCTTTACTGAGATCCACAAACTGGAAAGAACCCTGAATACATTTTCATGTCTCTGACATAGTCAACTAATGTATGAGGAGGTTCCTAGTGAAGTGTACAGGGCTGTGGTAGGGGGTGGAGATGGGGATTTCTACCGCAGAATTATACCCTAACTCTCAGATTGTTCTTTGGTTTGGGGGCAGGATCTCACTCTGTTTCTCACTATGTTGGCCTGGGGCTCGGTCTGTATCACAGACTGCCTTGGAACATGCAACCTTCATCTGATGCCTAAGTGATAATAAAAGTATGCACTACCCTGCCAGGATTCCTATTTTATTTTATTTTATTTTATTTGTTTGAAACAAACTGACCTTAAATTCACTATGAAGCCAAGGATGACCTTGAACTGATCCTCTGGATGCTACAATTACAAGTGTGGGTTATCAAATTTAACTTTATAGGTGATTAGGCATCAAAGTCAGGGATTAACACATAGTAGGCAAGCATCTGTACTACATTTCCAATCTTCTAAGAAACTTATCAACACTTACTTTCATTTGACCTCTAGCTTTAACAGTATCGGCATGTGTTTCATAATTTATAGACAGTGAATGTGATGGCTGGTTATGTGTAAACTTGGATAAGCTAGAGTATCCAACTATTTATATAAGCACTAGATATTTCTCCAATGTAGTTATGATCTACAACCAGTTTACTTTAAGGAGAAGAAATTACCCTTTAAACTGTGATGGGATGCATGTAGCCATAGCTAAAGGTCTTATCCAAGAGATCCTTTCTCCAGGCAGCAGCATGGACTCTGGTTTGAGTTTCTAGCTTGCTGAGTTATCCCTTGGGTTTCTGAAATGTTAGTCCTTACAATCACACAGTCTGTTCTCTAAAACAAGTGCTTCAACTCATTGTGTGTGTATGCATATGCATGTGTGTACTCATGCATATGCCTGTGTACAAATGTGTGTGTGTGTGCCCATGTGAGTGCATGTATGTGTGTGAGTGTATACCCTGCATGGTACACACAGAAGCCAGAAGGTGTCATCAGATCCCTTAGAGCTGGAGTCACAGGCAGTCAGAGACATAGTGCTGGGGATCAAGTCCCAATTCTTTCAAGAGCAGCAGGTGTGCTTAACCACTGAGCAATCTCTCCAGCATCCTCACTCAGCTTTCCACAAAGCTTAAAAAGTTTTCATTTCATCCAGGCATAATAGCAATCAGCCAGGACTGAGCAGAGAAACCCTGTCTCAAAAAACAAAAAGTTTTCATTCACATTTAACTCCTCCTCCTTCTCCTGCCCCTGTTTTCTTCTTCCTTCTTTTTTCTTCTCTTCCTCCTTCTCTCCTCCTCCTCCCTTCTCCTCCTCCTTTCTTCTCTGTGTAGCCCTGGCTGTCCTGAAAGTTAATCTTTAGACCAGGCTGAGCCTCAGACTCAGAGATCCTCCTGCCTCTGCCTCTGTAGTGCTGGGATTAAAGGCATGAGCTACTATGTCTGGCTAACACATTTAAGTTCTTATGCCAACTGGTTTTTTTCCTGTTTTCCTTTTTTTTTTTTTTTTGAAACAGAATCTCACTATGTGACCCATGCTGCCTTGTACCTTATGATCCCCCCACCTCTTACATAGTAGAATTGAGGCCTGTTAACTCTCTTTAGACTCTCAGACTCTGTCTCAGTTAAGACTGCAAACGCCCTCTGTTCCACCACCTGGCCCTCCCTGGATCCCTTCAAATCCACTCCTGCTTCAAAGACTTACCATTTTAGTTGACTCTACCTGGAATGTCTCACCCAGAATGTGGCATATTTTACTTTTTCTTCAGCCTTCCACTCACACAGCATATCCTGAAGAGATTGTTCTTAGGCCTTGATCAATATACATGATATAAAATGGGCCTTGATTGATATATATGATATAACATGGCTTACAGGACTGCAGAGATGGCTCAGAGGTTAAGAACACTGACTGCTCTTCTAGAGGTTCTGAGTTATATTCCCAGCAACCACATGGTGGCTCACAACCATCTGTAATAGGACCCAATGCCCTCTTCTAGTGTGTGAAGAAAGTGACAGTGTACCCACATATATGAAATAAATAAATTAAAAAAAATAAATAAATAAAAATAAATAAAATGGCTTACAGTGCTTTACTCTTTTGAATTATTTTATTTTGCTTTAGGATATTCTCACTACCTGTTTGTTTATTAGAGGTTTATTTGTATAATGTCAGTCTCCTCCATTAAAATATATGCCATAGGAGGTAAGAATTTTTCACCTCTTTTGTTTGTGTTATAACTTCAGCATCTAACCTTAACTGCCATAACATTGAGGCAAAATCGATATTCATGGGAGGTAAAATGGCTGGGTGGACAGATGGGTGGGTGGATATGTAAATGGTGGGTGGGTGGATGGTTGGATGGATGGGTTGGTGTGTAGATATGTGAATGGGTCGGTGGGTGGATGGTTGGCTGGGTGGGTGGGTGGATAGATATGTGGATGGGTGGATAGATGGGTGGATAGGTATGTGGGTGCCCATATGACGTGAAGAACCTCAGAGAAAGTCAGCACTTTCCCCATAAAGTTGTATATTAAGTATGTAATCCTTCTGATCCAATAATGCTGCTATTTTTAGTGTCCATCACTGTAATTTCCCTGCATTAAAATCCTAACACACTATGGAGATGACAGGCAATTTCTATGTGGACATATTTTAAATATTATGCCTCTACCATCAATAAAAATCACTACTAAATCTTAGGAGAATCTTCCTTTGAAGAAAAGCAGTCAGCCAACCATCGGGAAATAATGTGCTGGAGAGATGTGCTAGAGAAATACTTTGGAGTTAAGAACATGTACTGCTTGCTCTTCCAGAGTACCCAGCACCTACATTGGGTGGCTCACAACTGCCTGTAACTCTGGCACCAAGGGACTCAATGCCCTCTTTCAGTCTCCATGAGTACCTACTTGTCCTACTTGTGTGCACACACACAAACACAGACAGACAGACAGACACACACACACACAAACACACATACATACACACATACATACAGGGCAGGGGGAATACATCTTAAAAGAAAAATCAAAGGGCTTGGACTTATTCTCAGTTGCAGTGTGCTTTCTCAGCAGATACAAAGGCCCAGATTTGATTTGACAAAGAAAAGAAAAAAAGAGCAACCAGAGCAACAGCCTTGAGATGTCGACAAAGAAATGTGAACGTATGTAATGAAGCATTAGTAGTCCTTGGTAGGGATGGATGTTCATAGCAAAATGTTTTCAAGTCCTCTGTATGCTTACAAAGCTTTCTAATGAGGATAGAAAGGAGAAATTTACTAAGTCATTTTATTTTTAAAGTGTTTTGTGTTGTTTTGTTTTGCCAGGTGTGATGGTGCACATCTTTAATCCCAGCAATCAGGAGGCAGAGGCAGGTGGATTTCTGTCAGCTTGAAGCCAGCCTGGTCTATACAGTGAGTTTCAGGAAGCCAGGGCTCCACAAAGAAACCCTGTCTCAAAACTAAAATAACAACAACAACAACAAAATACAAACAAACAAACAAAAACTTTTAGGATTAAACTACAGAACAGTTAACATAATAAAATAATATATCCTAAAAACATGAAAATATTTATAAATAATTATTATAAATATGTAAAACCTGATTCTGGAGAATGGAGAGATGGCTCAGTGGTTAAGAGCACTGCACTGACTGCTCTTCCAAAGGTCCTTAGTTCAAATCCCAGGAACCGCATGGTGGTTTAGAACCGTCCATAATGAGATCTGATGCCCTCTTCTGGTGCGTCTGAAGACAGCTACAGTGTACTTAGATATTATAATAAATAAATCTTTAAAAAAAAAAAAAACACAACTGATTCTGTTTCCCCCTCCAAAGAATGCTAAAGGAAATTTACTAGTAATATATTAAGAGTAGACACTACCAGAAGATGGCCTAGTTGGCCATCATTGGGAAGAGAGGCCCCTTGGTCTTGCAAACTTTATATGCCTCAGTACAGGGGAACACCAGGGCCAAGAAGTGGGAGTGGGGGGGGGAGGGGAGTGGGGGGGGGAGGGTATGTAGGACTTTTGGGATAGCATTTGAAATGTAAATGAAGAAAATACCCAATTAAAAGAAAAAGAGTAGACACTTTGAAATGGTATTATATGAGTAACTTTTTTTCCATTTTTGTATATTTTAGTGTTTTGTGATTTTTTTTAAATGAATGTGTTATAAAGTTCCAATGGGGGGAAAACCAACTTTATGTTTTGTTTTGTTTTGTTTTGTTTTGTTTTGTTGTCTATAGAGCATGCTGGCTTGAATATCAGAGATCCACCTGCCTCTGGCTCTGCTTCCTGAGTGCTGGGATTAAATACGTGGGCCACCATGTTCAGCTAAAAAAATTAATTAATTTTTAAAAACTCTTTAAAAATAAAATTGGACAGTAAGTTTCACTTTACAATTCAGTGGGAAAATAGCAGAATATGTAAAGAGAGGATGAGAAGCAGTGGCCAGGGCAAGCAGAGAAGGTAAGAGAACGTCTGCTGAGACTGTACTCTTACTGAGATAAATACAGCCTGGAGTACTTATAGTGCTGCCTCTTTAAGAAAAGCACGATATGTGCCTATTTTGAAGGGTATGATAGCACAAACCTGTAATTCTAGTGCTTGGGAGTCTGAGACAAAGTATTTCAAGTCCAAGGCCAGCCTAGGCTATAAAGGTAGCTTCCTTTCTCCCTTTCTCCCTTTCTCCCTTTCTCCCTTTCTCCCTTTCTCCCTCCCTCCCTCCCTCCCTCCCTAAATGCCTATTTCTAGTAGAACTCTTGATCTACCGTTAGGACCTGTGGCTTAGGGTAACCCATACCCTTGGATGCCTTGACAGCAACTATCTACAGTTCTGCCACTTCCCGTGTCCGTGAAGGCTTCCTCATCAAGTGCAATTAGTGACAGGGGTGGGGGGGATATCTTGAGGCTTAAAAGAAATAAGTGCATCCTGGAACTCTGTCTGCCTACTGTTAAGTAAATTCTCTCCCCCAGCATGCCAGAGTGGATTAGGCTTCTGTAAGGTCAAGGACAGGGCCAGTCAGCAGGGGTCATAGAGAACCCCACAAACCAACACTTCAGCACAAAGTTAAGCTCTTTCTAATGTAAAAGCCAGTGTTTTGCAGGCTCTCAAAGAAATAAACAAATGCAAGTTTACGTTTTCTCAGGAAGGAGAACACAGTTCTTTCCCCCACCCACTTCAACTGTTATCAGGTGGCAGAATCAAAAATAATGCTCCCAGTCTTTTTTAATTAAAGGATTACTTTTTCTGGCTATAATTATTGTTTCAAGCACGTCTTTCCACCACATACCAGTCCATTTAGTGGGAAAATGTTGAAAACTGTCTCTGAGGAAATTAACTGTAATTTGACTTGGGTTACTAGAGATGTGGAGGGGATATGAATATGTCTTTCTAAGTGTGGAATAGGTGAAAATCATATTCTTATGAGTTATTAGTGAAATTAGTTTTAAAAGACACTTATCAAAATCTACAAAGATACATTTAGCTTACAAATGCAGAGCAGGCTATTCTATTTTCCTTATTGAGTTTTCAGAACAACCTTGTGCCATGATTTGGCATAGGGTCTTCTATGGACATGTATTTCAAAGACGATGTGTTTTGCTCTCATCTGGAAAACTCACAGTTCAAGCAATCATATAGAAGATCAAGATCAAACTATGCTTAGAACTAAATATAAATTGTCTTAATCTAAAGCTTTTGAAGCACACATGACTATGGAGTACCTTCTGTGTCTAACATCTGTTAGCATCTTGCAGAGCCTCTCTGGGAATAACTGATTTTGAACAATGCTTTTATTTATTTATTTTTTTTAACAGAAAGAGTGGACCAAGAATAGGATTGATTTGCTTAAGGAAACAGTCCTTTGTCTACTTAGAGAAAATCAGAAACAAGAGAGCTACACAAGGTTTTTATTTTAAATCAGCTAAAATTATTTCTTCCTTTTTGAAACTTTGCATTGAAGGATAAGTGAACATACACAAAAGCCATTTAGAGTTGTCTTGATCTTTGTAGCTCAATTTTTCATGAAAAACACTTACTCTAGTCTTGGTTGGCCCTTAATTAGGATTGTGTAAGCCAAGTAGCTCAGTTCCTGATGCTAACTAAACTGTTTGGGGATGATACTCAACCTGTGCGTGACCTTTTAATGAAAGGCTAATGGAAATATCACCACAGTAGCCCTTTTGATGTGCAGTAGAGTCCCCACTCCCTGTCAAGTCTTCTTTGTTACCCCCACTCACTACAATGTGGCCATTTTCTAATCAATAAACAATCAAAGTCTTTTCTGTCCTTATGTACCTGCTTATATCTATATGTCTTACCTTTCTTCATAGATTGTAAGAGTCACCTTAGACACGTAGTAGAATCTCAAGAAATATTTTTGAATGGCAAACAGATGACCAATTAAATGGAACGGGGAGAAGTGGTCTGTGGAAGGCCTGGGAAAGGAGCCTTTACCTTCCCTGAAGAACTCTCCCTCCATCCAAGTCACTGTGTATGGCTGGCAATCCCTGTTGGCAGTTTTTCTAGGCGTCTGCAGAAAGTGATGTTGCTTAAGGGACATTGCCTGGTCTTGCCAACATCCCAGTGACTCAGTGGCCTGCTCATGTAAGCAGAGCATGGAGATGTTGTGGCCCCAGTCAGTATGGAGAGCAAATGGGCCTTAACAATAAAACAGAAGTGTGATATTATCTGTAAGTTTGGCCTCAGTCTTAGGTACATTTCCCCAAAGCACACGGACTCTCTCTCTAAGAAGGTGGTCCCAGGCTAGAACCCTGGTTCTAAGGACCATTTGAGCTTCTTTAAACACAGACCATAGTGATGTTGAAAGCGAGAAAAGGAGACTCCTTACTTTTCTTTGTTTCAGGTGATTCAGGATGATTTTGGGACAAATTCTATTCAAAAGTTTAAACAAACTCAGGACCCACAGAGTGATAGCCATGGCATCTAGGAATGACCATTGTTGTTGCCTGTGTATCTGTAACAGACAAGAGCTGATATTGTCAGACAATTAATTCTTTTGGTAACAATTCCATGAGTGTTAATTGTTCAGTCACCATGTTCTTAGCATTGCTTTGGCACCACAGAATAAAGCAAGTCATATAAAGGTAGTGTTCTTTTCCTCCAGGAATGTACAATCTATTATGACAAGATAAGAGTAACTTTAAAACAACTGTAAACAATACAACATGATGTGTGCTCCAGTGCTGACTTGGGATCCTGGGATATTATAACTACATTAGGAACTCAGCAAAGAGGGAGAGGCCACCAGCAGTCCCTGCAAACTAGGAATTAAGGAAGAAAATGTGACAGGAGTTGAACAGTAAAGACAGGACAAGATTTGGAACAAAAGGCTGTCCACCCTGGTTTCAAACTTGCAGTACAGCTGAGAACAGCCATGAAACCCAGATGCTCTTGCCTCCAGCTCATTTCCTTAATCCCAAATCCTCACACAAGACAGTATGTATATATGCAAATACGTGTTTAGTAGAACATTCCTATAAACTTATGACTTGGAAAGCTGAGGCCAGAAGATTATGATTTCAAAGTAAGCCTAAACTACATACTGACACTATACTGACACTATCTCAAAAAAAAACAACAAACAAACAAACAAACAAAAAACCCAAAAACAACAACAACAACAACAACAACAAAAAACCAAAAACCCAACCAAACAAAATCAGTAACACAAAACATAGTCCCAATCACTCAGCTACTGTTTGTTTGTTTGTTTGTTTGGAGACAGGGTTTCTCTGTGTAGCCCTGGCTGTCCTGGAACTCACTCTGTAGACCAGGCTGGCCTCGAACTCAGTAATCTGCCTGCCTCTGCCTCCTGGGATTAAAGGCATGTGCCACCATGCCCAGCCACAGTAACACATTTCTTGAGGAAGCCATAAGCCAGGTCCAGATCTAAGTATGCAGCAGAGGAAGAGGGAGGAGGAATAGAGTGTTCTAAGAGCAGAAAGGCAGCTAATGTCCTTGGAGAGAAAAGGGAGACAAGACTGAGATGGGTTATGCTTATTTATTTATCTACATTATCAGTATATTACAAATTATAATGAGCTGAGTCAGACATATGATGTGTGCCTTATAGGCCCAGATACTTGGTTCAAAAAGGTGACATAGGGAAATTTCTGGGTCCGAGGGTTTGAGATCAGCCTGAACAACATAAGATCTTGTCTCAAACAAACAACATCAATATTTAGCAACAATGATAGTTAAATTTTATCCTTTCATTATAACAGAAAAGGGAATTAAAATTGTCTTATGAGGAAAACAATTTGAGAAGAGGAACTTAAAACAAAAATGGCTTGTTGTTTCCTACTGCAGTTGCTCACACAGTAGATGCTCACAAGATACAAACACAACTTCCTGCGCAGCTGCTCTAAGATGACAGAATGAGAGGAGGACTGCCCGCCCTTAGGAGGCGGCGCGGGAGGCAGTTAGGTGAAAGGGGCCCCAGAAGCACGTTTGCTTTTGTTTTTCAAATTCAGTTGCAAACTCTTGCTGGAGCCTGGGCTCTAACTGGCTGTTGAAGAAAAGCCAGGAGACAGACCGCAGATCCCCATTTATTCTTAAACATGACCAATTAGCAAACCTTAGAACATTCTGATCTGGGTGCAAAAGTTTGATGTGATCGATCACACTTTATAACATTTTTTTTTTTAAAGATGGGATCTTTCTACATAGTCAAGGCTATTCTCAACGTTATCATTCTGTCCTAGCCTCGGGAACACTGGGATTACAGGTGTGTGTAACTAAAACAAATTCAGTACATTTATTGCATTTAGTTCCTATAGAGTTGACTCTAACTAAGAAATTCTGCTTTATTTTTGCATTATCTCATCATTGTTGTGAGCCAATTTATTTTAAACTATCTAAGAAATAATATTGTGCCAAAGTCTATTATGTTTCACCACAGCATATCTCCTACATTCACAGTTTATCTGTTATTCACAACATTGTCAGACTGAAATGTATATATTAGAAGTTCTTCTCCATGTGGCCCTGGTTGTCCTGGAACTCACTCTATAAACCACGTTGGCCTCAAACTCACAGAGATCTGCCTGTCTCTGCTTCCTGAGTGCTGGAATTAAAAACATGTTCCACCTCTGCCCAGAAACTTAATATTTAATTATCCATCCAAATTTATACAGGGCTGTGCTCTTAATGCCACACGGCAGTATACAATCCTTGATAACTCCAATTCTACAGATCTGGAGTCCTCTTCTGGCCTGCATGCACACCATGAGCACGTGATACACATACAGACCGAAATACTCATATACATAAAATAAAAATAAATATTTTAAACAATTGCAATCAACATATTTTAATTTTTACAGTTATTGGGTATCAGCACATGTGTGTGGAAGTCATAGGTTCTTCTCCTTCTACCATGATGTTTCTGCAATCAAACTCAAGAGGCCTGGTTGGGTGGTATCTTTACCCACTGAGAAATTCTGCTGGCCCAAACTACAAATTTCTGTTTAATTAATTAAAGAAAGAAGGAGGGACAGTTCAATAAAGGTCTGTTCAAGATCTTTTCCCATTCATCTGTGGAATTTCTCATTCAGCTACACTGCACTTCCACTCTAGTTTGACCCATATTTTTATTACCCTCTCTCCACAGCACACACACATAAGTGTATTACCCCCTCCCCACAGCACACACACACACACACACATATGTGCATTACCCCCTACCCACAGCATGCATAAACACACACACACATCTCAGAATTTTTTTCTTTCACTGATCCTCTACCTAAAATTTCCACTCCTAGCCTTTATCCTTGTTTAAATTTCCTCTTGCTAATTATTCTACCTCTGATTCTTCCTTCTCCATGAGCTCCCATTCTAAGTACTTCAGAGGAAATTAATCTCTGTATTTGCTAAAATTACATAGCATCTATTTGGGCACGTCATTGTCTGCTTTGTCTCTATAGGTGCTGGCTGTTGCCTTCAGCAGGCCAGATGTCTTTATGTTGAAAGTGGCCTTGGAGGATGAGGATGTGCTTGTATGGTGTTTGTCTGCATGCTCTAACAAACAAATGAATAGAGCTGCCTCATTAGGAAGTCCTGTAACCAAAAGTTCAGTTTGATGGGGACATCCAAATCAAGATAAAAGCATAGGACAAGAAATGTTAAATAGAAGTAAGCTGATTTACTGGGTAATGACTGAAAGGCTGCACTACATAGGCTCACCTATGAGTAGATAAAGCAGCAATGATGTTCTTAAAATTAATTCACAAGTTTGCATCAGTTTGTCACAGTACAAGGCTAAGAATATATTTTTAAGGTCACAAAGTAAGTGGTTTGTTAGTGATCTATAGGATGGGGAAAGCATGCATTTTTAATTAAAGAAGGAAAGTAAGTGGAGGGACAGGCAGTGAAGAAGAAAAACTACAAATGTAAAATCAAAGATTTCAGTTTCCCACACCTTTTAGGTTTCAAACTGACAAAGCTCCACTTTCTGTGGGCCTTGGCTCCCCTGTGTGTTAAACAAGAACAACAAGAACATGTATTATTCATAACTTGTTGTAGGGATTAGACAAAAAAATCATGTAAGATATAATTACCCCCAGTAACTGATGGTTGATTTGTTATTGTTGGTCACTAGGCTGAGTATACACTCAAGGCTTTGAACATGCTACGAAGATATACGTCCCCAGCCCAATGAATTACTGGTCATTATTACAATATTATAATTCTCATCTTTGATTCTCAAAGTGAGTTATTTAAAGGAAAGGAACTATTCAAATGTCTTTAATGTGTGCAAGGATAACGAGAAAGGAACTCAGTGGATCAGGCATTAAAAGCTTTATACTGGAAATCAAGATGGGCTTGGCTGGATTGATTGGTTTGGTTTGATAGTAGTGTTCGGCTCTGGATTAAAGTGCGGCCCGGTACATGTTGTATACAAGCCCCAGCACCTACCCCAAAGCTAAACTATTTAACAGGGATGTAGCAGGGTCCCTCATGGACTTAAAGCAGGGGAGGGTTGGCTGTGAATGTTTCTTTTTTCTTTTTCTTTTCTTTCTTTCTTTCTTTCTTTCTTTTTTTTTTTTAGATTATTTTTTTTATATACATTTCAAATGCTATCCTGAAAGTTCCCTATACCCTCCCCACCCCTGCTCCCCTACCCACCCTCTCCTGCTTCTTGGCCCTGGCATTCCCCTGTACTGGGGCATATAAAGTTTTCAATACCAAGGGGCCTCTCTTCCCAGTGATGGCCGACTAGGCCATCTTCTGCTGCATATGCAGCTAGAGACACAAGCTCTGGGGGTACTGGTTAGTTCATAGTGTTGTTCCACCTATAGGGTTGTAGACCCCTT
This sequence comes from Mus caroli, assembly GCF_978045245.1. NCBI lineage: Eukaryota > Metazoa > Chordata > Mammalia > Rodentia > Muridae > Mus > Mus caroli. The sequence continues at coordinate 7,331,793 of NW_028227274.1, read as the reverse complement.
CAGCTCCTTGGGTGCTTTCTCTAGCTTCTCCATTGGGGGCCTTGTGTTCCATCTTATAGATGACTGTGAGCATCCACTTCTGTATTTGCCAGGCACTGGCATAGCCTCATACAAGACAGCTTATCCAGGATCCCTTCAGTAAAATCTTGCTGGCATATGCAATAGTGTCTGGGTTTGGTGGCTGATTATGGGATGGATCCCCAGGTGAGGTAGTCTCTTGATAGTCCATCCTTTCTTCTTAGCTCCAAACTTTGTCTCTGTAACTCCTTTCATGGGCATTTTGTTCCCTATTCTAAGGAGGAATGAAGTATCCACCCGTTGGTCTTCCCTCTTCTTGATTTTTTTTTTATGTTTTGCAAATTGTATCTTGGGTGTTTTATGTTTCTGGGCTAATATCCACTTATCAGTGAGTGCATATCTAATGACTTCTTTTGTGATTGGGTTACCACACTAAGGATGATATCCTCCAGATACATCCATTTGTCCAAGAATTTCATAAATTCATTGTTTTTAATAGCTGAGTAGTACTCCATTGTGTAAATGTACCACATTTTCTGTATCCATTCTTCTGTTGAGGGACATCTGGGTTCTTTCCAGCTTCTGGCTATTATAAATAAGGCTGCCATGAACATAGTGGAGCATGTGTTCTTATTACCAGTTGGAGCATCTTCTGGGTATATGTCCAGGAGAGGTATTGCTGGATCTTCCAGTAGTATTATGTCCAATGTTCTGAGGAACTGTCAGACTGACTTCCAGAGTGGTTGTACAAGCTTGCAATCCCACTAGCAGTGGAGGAGTGTTCCTCTTTCTCCACATGCTTGCCAGCATCTGCTGTCACCTGAAGTTTTGATCTTAGCCATTCTGACTGGTGTGAGGTGGAATCTCAAGGTTGTTTTGATTTGCATTTCCCTGATGATTAAGGATGTTGAACATTTTTTCAGGTGCTTCTCAGCCTTTCGGTATTCCTCAGTTGATAATTCTTTGTTTAGCTCTGTACCTCATTTTTTAATGGGGTTATTTGATTTTTTGGAGTTCACCTTCTTGAGCTCTTTGTATATATTGGATATTAGTCCCCTAGAATGTTTCTGTATGATCAGGATTTGTCGTGTTTTCTTCACACCTGAGTGTATCATGTGCGCCATACTCCAGCACTTATTTGTGGAATAAATGCAAGAATGACCCTAATTTAGGTCAACCTAGAAACCAAGAAATATCAGATAAATCTGTAAATATGTGATTTTATAATCTGTAATTTAAAGAAGATGAGATAGCATGCAAACAATACTTATCTCCCTATCACTGTGCCTGAGTAAGACGCTCTGCTCCAGCAGCACACGGATCTCAAGAAATCACACATCGACAGAAACATTAGTTTTTATGTTGATGCTATTTCCAGAGTCCTTGAGCCCTATACAAATAAAAGCCGTAGTTGGGTTCAAAGTAGGATGCCTTTCAAATTCCAGTTAGCTGCACATATTCTAAAGTGCTGGCAAGAATACATTCAGTCCTCTGGGTAATCTTTGAAATTGCACTTGTTTTCTTTCTTTCCCTTTTTCTTTCCTTCCTTCCTTTCTTTCCCTTTTTCTTTCCTTCCTTCCTTCCTCCCTTCCTTCCTCCCTTTCTTTCTCTCTCTCTCTTTCTTTCTCTCTCTTTCTTTCTCTCTCTCTTTCTTTCTCTCTTTCTTTCTTTCTTTCTTTCTTTCTTTCTTTCTTTCTTTCCTTTTTTCCCTTTTTTCCCTTTTTTAAAGATGTCAGTCTGGTAAAGCTTTGCATGATCAGAGACCCTGCTGGCTGCCATTTTGAGAATTTACCTAAATGTGTATTTTCAAATATAACAGTAGACAAAACCCCCACCAACTTTAATCAATAATCAATACACTTCCATATTCAAAACGCACATTGTAGGGAGTGAAGACATGGTTCACTTGCTGCCAAGCCAGATGACCTGAGTTTGAGCTTCAAGATCCACTTGTTGGAGAGAAAACATACACAGAAATAGAAATGTATTTTAAAAAATTTTAAGACCCTAGAGAGATGGCTCAGTAGTTAAGAAGACTTGTTCTTGCAGAAGACCTACCAGAGCAAGGTTCATGGAGGCCAGAGTTCACAGCATCTTCATGTCTGTTTACAGTTCCAGATGATCTGACATCCTCTTCTGGCCTCCATGGGTACCAGGCATGTACATGGTACACAAACATACATGCAAACAAGCCTATACTAGATATATACTATATAAATATATAATATAATATAATATAATATAATATAATATAATATATAATTTAAAGCTATGTACCTTAAGAAAGCAATGGACAAAAACAAGGTGGAAGAAAAGTAAAATAACTTTTAACAATTACCAAAATGCTGTCCAAGTAAGGTTCAGAAGAAGTCAGCGATTAGGACTAGGCTACAGACAATATTCAAGAGGGTATGATTATGATGGCATTAACAGTTCCAGACATCCTTCAATATCAGCAAGGAATTGGTTCAAGGAATCACCATGGATACCAACATCTGCCGCTTTTTGGACCCTTATTAAAATGGCATATGGGCTGGGAATGTAGCTAAGTGGTAGACTGTTTGCTTGGCAAGCCCAAGACCCGGGATTGATCTACCAGTACTGTAAAATGCAGGTACAATACTGTATCCACACAGTCCCTCGAGCTGCTGTAAGACAGCTCAAGGACTCTCCTAGTACTTAGTACATGTAACTGCCAAACAAATGGCACCATTCTGGATGTGCAGAGCGTGCAGGGAAGTCTGCATGTGCTCAGTGCATTCTCAAGTTTTTACTTCTAGTGACTCATGCTTCCTTGACTCTGAGAAAGTGAAACTGCAGCCACAGAAGGCCAACCCTACACATTTTTAAAAAGATTCATGAGAAATGCCACTTTCCTTTAAACAATGGTTGTATTATATAACTACCAAACAATTAAATGTTCACTAAAGTTACCAGGAAACAGAAAATGAAAGGAGAAAATGGACAAAAAAGAGAACAAATTATAAATAATGAATATGACATTGGAAGCGTGAGCTTAATGAAGGGAGCATTGAGAAAAGACAAACAAACAACCCACTTCTGCAGTATTTTGTGGAGGCTGAAGTTTTTAAAGTGGAATGGTGATAAGTATTGGAACACAGGGGTGGAATCTCTAGCCTTCCATATCAAAGAAAAAACAGGCTCTTAAGCCTATACCCAAAAATTCCCTTTGGACTCTGCACAGCCCAGCATCTGCCACTGTAATTACGGAAGGTGTCATCTGGCCAACCTCATGCTGCAATACGAGGCTGGGTGTGAAACAAAACAGAACTTTACTCTCTTAACCACTTTAAATGGGTGTTACTTCCCTTGGTAGCACCATGATGCTCTCTCAGGGGGAGGGAGACTCAAACCTACCTATGGTCCTGCCTGTGAGGGGAAGGGAGACTCAGACCTACCTATGGTCCTGCCTGTTAGAGGAGGGACACTCAGACCTACCTATGGTCCTGCCTGTTATTGCTGAGCTCATGAGCTTAAGAGCTAACATTCTCTGGCTCCTTAAAAGTTTTAAAGTAAATGGTTTTAAATTATTTTTAACTTGCTCATATTGAAAGTATTAAACACTGAGTGGAATTTTTAGGCTTTTACCCCTGGAATGGATAATTTGAAAATTCTAATATAAATCCTCTTACATCAGAACAAAACAATTTTCTTTAATTTTCTTGGCACCTAACTTAAGCAATATTTTTCCTGTTATAAGTGAATATAACAGTTTATCTTATGAGCAAGACATAGTAAGAGGAAGAAAATACATATTAGGTGATTAAAACTTTTAACATTTTCTCTGGAACCAAAATAAAGATGAAAAATAATATATGCATCTCTATAACTCTGGCTTTAGTTTAAATAAAAAATATTTTTTGTCATCAGTGAAATTTTCATCTTATGTCCAGCTCCTTTTTTTTCAGACAGGGTTTCACTGGGTACTTCTGGCTGTGTAGACCAAGCTAGCTTTAACTCAGATCTGATGCTTCTGTCTCCAGAGTGCTGGGATTAAATTAAGTATGTGCCATCAGGCCCAGCACATGTCCAACATCCTTAAATAAAGGAAAATTCCGGTAAGTTTACAGAAAATGGAGTCTGCAGAAATGTCTCAGAGGCTAAGAGAACTTGACTTTACAGAGGACAGAGGTGTGGGCTGCAGCATCCACATTGAGGGCCACAACCATTAACTCCATTTCAGGGGATCCATCGTCCTCTGCTGGCCTCCTCAGGCATCAGCCACACATGTGGCACACGAGCATACATGCAGGCTGAACACTCACAGGCATAAGATAAAGTAGATTAAAATGTTAACAAAAGAGGAAAGTGCTATAAATAAGTAGCAACAACTATCAGAAGTTACACTTATGTTTCTTTCCTGCCCTGAAATAATAGCTACAGTCACAAATTGACTGTCAACCCATGGGGCAGCTTCTCAAGCCTCAGGAGATCATTATTTCTTCACACCCAGTTGTCTGCTCTTTCTTTAGTGTGCACTCCATTTTAGCACAGAAGCAATGTTCCTAAAGTCTATTATCAGTCTGAACTTTCAATGCCTCACTGGTAATCCAATAAAAGGACTTATAGCATTTGAGAGGTGTTTTTAGGCGTCTAGAGAGTTTTAGGATTTTTCTCCTACACACACACAAGAATGACCTACAAGCCTGTGGCTTTACTATCAATCATCATGAGCACAGAATAATAGATAAAATCTCTATGTAGAATACAGGCATTAGTTTAGATTTGTCTATTATTTAAAGGAGTAACAGGGCCTGTGACATGGCTCAGCCAGCAGAGACACTTGCTGCCAAACCCCAAGGCCCGAGTCTACTGAGTAACTATGTGGTCAGAATCCACATAGTAAAAGGAGAGAACCAACTCCCAAAAGTTGTCCTCAGACCGGTAGATGCACAGTGCAACACACACACACACACACACAGAGTCTCTTTTTTAAAAAGATTTATTTTATTTATTTTATGTATATGAGTACACTGTAGCTGTACAGATGGTTGTGAGCCATCATGTGGTTGCTGGGAATTGATTTCAGGCTCGTTTCAGCCCCACTCACTCCAGCCCTGCTCTCTCTGGCCCCACTTGCTCCGCCCCCACTCACTCTGGCCCAAGGATTTATTTGTTATTATATGTAAGTACACTGTATCTGTCTTCAAACACATGAGAAGGGGGAATCAGATTTCATTACAGATGGTTGTGAGCCACCATGGTTGCTGGGATTTGAACTCAGGACCTTCGGAAGAGCAGTCAGTGCTCTTAACCAGTGAACCATCTCTCCAGCTCCTAATGTCTTTTTAAAGGTATCCAAATTCTTACACTGATTTTGAGAAGCACTTTCTATGTCTGGTGATATAATTTCAAAGGCAATCTAGCAAGTATTTTCTAAAATTTTATTTGGCTCAGACAAGTCCTCCATGTTCAAACACATCTTAGGCTAGCTTACTGGAAATATAAAATTTCAAAATCTCCAAAAGAACTTAAAATTCTTAAAATTATTCTTATGAGGATCTACTTGAGAGTAAGAGGTGTACAGAAAAGCATAGATATGTGGCTGGAAGCAAATACATTTTGGGCCCAGGAAGAGCTATGTTAGAATGCTGATTTTGTCTCTTTGGGGAGTTATTTAACATTAACAATTTCAGTTCCTTTAGCTATAAGCCAAACTTGATAGAGCTGATGTGAAAACTAACTAGGTTAAATGAGAAGACATGCAGAATGGCTGATTCAGATACTGACACAGAAAGTGTTCAATAAATAATAGCCAACATTACTGACTGCATATTTAACAAAGGAAGAATGGTGTAAATGATTCCTACCTGTACAGTAAACTACTGTTGTCTACAGTTGTTCTGTACCTTCTTACTCAATCTTAGGAAAAGATTCTTGTTAGGATAGAAACTTTTAGACTACTTTAATTTGAGCTGGGGATGGCTCTGTGGTTGAAATGCTGAGCACTCACCTGTGAGAACCAGAGTGAGAGTAGCAGCCTTCCTGTAATTACAGTCTCAAGAGATGGAGACAGATCCCCAGAGCAAGCTTCCTAGCGAGGCTACCAACATTAGGGAGCTCTGGGTTTGACTGAGAGATCTGTGCTCAGTGAATGAAGTCAGAGCAGTGGAGGATGAGTACTGACTTCAGCTTCAAGCCTCTAATGCTGTGTACCCAACACACATGCAAACATGCACACATACATATACACCCCCAGCAACACACAAATGGAAACAGAAAAGTAACTAAGACACTTGTAAGTGAATATAAGAAATAGTGGGAAATGGGACTGGGGATGTGGTTCGGTTGACGGAACGTTACTCTAGCATGCATGAAGCTCTGGGGTCAGTCCCCAGCACTGCATAACAAGGTTCTCTGCATTACACGTGGTAGCAAGGTGTTATCTGCAATGATCCTTCTCTGTCCTAGATGGGAGAAGAAAGGTCATGCTAAATTGAAGGACAGTGAATAAGAACTAGATTTAGACAGGAACAGTTCATCCCCATCCTCAGAAGACATCATCACGAGGCTGGAGAGAGGCTCTTCCAGAGGTCCCGAGTTCAAATCCCAGCACCCACATGGTGGCTCACAACCATCCGGAATGGGGTCTGATGCCCTCTTTTGGTGTGTTTGAAGACAGCTGCAGTGTACTCACATATATACAATAAATCTTTTTTTTTTTTAAAGAAAATCATCATTTGTTTCTCTGAAAATGAAGCCACAAAATAGAAATACATTCCAGCTTCAAATTACAGGTAATCTGATGAATATAGTTAAATATATATTTCCAGGAAGATTTAATATACTGCTCCATATTGCAGCCAGAAAAGGTTATGGGGGGAGTTATACTCTCTTTAAAGAGAAAGAAAAAAGTTTGCTTTGTTTCTAGCCCAATCACTGGAAACTCTCTGGAAGGAGAGGTTACCAAATAAATGATCTCCAAATGAGTTGCAAAGAGGTTCAGCTGATTAGAACAAGAAGATGGCATTGTCTGTTATCTTCAGAAGCTGCAGCGCTGGATGACAAAAAGCATGATTGCTCAGAAGAAGTGCCTTCCAGACACCGTGTTCTTTCACTAATGTAAGCAGCCCCATTTTGACAGTTCCGAACATTTAGCATCCAACAAAGAAAAGAACATTGCCAGTCACATCTGCTGTAAAAAGGAACAGCAATTTTATTTCTTAAAGCACTAGGACTGACTGATGGCTTTGTGACGTGCCTAGGACCGGTCACCTCAAGTGCTTCCTAGTTCCTTCCAGAATGTGCTCTTCCTTGGATCATTTCCAATTCCAGGTGACCTTCTACACAAGGGTGTGCCACGGGACAAATTTAGAATAAAGTTGCTCTCTATTATTGAGGTTCGTAATGGCTTGGGCAAAAAGTAAGAAGGCCCTTGTAGTAGGTGACTTATACTACAGGGCTGACAGAGCTAGGGTAGTGGCCAAATTACACATATATTTTAGGAGCGAAAATCAATGAATTCCCCAATAACTTGGATATTAAATATGGAAGAAAAGGAAAAATCAGGAGGTGATGATAGTTGAGTTTTAAATAATTAGATGGGAATGGAGCCACTTACAATGCTGGTAAGGTTTACCAGGTTTGAGAAGAAAATAGTTATTATTAACTATATTACTTATGTAAGCCTGGTGAGATGGCTGGGTAGGTAAGGACACTTGCCACCAAGCTAACCCTGACTGCAATCCCTCGGGCCCACATGCTGAAAGTAGAGAACCAACTCCAACAAGCTGTCCTCCAACCTCCACACAGTTGCTCCACACAGATAATAAATAAATACATGTAAAAATATCTTTGAGACAGACCCCTGGAACCCAAGATGTACACCAAATGGGCCTAAAACTCACAGAGATTGACCTATCTCTGCCTTTCAAGTGCTGGGGTTAAAGGTGTGTGCATCACCATGCCTGGCTGTAAACCAGTTGTGACTCTTTCTGTGTATAAGAACTCTACAGGGCTGGAGAGCCCACGGCTCAGTGGCTAACAAGCACTGGCTGGCTTATGGAGCACCTCCATGGACTTATATCAAGTTCCAAACACTCACACAGTAAATCACCACCATCTGTAACTCCAGTCCCAGGAGATCCAGTGAATTGAATTCTTCTGGCCTCTGTGAGCACTATTTTGTACATGGTATATAAATATACATACAGGAAAAATACCCATACATATAAAATAACAATACAAATGAAAAAACTATTTAAAACACCTTAAGAAAAGTTAAATAACTATAACGAATTTGTTTCAAAACGTTTGTCCTTGGTCTACGATTGTTCTTTTGTGTCAGGCCTCTTTCAACACTTTGATAGCTTGATAGTGAATTGTGATAGATCACCAACATTTACTACTCATAGTTAAGGCTAGAGTATATCCTTTACGAAGACTGAAGCAAAATCTAAAAGACAGATTACAGCCTATTCCTCAAATTCCATGATTTTTTTTCAAAAGAATACATGCCTTGGTTTGGTAGCCTGCAAGTATTAGGTGGCAGTGCAAAGTAATATACAACAGAGTAGCTTTTTTTATTGTTGTTGTTTTGGTTTGGTTTTTGAGACAGAGTTTCTCTGTGTAACCCTGGCTGTCCTGGAACTCACTCTGTAGACCAGGCTCGCCTTGAACTCAGAGATTCTCCTGCCTCTGCCTCCCGAGTGCTGGGATTAAAGGTGTGTGCCACCACACCAGGCTACAGAGTAGCTTTTAATTAGGGGTTTATTTGGTCCTTTTTGAACCTAGATAGGTATAAAAATTGGTATCTTTTAAAAACAAAAACTTTAGTTCACGAATGTATAAAAAATTAAAAAGATTTAGCTGGGGGGGGGGGGAGACATTCTAAAACCTAAGTTTAAGACAGGACATGGCACATGCCATAAGTCCGACAAGTGTTGGGATGGGGGTGGGTGATGTGTAGGTAATTTCTGTGAGTTTAAGACTACCTTGAGCGGCACCACGCCTTTAATCCCCCAGCACTTGGGCGACAGAGGCAGGTGTATTTCTGAGTTCGAGGCCAGCCTGGTCTACAAAGTGAAATCCTGTCTCGAAAAACCAAAAAAAAAAAAAAAAAAAAAAAAAAGGCTACCTTGGCCTACATAAGTTCTTGGCCAGCCTGGGCTACAAAGTGAGATGGTCTCAAAACAAAACAAAACAAAACAAAACAAAACAAAACAAAACAAAACAAAACAAAACAAAACAAAACAAACAAAGCTGAAGGAAAGAAGCACAAACAAAACAAACACCTGTGTCTCAATTAGTTCTTCGGCTCAGCTAAAAGATTTGACTGACCCCTAGTGTTCACCCAGAGCATCTGCAACTGTGTAACTGTTACAGAAGATACTGAATTCAGTACACAAAAAATAAAATGAACAAAGGAAATGATGTTAGCCTAAGCAAAACATATCAAAATGAAAATGAAGACAAAAACAAAGTAATAAATAAAGACAAAGAACTTGACCTGACATCAGAAATTAAGGTGTGACTTCCTAAGGTACCTTCTGAGTAGACAGGAGAAAAACTCACAGGTGACAAGAGTACCTGGGATACAGCTATCAGAGGAAAGAGCATCATGATTCAAAGCTGGAAATCAAGGAACTGTGTAGCATTTGGAACAACCTGGGCAGTATGAGCCTGAAGCACTGTCTCCGGAAGGACACTGAGGAGGAAGGCAAGGGAGGGTATGTACTTTGTGCAGAATGAGAAACCATTCAAAAGACAGCTCTGGAAGCATGTTGTGAAATTATGGTTCGGGAATGTGTTGAAAACTAAAACTTGGATGCCACTCTGTGAATGATGGAACTATGAAGAAAAAAGCAGATGGATAGAGATAGAAAAGACGAAAGCCAATAGTTACACTTGCTGGCTGGACATCTTTGTTCAGAGTCCATGTACTATTGGTGTGTGCTCGTGTGTACACAAATGCAGATGGAGGCCAGATGTCCCTGTTGGGTAGCTTTTTCCAATCACTCTTTCTCCTTTTAAAGAAAACATTTACTTACGGGGAGATCAAAAAGGTCAAAGGGTAACCGCTCATTCCACCATGTGAGCTCTGGGTCTCAAACTCAGGTGATAAGACTTGTAGCAAGTGTCTGTCTGTCTTTAGCCACTGAACCATCTTCTCAGGCTTCTACCTTTAAAAAAACATTTATTCATTTGTGTGTGTGTGTGGGGGGGATCTAGGCGTAGAAGTCCAAGGACAACCTGTAGTAAATTGACTCTCTCCTTCTGCCATGTGGGTCCCAGGTATTCCACCCAAGTATTCAGACTTGGTAGTAAGAGCCCTTACTGGCTGGACCATCTCACCCTAGCCCTGGCCTTATTTTTGAGGCAGGATCTGTCACTGAACCTGGAGCCCACAGACTGGCTAAAACTGTCCAGCAAGCCCCAGGAATATCCCTGTCTCCCTATCCCCATCATTGAGATAACTGAATCTGGGTTTTAACATGGGTGGTAGGGATCTGAACTCAAGTCCTAATGCTTGCACCAGTCCTAAAGCAAGCAGCTTACTAACTGAGCCATTTACACACACACACACACACACACACACACACACACACACACACCAGATGGTATGCTCAACAACTGATATGGCAGTAGTAGGAATGACACTTGATTCCATTTTAGGGAAATCAACCTTAAAGTGTCTGGGACAGGGGAACTGATGCCAACAGGCAAACTGAAGCTTTGGGGGAAAGTTTAAGCAGGGGCTTAAAATTTAAGCTTACCTCTCATCAGTACAGAAGTAGTTGCACAAGCATTGAGATCATCAAGGAAGGAAAGAAACCATATCTTATAACCAAAATGTTTGGGTCTGGAAATGCTTCAGGTTTTGTATTTTTTAATTGTTGGAATATTTCTATATAAATAATAAAATTTCATGGGATTGAGATCCAAGTCTAAACATAAAATTCACTTATGCTTTCTATATACCTGTGTATAACTTAAACTAATTTTATGTTCTCCAATACTTCTGTATCTTGACAGTAATCTATCTCATGAAGTAACTTACACTGTAGAATAACACTAGGACTCCAAAGTTCTGGGATTCTGAGCACTTCGAAGTTCGAATTTTCAGGTTAGGGATGCCTAGCTTGCCACATAAAATAAGGGTATAGACTTTTATTATTTTTGTAGCTACTATATTACTATAATATTGCTACTGTTGGAGACAGAGGCTTCAAAGGGGTTGCAACCCGTGGGTTGAGAACAACTAGCCTATTGGATATAGGGTCCTAGATGAAATAATGTAAATAATGACTCCAAAAGACACAAGACACTAACCCATCCAACCAAAGTAAAGAAAAAAGAATCAAGATGAAGCTATAGTGACAGGCTGAGACCACACAGAATATTGTTTCTATTCTTTTCATTAAGTCAAGTTCTGATCTTTTCTTGTCACAAATTCTATTATTTTTATGGCCTTTGTTGCCTATTTTTACTTGCAAATTAGTGACCTTTGTTGGCTTTAACAGTACTCTAATTATTAAGCAATGTAAATTTAAAAAGCAGTCCACAGTTCCTTCCTTGATTCTCTTCCTGACCAAGATGACAGGACTAAGCAGAAAGTGAGGTTCTCTCTGAAGATGGAATCAAGTGAACAAGACAAGGCTTTGAATTTTACTAGTAAGCACTGTCAGTAAAGACCTGGCTGCATTCTCAGAAATCAGGGTCTCTAGGCTCTCCTTCACCACTGTCCCTGCTGGGGTTGACCTGATCTCTTCGTCTTTGTAGAGGCCAGAGTGTGAACGCATAGTCCAAACTACCTCCTTGTAATAGTCATGTGCTTTGTCTTTTAAAGTACTCTAATTTTGCTGGTGAATACAAACAGTAGAACTTTTGAATATTTGGGGGAAAGAGTTTGAAAATCAGATCTTTGAAAAAATTAACACTATAAGTAAATACTTAGATTTTCCCAATTTGAGATGCAGTAGACATAGTTTTTAAAATAATCTGATGTTGAATTCTGCACTGCCAAGTTATTTCCCTTCCCATTTCCATATCTTCCAGGAAATGGGGCATCTAAAAGAAAAGAATTCAGATAAAATTTCTATGATGCCGACCACTGTTTTAACAAACGAGTGACTGGGGTGTGGCGAGGTAAGAGAGTTCAGCACAGTACTGCATTCTATGAAACACCATTTCGGAATCTCAGTTTCTTTTATTGTGGTTTTGGCTGTTTCTTTTTTTTGTTTTGTTTTTTTGTTTGTTTGTTTGTTTGTTTTGGCTGTTTCTAAACCAAGTAACTGTACATAAAAGCCTTTGGGGAGATCCCATTCTTGAATAAACCATTCATTATAAAAACATTTCCTTAGAATTAAATGGTTTAAATCTTGAAGTCCTCAAAGTGAAGGACATTTGACATATTTACCCCTTTGCAATCTTACTTTAGATAAAACACACTTGTCTAGACAAGAAACTGAGCTTTGCATTCTGTTAAAGAACTAATGAAAGTACTTGAAAAGACTGGATAACAAACAGGGAATGTCAACAGAAAAGTAGAAAGTATTAAAAAAGAACCATGCATATCTACATTCAAGGGCTGAAAAGTACACTCACTGAGTAGGCTTAACAGCAATTAGGGATAGTAGGAAAAAAGACTTCTTCTTAATAGATGCCAGGAAGGGATCATAGGGGCAAGGATTTTATTAGTGGAAATGAGAAAAAAATGGGGAGGGAGATAGAGATGGTTGAGTGAGCCATCAAATATTCATGCAAGTCTGACCCCATGGGAAGGAGAGGGGAAGTACAATTGATGAGTGGACCTAGTCCAGAGAAAGTCTGAAAAGAACACTGAGTGTCTGTCATGACGTATAATCCTAACACAAACACTGCAGTAGATTTCAGAGGCCAGTAGCTGTGGGCCTTGACCTGTGACCTTCACTGAAACTGGAGGTCTGAGAAGCATTTCCTTGTGCCTACTAGTCCACCACCCCTGTTCCACAACACACTCTTCTTCACAGGTGTGGGCAGCAGCTTCTTCATGTGCCTGTGGACCTCATTTCTGAAGGAAAGCTCCAAAGAGGAAAGGAAGGCATTGTAGCCCCAGTTGCTCTCAAAGTCAGTGGTATGCTCATCTTGTCACTTCCACAACCTTGATTTCAAAATAGTGATCTTCCGATCTTCCTTGACAGAGTGCCATGAGTCCATGTGTCTGAGGTGTTGCTGTTTTAATGTAGACACTTGTCTTTCTACTGCAGGACTTCTTTTTTTTTTTTTTTTGAATGCAAAGAGGAAGTTAATTCTAGACTTATTTCTCTACATATCATGAACTCTGATATACTGCGACTAGAAGATGGATAAGCACAAACTATATATAGCTGTAACGTCATGATGGCAGAAAGGCAATTGTGTTATATAGTAGTAACATATTAGCAAGTATAACAAACCAAAGCATATTATTTCAGTTAATATAATTTCAAAAACACACTGATGTGGGTTTGTTTGCTCATTGAGAGAGAGTCTCTTATAACACAAGGTGACCTTACACATCAAACCAGGTAATCAAGAGTAGCCTTGAACTTCTTACTCCTCACCTATCTCATGAGAGCAGGGACCACAGGCATGTGTCAGTATGAGCAATTTATGCTCTTCTGAGGGTCAAACCATATATCTGTTTATACAAGACAAAAACACTGCAGTGTGAACTACATTCCCATCCTCAATAAACACTGAATGTCATAGTACCTTTACCACACTGAGAGACAGAAGACTTTATCAGCAGCCTCATATGTTAGCTAACTGGTTTCGCATATCATGTCCAGTTACCACACAGAGGACATAGTCCTATTTAAACTGTACACCATGCCTTGGTGGCATCTCACTACAAGGAGTGTATGCATTAGAAAAATAGATCCCTCTAGGACCTTTCTTACACCTCCGGCAACACACACATGCATCTTTTCAATAATTTTGACAAACTCAAACCAACAAGCAAGAAGAATTTAGACTTCTATAAATGAAGGTTACTCTAACTTAAAATAATGTCTTCTTTATACAAACATGCAAGGTATTTTCTCCAAATTCTCTGAGTTAGAGGTGTTACCAAAAGGTAGTTTCTAGTCCAGTGTAACATGGAATTACATATTTGAAATATTAATTATATAGAGAACTATTTGTATTATTTTATACTATATCTCATAAATAAATATAAAAAATTTTAATTGTGGGCTGGAGAGATGGCTCAGGGGTTAAGAGCACTGACTGCTTTTCCAAAGGTCCTGAGTTCAAATCCCAGCAACCATATGGTGGCTCACAACCATCCGTAATGAGATCTGATGCCCTGTTCTGGTGTGTCTGAAGACAGTTACAGGGTACTTATATATAATAAATAAATAATTCTTTAAAAATTTTAATTGTAATACCTCATTATCTAGCCTAATAATAAAAATAAAATACAGTTCTATCAGGTATCAAAAGGGTAAAAATAAATAGAGTGATAACTGAAAATATGATAAAAATGTGGAGACCAGACAGAAACTTCAACAGATTAAGAAACAGATTAAGCTGGGCGTGGTATCACACACCTTTAATCCCAGCACTGGAGAGGCAGAGGCAGGCCAGCCTGGTCTACAAAGTGTGTTCCAAGACAGCCAGGGCTATACAGAGAAACCCTGTCTCGAAAAAAAAAAAAAAAAAAAAAAACAAAAAAAGAAAAGAAAAGAGAAAAGAAACAGATTAAGTAATAACATGGAAAGGAATAAATACAATGTGACAAATTATTACTGTTATTATTATTATTATTATTATTATTATTGACAGAGACAAGATTAAATTTTAGAGAGAAAATTGCCCCCAACCTGTCAATACTATTTCTTTTTTTCCTTTTTTTATTAGATATTTTCTTCATTTACATTTCAAATGCTATCCCAAAAGTTCCCTATACCCTCCCCACACCCTACTCCCCTACCCACCCACTCCCTCTTCTTGGCCCTGGCATTCCCGTGTATTGGAGCATATAAAGTTTGCAAGACCAAGGGGCCTCTCTTCCCAGTGATGGCCGACTATACCATCTTCTACTGTAGGACTTCTTAAGCCATGGCTGAAGGACCTGCCCCATGCCCTCAGCTTTTGCTGTTAACATTCCATCTTTCATTACTCCTCTGCAGAACACTAACAATTTAGCAGCAATCAGTCCATTCTACTGTCTTTATGGACCACATGTCCCCATTCTTTTTTTATTTCTGTTACGTTACTTTTCAAAATATTGCCCTCTAATGATTTGTTTCCTCATTTCAACACGTTAGATACTAAGCAAAGAAGATGCCATTTCCCACAGAAGCCATTTCTGCTCCACCTGTCAACAGAACAACATCCTGTTTTGCCTTCTAGGCCATGGAAAAGTCAGTCCATATTATCTTACTGCCTGCTTCATTGTGTTAGTTACAGGCACTTCCTCGAAGCAGATGCTAAAAGTAAACTAAGTTACATTAATGGGTCAAGCATAGTGTTATTCAGAAAAATTGTTATAGAAATTGAGGGAGTATGCTGTACAGAGATGGCACATGCCTTTAATCCCAGCATTTGGGAAGCAGAAGCAAGTGGATCCCCAAATTTGAGACCACACTGGTTGACATAGTTAGTTCCAGGACTGCCAAGGCAACACAGAGAAATCCTGTCTCAATCAAAAATCTGTTACAGTAACTTGTTTTACCTCATATGAAGGTATGGCTCTGTATTTTCGACTGTTAATTCTGTATTTGCTGAGAGCTAAGTACTGGCAGAATTTTGTTACTGTCATTTCTATGACCAGGTTTTCTATTTTGTAAATATTTGTCCTTCTTAACCTGCCTAAAGGCAATTTAGAGATGTATCAGAGGTTGTCTCACTGCTGATTGGTTGTAATAAAGACCTGAAAGCAAATAGCTGGGGCAAAACTTCTGTGCAGAGAGAATGATGCGGAGGAGGAAAGCAGATTCTCCAGAGTCAGAAGAGACATGAAAGGGAGCAGTAGAGCAGAGCAGAGAGGTAGATAGCTAGCCACAAGGTGGGTCACAGGCTAGAACAGTCAGCATAAGTATAAACCATAGCTGGGAGACTGCCCATCAAAAGGCCTAAGCTTCGAACTGTAATAGAAGTTTGTGTGTCTTATTTATGCCACTGGTGAGTCTGAGAAAAGTCCTGAAATTAAAACAAAACAAAATTAATTATGCAAAGGCTATACTTCCCACAGGTTGCTTCCTGGCCCAGTGAACATGAAAGAGGTTCTAAGAACTCCCCTAGGGCTGACTTTACTCAAAGACCTCCCAGTGAATCTTCAAGATGCTTCAGGAAACTTACAGCTCACTTTCGTTCACTCTATCATTTTGTATCACATTGGTAGTATGGCCTGATAAGTATCACAGCTCTCTCAAATTCTTTTCCTTTTGTTTTGTTTTAATTTCAGGACAGGCAGGAGCCACAGAGCTTCTGAGGCAGCCACCTTTTCGGGCTCCAGACATCCGGGCACCTTCCCGGCCAGAGGATAGGTGTCCGCCCGGCCTGGGAGGGCTTTGCCTCAGCATCAGCTGGAGACACTTTGGTTCCGAGACTCCGCCAAAAGTAGTCTGCACAGGTGAGAGTGTGGAATACAGAAGCTAACAGCTTCTGTGGCAGGCCAAAGCAACACAGCTTCTGGGACAGGCCCTGTTTTGGGCCTTCATCTTCGGCCAGGAGAGAGGTCTGAATGCCAGATATCTGTGCACATTCCCTGTAAGAGGAGAGCTTGCCTGCAGAGAGTGCTCTGACCACTGAAACTCAGAGGAGAGAGCTAGTCTCCCAGGTCTGCTGATAGAGGCTAACAGAATCACCAGAGGAACAATCTCTAACCAGAGACAACTATAACAACTAACTCCAGAGATTACCAGATGGTGAAAGGTAAATGTAAGAATCTTACTAACAGAAACCAAGACCACTCACCATCATCAGAACCTAGCAGTCCCACTTTGCCCAGTCCAGGGCACTCCAACACACCCGAAAAGCTAGACCTGAATTTAAAAGCATATCTCATGATAATGGTAGAGGACATCAAGAAGGACTTTAATAATTCACTTAAAGAAATACAGGAGAGCACTGCTAAACAGGTAGAAGACCTTAAAGAGGAAGCACAAAAATCCCTTAAAGAATGGCAGGGAAACACAGCAAAACAGGTGATGGAATTGAATAAAACCATCCAAGACCTAAAAAGGGAAGTAGACACAATAAAGAAAACCCAAAGTGAGGCAACGCTGGAGATAGAAACCCTAGGAAAGAAATCTGGAACCATAGATGCGAGCATCAGCAACAAAATACAAGAGATGGAAGAGAGAATCTCAGGTGCAGAAGATTCCATAGAGAACATTGGCACAACAATCAAAGAAATGGAAAATGGGAAAAGATCCTAACTCAAAACATCCAGGAAATCCAGGACACAATGAGAAGACCAAACCTACGGATAATAGGAGTAGATGAGAATGAAGATTTTCAACTCAAAGGACCGGCAAATATCTTCAACAAAATTATAGAAGAAAACTTCCCAAACCTAAAGAAAGAGATGCCCATGAACATACAAGAACCCTACAGAACTCCAAATAGACTGGACCAGAAAAGAAATTCCTCCCGACACATAATAATCAGAACAACAAATGCACTAAATAAAGATAGAATATTAAAAGCAGTAAGGGGAAAAGGTCAAGTAACATATAAAGGCAAGCCTATCAGAATTACACCAGATTTTTCACCAGAGACTATGAAAGCCAGAAGAGCCTGGACAGATGTTATATAGACACAAAGAGAACACAAATGCCAGCCCAGGCAAACTTTCAATTACCTTAGATGGAGAAACAGAAAGTATTCCACGACAGAACCAAGTTCACACATTATCTTTCCACGAACCCTGCCCTTCAAAGAATAATAACAGAAAAACAAACAAACAAACAAACAATACAAGGACGGAAACCACGTCCTAGAAAAAGCAAGAAGGTAATCCCTCAACAAACCTAAAAGAAGACAGCCACAAGAACAGAATGCCAACTTGAACAACAAAAATAATAGGAAGCAACTTTTCCATAATATCTCTTAATATCAATGGACTCAACTCCCCAATAAAAAGACATAGACTAACAGACTGGCTACACAAACAGGACCCAACATTTTGCTGCTTACAGGAAGCCCACCTCAGGGAAAAAGATAGACACTACCTCAGAATGAAAGGCTGGAAAACAATTTTCCAAGCAAATGGTATGAAGAAAAAAGCTGGAGTAGCCATTCTAATATCTAATAAAATCGACTTCCAATCCAAGGTCATCAAAAAAGACAAGGAGGGACACTTCATAGTCATCAAAGGTAAAATCTTCCAAGAGGAACTCTCAATTCTGAATATCTATGCTCCAAATGCAAGGGCAGCCACATTCATTAAAGAAACTTTAGTAAAGCTCAAAGCACACATTGTACCTCACACAATAATAGTGGGAGACTTCAACACACCACTTTCACCAATGGACAGATCATGGAAACAGAAACTAAACAGGGACACAGTGAAACTAACAGAAGTTATGAAACAAATGGATTTAGGAGATATCTACAGAACATTTTATGCTAAAACAAAAGGATATACCTTCTTCTCAGCACCTCATGGTACCTTCTCCAAAACTGACCATATAATTGGTCACAAAACAAGCCTCAACATATACAAAAATATTGAAATTGTCCCATGCATCCTATCAGATCACCATGGACTAAGGCTGATCTTTAATAACAAAATAAATAATAGAAAGCTAACATTCACGTGGAAACTGAACAACACTCTTCTCAATGATACCTTAGTCAAGGAAGGAATAAAGAAAGAAATTAAGGACTTTTTGGAGTTTAATGAAAATGAAGCCACAACATACCCAAACTTATGGGACACAATGAAAGCATTTCTAAGGGGAAAACTCATAGCTCTGAGTGCCTCCAAAAAGAAACTAGAGAGAGCACACATTAGCAGCTTGACAACACACCTAAAAGCTCTAGAATAAAAGGAAGCAAATTCACCCAAGAGGAGTAGACGGCAGGAAATAATCAAACTCAGGGGTGAAATCAACCAAGTGGAAACAAGAAGAACTATTCAAAGAATCAACCAAATGACAAGCTGGTTCTTTGAGAAAATCAACAAGGTAGATGTCTTAGTCAGGGTTTCTATTCCTGCACAAACATCATGACCAAGAAGCAAGTTGGGGAGGAAAGGGTTTATTCGGCTTACACTTCCATGCTGCTGTTCATCACCAAAGGAAGTCAGGACTGGAACTCAGACAGGTCAGGGAGCAGGAGCTGATACAGAGGTCATGGAGGGATGTTCTTTACTGGCTTGGCTCCCCTGGCTTGCTCAGCCTACTCTCTTATAGAACCCAAGACTACCAGCCCAGGGATGGTCCCACCCACAAGGAGCCTTTCCCCCTTGATCACTAATTGAGAAAATGCCTTACAGTTGGATCTCATGGAGGCATTTCCTCAACTGAAGCTCCTTTCTCTGTGATAACTCCAGCTGTGTCAAGTTGACACAAAAATAGCCAGTACAATTGACCCCTTGTCAACTTGACACACAAACACATCACTAGTAAGCCTCAACCCTTACATTCTTATTCATCCCCAAGATCTAAATAACTTTAAAAGTCCCACAGTCTTTACATATTCTTAAATTTTCAATCTCTTTAAAATATCCATCTCTTTTAAAATCCAAAGTCTTTTTACAGTTAAAAGTCTCTTAACTGTGGGCTCCACTAAAACAGTTTCTTCCTTCAAGAGGGAAAATATCAGGGCACAGTCACAATCAAAGCAAAAATCAATCTCCAACCGTCCAACGTCTGGGATCCAACTCACGATCTTCTGGGCTCCTCCAAGGGCTTGGGTCACTTCTCCAGCCATGCCCTTTGTAGCACACACATCGTCCTCTGGGCTCCAGATGCCTGTACTCCACTGCTGCTGCTGCTCTTGGTGGTCATCTCATGGTACTGGCATCTCCAAATCACTGCGTTACCCCTTCAGTCCTGGGCCTTCAATTACAACTGGGGCTGCACCTTCACCAATGGCCTTCCATGGCCTCTCACAGTGCCGAGCCTGAGCTGCTGTGTGACCCCTTCATGCCTTCAAAACCAGTACCACCTGGGTGACCCTTACACATTACCAAGTCCCACTGCAGAAGGAGTACAACCTTGCCTATCTCTGGAACACAGCCTCTTTGTGCTTTCAGAAAACACTTCCCAGAAGATGTCACCTTGAAAGAAGGAAAGCTGAACTCTCCATGAACTCTTCAGTTCAGGGTCCTCTTACCCCTCCCATCCAGAGACTGTTCCCGGAGCACTCCTGAACTTTTTACCCCAAGGTACCCCCTCCCAATTGGAAACTGCTCCAGGAACATTTTTTAGATAAGGGGTCTCCTGGAAAAAACCTAGTCCTACCCCTCCTAACTGAAGACTATGCCAAGAACATTTTTGAGATAGGGGCCTCCTGGTACTACCCCAGAATGTTCCAATAGATCGAGTACATTGCCAAAATATAGGACACGACCCCTTGGTTATGTAAAGCCCCTTGGCAGAACACCTTGGTGACGTAAAACTTGTACTTTTCCCCTTACCCTTTTCCTATAAAAGCCTGTGAAAAGTTTGGGCCAATTGCCGAATCTCCTCTGCACCTTGCTGGCTGCATGAGTTTCGACCCCAGATATCTGGTGTATGTGCTTTTTTTATGTGCTTTCTGTCATTGCTGTATTAAATCTTACTCTCTATACATCTTAAGTTCGGTCTCAGTGTCTTCTTGGGTGCGCGGCTGACCCGAGGCTTGAGTAAGTGCCTCCCTTTGGGAGTTTTGAAGTCTTTCATTTGGTGCATTGGCCGGGAATCAGCGCGTCCACCCAGAAGTCCTGGACCCGCTCAGAAGTAAGATTTACTGTTCTGCTTTGGTCTGGTGTCTGTGTTCTGTTAATTTCTGAGAGGCCAGGAAGGCCATTCTGTATCTGGTGCGATCGCAGTTCTGGTTTTGCGTGACGCTCTGTGCTCAGTAAGAGCACCAGAGATCGCACTCCGGGAGGGAATGCGAAGTGGATAAGAGCAGACGTGCTCAGGTGTCCACCGTCCGATCTGCCCCTGGGAGACGTCCCAGGTGAGATAGGGGAGGACCAAGGACGCTTGGTGGACCCCTGTGGAGCCCAGGAAGGTCTCAATCTGTCGGCCTTGGAGAGGCCATCTGATTCTGTAAGTTGCCTGTGGTGTCTCAGTCTTGTGTCTGCTCTTGTTGTGTTTGCTATTATTCTAGAAATGGGACAATCTGCTGGGTGTGTAGGTGTGGAACTGCTGCATTTGTGTATTCTGAGATTGTGGGTTTATTCTGGCAGCTGCCACTGTGGACCGTAAGGACCCTAGTGGCTGTGAGAGGACGACTGTCTATGGCCTCACAGTCTGCACCCCAAAAAGATGTTCCAAGGGAGACCCTGGAAGGAGTGCC
Organism: Mus caroli; assembly: GCF_978045245.1. Taxonomy (NCBI): domain Eukaryota; kingdom Metazoa; phylum Chordata; class Mammalia; order Rodentia; family Muridae; genus Mus; species Mus caroli. Next base: position 7,310,331 of record NW_028227274.1, on the reverse strand, counting down.
CAGGGTACAGAACAGTCAAAAAGACCTGGCTGTTGCCTGGCAGAGTGAGAGAGAGAGTGTTCTCTCTGCCAGAGCGGGAGTGGATGTGGAATCCCACCCCTATCAGGAAAAAGAGTCAATGTGGAATCCGACCCCGTCAGAAAGTGGCGTTTGGCTGGTTGTGTTTTGGTCACGTGACAAGACTGTGTGTGTGTGTGTGTGTGTGTGTGTGTGTGTGTGTTAACCCTTTGCCGACTGTAGACTTGGACTGACGTCAGGACAGAATTTGTCAGCAATGGTTTTAAAAAAAAAAAAGAAAAAAAAACCACCAGGCAGGTCCTCCCCAGGCTGCTCAAAGGAGCTCTGAGATTGCAGAGCTGGGCTAAAAATTTCTGGCTTTGGCGGCGCAGTTGGGGCTTTGATAGCAGCAGTGGCGCTGAGGTTCTGGCTTCTGCAGGCACGGCAGAGGCAGAGGCTGTCTGTGCCCCGAGTTGTGAGATGCTGGTGGTGAGTGCAGCGGCCTGCCGGCCCCCGCCTGCCAGTCCCGGAGTGGCCGTGAAGCCTGCCGCAGCTGGGGAGGGGCCGACTACAGCCGCCGTCCCTCCTTTGGTCCCCCCCCCCAGAGTCTACCCGCACTCCCTTGTGCCTGCCTGGCTGCGTGCTCCCTCCCCAAAGACAGTGCAGAGAGCACCAGGTGTCTATCAGGTAGTTAAATAGTTAAATTGCTGCCTCTGCCTGCCAGTGTTTGTTTGCCACTCCCAGGAGTTTACGCTGCATTCCGGCGCGCAGCGGAGACTCGGCGCTGGGCTCTTCACATCAAAGGATCTGTTTTCAGCCTTTGCCTGCCTCCTGGGTGGGAGAAAGGCTCATTCTCCTGTCCCCTGTATCCTGTCTCTTGTTAACAGAGAAAAAATTGTGTTCATTTTGAAATATCAGTGGTCTGGTATAGCTAGATGTGAGAACTGCACTCCCTTCTCTGCCCCATGTGTTTTCTCTTCTCAGGCATCGCCCTGAGCTGCTAGCAGTGAATCTGTTTTAAGCTCCGGTGAGGGAGATATACAAGGTAAGGAGCACCTACGGGTCTAACTGCCAGGCTCTGATGAGGGTCTCATGTCTGTGGGACTAGAAAATGTCCCATCAATCTGACCTAACAGTAAAAAGAGGTAAACTATGAAAAAAGTTAAGTGACAGAATATAGATGTAATAATTAGATAACATTCAAAGTAAGCAAAGACAAGAAAGAGATATATATAGATAGAAAGAGAGACATTATAGGAGATCTCCATTGCAGTTAAGAAACAGGAGCAAAGAGAGATAAATGACAAAGACTAGAACCTAGCAAAGTGACACTTACTAATAATGCCGGCCACAAAAGTCAGGGAGACTAGAAAACTTAGTACCTGGCAACAAAAAAAGAAAGCTTTTGGCTAAAGATCAGAGTGTTTGCTGTTGAAAAAGAAGAGCACTGGGTGAGAGACTGTCCTAACAAAAAGAAGAGGAGCCCCCCCCTCAAGACAAAACCCTTCACCTGCTCGTGGCTAAAAGTAAGGAAATAGCAGAAGGGGTGCTAACACAGAAGCTGAGTCCTTAAAAGAGACCGGTAGCCTACCTGTTGAAGCAGCTAAAAAGAGACTGTGTTTTCATATTCCTCCACTGACCAGTGCAAAGCAAGTTTAAAAGGTCCCTGGACACTACAGGTCTTTGCAAACTGTGGATTCCAGGTTTTGCTGCATTAAAAAGATAAACAGCCCTTCGTATAAGAAATAAAGAACAACCTTGGATGGCCTTAGATGCTATTGAGACTGCCCTAATGTTGTCCCCAACTTTGGGACTCCTAAATGTGACTGAGAACAAAAGTATTGCCAAAGAGGTTCTTACTCAGAAATTGGGACCCTAAAAGACCAGTGGCACTTGAAAAATTAGACCTGGTGACTGAGGGATGGCCTGCTTGTCTGCACATAATGGCTTTTGGTCAGGGACACATGATCCAATTGTTTCCCTGACTGATGGACATATTATTAGAGCTTTTTGTTGACAGAACAAGTGACCTTCGCTTCCCCTGCTAACCTGCTGAGTCTTCACCTACTCATCACTGACATTCTGGCAGAAGGAACTTCGGCTCAGAAGGCTGAACTCTTGGCGCTAACCCAAGCCCTGCGGTTGGCTGAAGGCAGAGACATCAAAGACAAAGAAGAAATTCTGGCCCTCCTAGAAGCTCCTGAATGAGCCGGGTGAGTTGGGGTACCGGGTATCGGCTAAGAAAGCTCAGTTATGTCGTCAGTGGCTCACCGAGGCCAGAAAAAAGACTGTGATGCTGATCCCAACCCCCACCACCCCGCGCCAAGTACGTGAGTTTCTGGGGACGGCGGGCTTTTGCAGAAAGAAAAAGTCCCATTCACCTGGACTGAGGAACACCAAAAAGCCTTTGACAGCATAAAGGCAGCCCTGCTTGCAGCCCCCGCTCTGGCTTTGCCAGATCTGACTAAGCCTTTTACCCTATATGCTGAACTGGTACACGGATGGCAGTAGCCTCATGGTTAAAGGTAAGCGGAAGGCGGGGACAGCAGTGCAGCAGTGGACAAAAAGCAGGTGATCTAGGCCAGCAGCCTCCCTAAAAAGACTTCAGCCCAAAAAGCTGAACTTGTGGTTTTGATACAAGCTTTATAAATGACACTGACAGCAGGTATGCTTTTGCCACTGTATGGAACAATACAAACAAAGAAAGCTGTTGACATCTGCAGAAAAAGACGTTCTCAAAATGGATAAATGATACTGCTCACATAGTCATCAAGAAGACTATTAAAGAAAATTTTTCCAAGGTTCAGAGTGCCAAAAGCAATAGTGTCAAATAATGTTGCCCAGGTAAGTCAGGGTGTGGCCAAGTATTCAGAGGTCAAAAATTACATTGTGAGTATAGACCTCAGAGCTCAGGATAGATAAAAATTAGTTTAAAACTCTAAGACAGACCTTGACAAAATTAATCGTGGAGACTGGCATGGACTTGGTGTTCCTTCCCTATGCCCTATCTCTTGATTCAGTTTTACTCTGTTTAAAGTCCTTTATGAAACTCCTATGCCCATTACTGTTTTTAATAATGTGTTTAAACCTATGTTGTTAATAATGCTCTGTATGCTAAGTTAAAAGGGCTTGCAGGTGGTACAGAAGAAAAAAAAAGTCTGGTCACAACTGGTTACAGTGAACGAGCTGGATACCCCAAGGACATCTTACCAGTTCCAGCCAGAGATCTGATCTACGTGCACCTACATCATGCCCAGACCCTCAAGCCTCGCTCAAAAGGCCCCTGCCTAGTTCTGTTTACTAATGCTTCTTATTCTGTTTTTGTTCCCATGTTAAAATAGAGTAAATGCAGTATCTGAAATTCTAAGATTAGAATTATTTACTAAAAGAAGGGGGGAATGAAAGAAGGAAAGCTGAACTCTCCATGAACTCTTCAGTTCAGGGTCCTCTTACCCCTCCCATCCAGAGACTGTTCCCGGAGCACTCCTGAACTTTTTACCCCAAGGTACCCCCTCCCAATTGGAAACTGCTCCAGGAACATTTTTTAGATAAGGGGTCTCCTGGAAAAAACCTAGTCCTACCCCTCCTAACTGAAGACTATGCCAAGAACATTTTTGAGATAGGGGCCTCCTGGTACTACCCCAGAATGTTCCAATAGATCGAGTACATTGCCAAAATATAGGACACGACCCCTTGGTTATGTAAAGCCCCTTGGCAGAACACCTTGGTGACGTAAAACTTGTACTTTTCCCCTTACCCTTTTCCTATAAAAGCCTGTGAAAAGTTTGGGCCAATTGCCGAATCTCCTCTGCACCTTGCTGGCTGCATGAGTTTCGACCCCAGATATCTGGTATATGTGCTTTTTTTATGTGCTTTCTGTCATTGCTGTATTAAATCTTACTCTCTATACATCTTAAGTTCGGTCTCAGTGTCTTCTTGGGTGCGCGGCTGACCCGAGGCTTGAGTAAGTGCCTCCCTTTGGGAGTTTTGGAGTCTTTCAACCTCAACGATGCTGGTCTCTTCTTAATCACCGCTAATTTCTTAGCTCCAGCTAACCAGCATCAATAGTCCCAGTAATGCAAAGTTTTTGCTTTAGTAGTTCTAGTATCTTGTTAATCACAGCTGATTCTTCTTCAGCCCCAGCTAACCAGAACTACAAAATCTTCACAATAAAAACAGCAATGGCCCTGAAGAGAGTCTTTAATTTTCCCTCTGAAATTTCACAAACCAGGCCTCCATCTTCTGCACTGTTCTCAGCATTATCTTCCAAGCTCCTACACAACATCTGACAGAGCTCTTAACAACAAATGGATCTTCAAGCCCAAAGTTCCAAAGTCCTTCCACAGTCCTCCCCAAAACATGGTCAGGTTGTCACAGGAATACCCCACTCCCAGTACCAATTTGTCTTAGTCAGGGTTTCTATTCCTGCACAAACATCATGACCAAGAAGCAAGTTGGGGAGGAAAGGGTTTATTCGGCTTACACTTCCATGCTGCTGTTCATCACCAAAGGAAGTCAGGACTGGAACTCAGACAGGTCAGGGAGCAGGAGCTGATACAGAGGTCATGGAGGGATGTTCTTTACTGGCTTGGCTCCCCTGGCTTGCTCAGCCTACTCTCTTATAGAACCCAAGACTACCAGCCCAGGGATGGTCCCACCCACAAGGAGCCTTTCCCCCTTGATCACTAATTGAGAAAATGCCTTACAGTTGGATCTCATGGAGGCATTTCCTCAACTGAAGCTCCTTTCTCTGTGATAACTCCAGCTGTGTCAAGTTGACACAAAAATAGCCAGTACAGTAGATAAACATGGGCCAGACTCACTAGAGGGCACAGGGACAGCATCCTAATTAACAAAATCAGAAATGAAAAGGGAGACATAACAACAGATCCTGAAGGAATCCAAATCCGATCCTTCTACAAAAGGCTATATTCAACAAAACTGGAGAACCTGGATGAAATGGACAAGTTTCTAGACAGATACCAGGTACCAAAGTTAAATCAAGATCAGGTTAATGATCTAAACAGTCCTATATCCCCTAAAGAAATAGAAGCAGTCATTAATAGTCTCCCAACCAAAAAAAAAAAAAAAAAAAAAACAACCCAGGACCAATGGGTTTAGTGCAGAGTTCTATCAGACCTTCAAAGAAGATCTAATCCCAGTTCTTCACAAACTATTCCACAAAATAGAAACAGAAGGTACTCTACCCAGCTCATTCTATGAAGCCACAGTTACTCTGATACCTAAACCACAAAAGGACCCAACAAAGATAGAGAACTTCAGACCAATTTCCCTTATGAATATTGATGCAAAAATCCTCAATAAAGTTCTTGC